>NC_081325.1:15876025-16182179 GCF_026419965.1 Kogia breviceps
TATGTATTGAATGATCCCTTTTGTAAAAATAATTTATATATAGTTTATATTTATATATAGTTTATATTTATTTATATGTATTCATACAACTGCAAAAGGATAATACTAGAGAGCTAAATGCCAGAACTCTTTTAAAATGATTACCTCTGAATTCATGAGTGATTTTACATTTTCTCCTCGGTGACTCTGAACATCTATACATTTCATATTTTCTACAGTATGTATTTTTTTACAATCAGAAAAAAACAACCCAAATATCTCTTTAATGCTATCATTATCTATTTGTATGTTTCAAATAACTTGGAAATAGGTAAAGGATGAGCTAATAAGAAAAGTCCAGCCTGGAGCTTCAAGTTCATGGGTAAGTCTTAAACCCATTGTTCAAAAGCAAGACTGTCTCCATATTGGAAACCAAACCTGTTGACCTTCCCTGGTGTTTCCTGAGTTGTATCATATGCCCCAGTGATGTGCCCCATGAGACAAGCTTCCTAGTACTTTACAGAACAAAGTCTAGAAGAGGCCCCTTGAAGGCCTTCCCCATCTTGATGGTTGGTGGCCGGGGCTGGAATGGCTCCTCTGCCTCTTACCCTCTCCCCTCTCCAGCTCAGGCTCCCCTCCCACTGACTTGGCACCTCTAACCACCTCTGCCCCGGATCCCTCCACTCCCTCCCGAGGGAGAGTGTGTTCCGCCAGTTCTTGCCCCATCAAGTGAAGAAAGGGAACTTTCTCTGTTGCTGCCCCCATCTTTGCCCACGAGACCAACAATACCCTCGGGCCCCAGACCAAGGCTGCAATGGCCCAGCCTTGAACCGGCCGCTGAGTAGAGACAGGAGTGGGGCAGCCCTGCTGTCTCGGCACCAGCCCCCCCCAAGGCCAGCCCCGTCCCCCTCTGTCCCATTCGGCCCTGCAGGAGGATGAAAGCAGGTGGCACCGAGCAGTACACGTTGGAAGGGCCAAGGACGATTAGGGTCCGGCCGTCAGTTCTGAAGCCTTAGCTGGGCGGCACGTCTCCAGGTTGGCCGGAGCTGGGAAGGGGTTTGGCCAGACCTCCCCAGCTGTCAGTCAGCCACATCCACTGCCTGTCGTTCTCTCCCACCTCATTTCATTAGAACTCAGAGAAAACAAAACTGCCTCCTGGCCAAGAACACTGCTGCTCCGCTATTGCTCTGGGCTGAATTCCATCCCCCCAAAATTCACATGTTGAAGTCCTAACCCCCAGAACCTCCCAGTGTGACTGTTTTGGGGGATAGAAGTAATCAGGGAAAAAAAAAATTTTTTTTAAGATAAAACTACATTACAGGGCTTCCCTGGTGGCGCAGTGGTTGAGAATCCGCCTGCCGATGCAGGAGACACGGGTTCGTGCCCTGGTCCGGGAAGATCCCACATGCCGCGGAGCAACTAAGCCCGTGAGCCATGGCCGCTAGGCCTGCGCGTCCGGAGCCTGTGCTCCGCAACGGGAGAGGCCACAACAGTGAGAGGCCCGCATACCGCAAAAAAAAAAAAAAAAAAAAAAAAAAAAAAAAAAAAAAAAAAAAAAAACTACATTACAGAAAATTTGGAGTACAGAGGGGAAATTGTACCCAAAACACCAACACCATAGCACAATAAGATGTCATTTTGGGGTTTTTTTAGGCCTAAAAAGTAGAAATACAGGTAAAATGAGGTCTTTGGGGCAAGGCCTCGTCCAATAATACTTGTGTCCTTGTAAGAAGAGCAAATTTGGACACAAACTCACACGGAGGGAAGACCATGTAAAGATGCTGGGAGAAGACCGTCTGAACATCAAGGAGAGAGGCCTCAGGAGAAATCAACCCTGTCAACAGCTTCATCTTGGACTCCCAGCCTCCAGAACCGGAGAAAATAAAGTTCTGTTGTTTATTAAGCCCCCCAGTCTTCAGTGCTCAATTATTCCAGACCAGGCAAACTAACAGATGTACAGACCACTCAGGGTGACCCATCAACCCTACAGCCTAAGGTCTAACAAATTCAAAACATTAAGCTTGCTCTTCTAGCTTCAGATAAATGAGTCTTCTGCATCTCTTCCTGCCTTTTCCCCCAAGCCCCCGAATAATATCTACCTTTGGGTGAATAAAACGAGAAAAATGGTCTAATTATGGTGTCATATGTAAACCGAGTTACTCACTTGGAGCCAGACTCCGGCAACCCTCTTCCACGTGTTCCCCTGCCCTCTCTCCTCCTCCCCCGGCCAGCACAGGGGTCTCCCTGGCAGCATCATCCAAACCCCTGGTCAGCCTCCGCCCAAGGTCATCAGGAGCAGGCAGGGCCTCCAGGCAGAGCGGGCAGTCCCGGGGCAGAGCCGCTGGGACTGAATATTCATGAGAAAGCCACAGCCCCCGCAGGGAGATGCTCCGCCCTACACCCCCTCCCCTTCAGCGCTAGCCCTCTCCCACAGGCGGGGCACTGATCACAGCCCGAAAAGGACCACTTCCGTGCACAGGCGAAGTGCGCCCGGAACGTGGTGGGCTCTCGTTAAATGCTGGAAAGGAGACTTCTAATGGATAACGGCTGATACATTCCTCCCAAGAGGAAACTCAAACGCATGCCCCACTCACAGAGGGCAGCAAGATCCCCTCTGTAGCTGGCAGCACAGTGGGACGTGAGCAAGGGCTCAGCCAAGCCGGCTGGGTGTGATCCTTGCTCCATCTCTTCCTTCCTCTGGTAAGTCACTTAACTTTCTGTGCCTCTATTTGAGCAAATCGAATTTTTTTCTGTGAATTGGGCACCATAAAAGTAGTACCTACTTCCTAGGATTATCTTAAGAATTAGATGCAATCCTGTACATATAAAACAACTCTGTGCCTTTGCACAGAGTAAATGTTCAATAACATTAGTGATTATAATGATTTGTTTTCAGAAGACATGAGTTGGGTTCCTGTGTATTGCCTGTACATGAGATTTTTGAGTAAATGTTAGTCATCTCCCTGAGCTTTGGTCACCTCGCCTGCAAAGTGGGAGCAATATATGCTCACAGTCATAAGATTGCTGTGAGGATTAAGTCAGAGAGAAGTCTGTGAACATGCTCTGTGCTGCGCTCATCCTTGTATCACTTGCATCTCTTACAGTGCCTGGTACAGGAAGGCTTTTTGAGTGAATGAATGTAAAACTCCATGACATGGTTGTTATTTAACTGCTTGCTGAATGTTTCCGTTAAAACTGAAGGACTTTTGAGTGGCTGCAGGAAGTGTGGCGCATCCAGTGCAATGGAGATCACATATCGGTATCCGCCTCGTTATGGTTGTTGCTTCCGGTTTTTAGGACGATAGGCTGATGTGGTCAAGCCAAACCCATCTCGGCACACAGCAATGGTCCTGCCTCCCCAGCACCCTCCGGAATGAAGGTCACCTGTGCCTAACCAACGGCTTGAGGAGAAGGTACACTGAGGCTGCCTGATGGCTGTTGTCTGAGATTAGGGTCGGTGTTAAAACAAATAGCGAGCCTCCGTCTCTTCATCACGGAGACAGTAAAGCCTACCTCTTCAGCTGCAGTTTGCAGAAAGTCTGTGCTCTAACTTTGTGCCTGCAGTTCCTCTTCCTAAACAAACTCATTCCCAAGAGTTGTCCCTTTTTAAAGGCCCTGGATCAACAGTTTGCCCCCAGAAAGAAAGAAAAACAAAAAAAGGAGGAGGAGAGAAAAGCAATGGCTCAGGATAATTTTGATTCCGTGGATTAATCACAAAACCAGTAACACTGACCAGTCATGTCTCAACTTGCTCCCTCAGAACTCTGGAATGAAGCAAATCCCCTCGTGGGCTTTACTGGAGCACGCTAATTCTAATAAGATGAAGTTGCTGTTCCAGTAATTCATCTCCAGAAAACTTTCCTGGAAAGCTCTACCTTCCCCATAAGAAAGAATTGCTTTATTAAGGTGCTTAAGATTATGGGGATTGGGGGATGCAGGGCACTCTGAAGGTGTCACTGACTTTCCACCCTTGCTGGCTGGGTGGCTCAGCAGACAGGGCTGAGCAGAGAGCAGAGAAAGTATGGAGACCAGACCGGTCTTTGGTCCTTCCAGGGTCCCTGTCCCCTCTTGAAAATGGAGACAACAGCACCTGCTGAGGGATTCTGCCAGGGTTGATAAGATCATGTGTGTAAAAGTGCTTTGAATTCCTTAGAGAAATAGTGTTCTGTAAATACTGTTTTATCATCATATATCACTTTTCAGTGTGTGCTTATGTAATGTGGCAATATTGAGGGTTATTTATAGCCCTATTTGTCAGTGTTTCCTAGATGGCCATCCACTTCCAGCTCTTGTCCTCTACCTGTTCCTACTTTCCCACTGACCAGCCTACAAAGAACTCAAAAAAAAAAAAAAAAAAAAGACAAAAAGAGTCAAGGACATGAACATCCACGGTGTACCTCCTATGTGCCAGGTAAGACACTAGGTGCTTTGTATAAATTATCTCATTTAACCCTTACAGCACCCTGTGAGAAGGGGATTATTATCACCATACCCCTGAAGAAATGGGCTCAGAAGGTTGAAGTCTGCAGAACCAGGGTGCCAGCCCAGGTTTTCCTGGGTTCCTAACAGGCCTCTCTTTCTATTCAACAGTGCCCTTGTCCCTTGAAGAGCTCCCAAAGATTGGCCAGACAGCCCCCTCAGATATGAGAGCTGCCAGCAAGGACCTTCCTTGTGAATAAGCTGGAGCCATAGAGAAGTACAGGTTTGTTTGTGACTACAAAAGATGACATTGCTAATCCGATTAAAATCTCATTTGAAAACAAGCCCTGAACGCACTTCTTTCAACAGAGTTCAGTCTAGCTGAGTGAATGACTTGTCCGCCGGCCACTCCTAACCTAGTCCCAACCTCCTTTTGACTGTCTGGCAATAAGCCCATCTGGTCCTCCCTGGGTCTGCGTCCTGCGCATCGGGATTCGGGGTGGCAGAGTGGAGGGGGGACAGTGGGTGGAGTCAGAGTGTTCTGCAGCACCACCTTTTCCCCCCTCATCTCACACATCCCTTCTCTGCTTTTCCCCCGACTTCTAGTCTCTCATTTCCTTATCCAACACATCCTACAAACATCAAGAGTCCTCCCTGAAGCTCAGACTGATCTACGTGTAAATCCAAGGCCCTTGCACTTGGACATGACCCTTAACTTCTCCAGGTCTCACTTTCTTCATTTGTAAAACATGGGGACGGGGGTGGTCAGCAGGATTCAAGGAGTTAAGTATACCTATAAAAAGTACAAAACAGGGCTTCCCTGGTGGCTCAGTGGTTGAGAGTCCGCCTGCCGATGCAGGGGGCGCGGGTTCGTGCCCCGGTCCGGGAGGATCCCACGTGCCGTGGAGCGGCTGGGCCCATGAGCCATGGCCACTGAGCCTGCGCGTCCGGAGCCTGTGCTCCGCACCAGGAGAGGCTGCAACAGTGAGAGGCCCACGTACCGCTAAAAAAAAAAAAAAAAAAAAGTACACAACAGTGCTTGCAACATATGCATCGTAGCTAGGTAGTTATTTCTTTTTCCAGAAACCAACAGTGGCTATTGTCCCTTAGACTAAAACTCCTCACTGTGGCTTTTAGATTCCTCAACAGTGAGACCTGTTCATCATCTTCGTTTATTCTTTTGTGTGTCAAATATTTATCGAGCATCTAACCACACGCCTGGCCATGACAGATGAAAACACCTGCCCTCCTGGGCCACTAGAGTGGACAGGAAGAAAGCAAAGAATAATCAGCAGCATATAAAGGAGCAAAGACCTACAGGAGGTTGGAGACAGAAAACCAGAATTGTGGGGAAAGGGAGGGCCAGGAAAAGAGAATGGCCTGAGCAAAGGCCCTGGGGCTGGAAGGTACTTGCGGTATTCTGAGCACGATGGACAGTCTGGCTGGAGAGGCAAGAGGGAAGGTGGGAGGACTCGAGGGTAGGTCAGGGCTGGATCAGGGTGAGGGCAAGGAGGCTCTCGCCTTGGGTGCAAAAGTAAGGGGCGCCACAAATAAAATGCAAGATGAATTGCCTGTTAATGCAGTAGTTTTTAAAAATCTAAACTAATGCAAAAAAATTCATGACAAACAAAATATAAGCATTTTAAATAAAGACAGTGGGGGCTTCCCTGGTGGCGCAGTGGTTGAGAATCCGCCTGCCGATGCAGGGGACACGGGTTCGTGCCCCGGTCCGGGAAGATCCCACAAGCCGCGGAGCGGCTGGGCCCGTGAGCCATGGCCGCTGAGCCTGCGCGTCCGGAGCCTGTGCTCTGCAACGGGAGAGGCCACAACAGTGAGAGGCCCGCATATCACCAAAAAAAATAAAAATAAAAAAAAAAAATAAAGACAGTGGGATCAGTGGGAGTGATTGTCCCTTTTGCCTCAGGCTCTAACGTAGCTCAGTCCAGGCACTGGGGCTACTGGTCTTCCCTTTGTTTAACATGCTGTTTATCATGGATTATTTTGCATTGATTTGGATTTTTTTAATAGTTCATTAAAACTTTCTTCATCTTGATGACTGAGATCTTGTTCCCTCTTAAACTCTGTGACCGGAGCAAACGCCTCACTTGCCTCCTCCCAGTCCCCTCCCTGTGTCAGAGAGGAGCAAGGCCAGGTGGAGACTTTGCGGCCACCATACTTGCGAAGGAGCACTTCACATAGACCACAACTGCTTCTGTGACTTCTAGTAGCTGTCCCCTGTATATATCCATACTCTGAACTCCAGGCATTGTACACGCCAGGACCCCCGTCCTCTGTCCTAAAACTCCTCACCCGGATCTAGAAGCTACTTCATCTGCGAGGCAGCTGGGCGGTTGAATTTGTAAGAAAACGTGATTACTGCACACATATGTGAAGGAAGCCTAGACTTCAAACGCATTCATTCAACAGGAGTTGCTAAGTACTCCCTATACGCCGGGTATCAGGCTAGACAAGAGGATATGACAATGAGCAAAGACCCAAGAGTCTGGGCTACTAGCTCCTCAGAACCCCAGCAGTCCTCACGCAAGAAACTGGACCCCAGAAGTAAATGGCAATCTCAGGCTCCCAGAGGCCGGGTAGGCAATGACCTCAAAGATGCAGTTTAACACAGGCAGATGTGGGTAGGAATCTGGTTGTACTGCCCAGAAGCTATGGGGTCTTGGATGGTTTATGTCCTCATCCCAAGCCTCAGTTTCCCCATCTGTAAAGTGGAAATAACCATACCCACCCCTCGGGGTTCTTGTGAGGGGCCCGGCATTACTGCAAGGCATGTGGTGACTGTTTCGATTCTTACGGCAGCCCTGAAGAGCTTTCTCTCTCTACCCTCATCCACACTGAAGCCTCCTTCTGTCACTGAGTGCAAATAAGAGCTAGTAAGAGAATGCCAGGCTTCTCCAGCGGCCCCCAGTTCCTGTGGGAGGCAGATGGCAGCAGATGTGAGGAAACCCTGTGGCCAGGACAATCAGGGAAGGGTTGAGAAGCTGCCAGCAGCGCTCTCAGGGTTTGTGAATAAACTGTCACAGCTCAGCTCGCACCAGCTCATGGCTGTGACAGATGGGTTCCTGTGACACCCTCTTCCCTGCCACCCCCAACCTTGACACTTTCAGTGGGAAAATCTGACGCTGCATGGGAAGAGCTGCTCTCAAGGAGATGGAGGACTCCGGGATCCAGGTCTCCTCGGCAGGGTAGCGAGGAGAGCCCGCACCCCTGCCTTCAACCTGGTAGTCGGCTGAGTCTCCCAATTTGCAGCAAGATCCCTTTTCGTGGGCGGGGAGGACCCAAGGGTCTCAACCTGAGTGGTTAAGATCGGCGAGGGCCAGTCCCTGTGCACGGGGCTCAAGCCACCCACCCGTTTTACGACGCTCAGCTGGAAAGGCTGAAACGGTTCCACCCGGGGATTTCTGACCAGCAACAGCAGGCCAGCGCTCCTCTCTGTGGTGCTCCAGGGAATTCCAGAAACACGGATGCGAAGAGTAGAGAGCGTTTTGAGCTGGAGGTGCCCCCAAAGGACAGCTAGCCCGGTCCTGTTCAAAGGGTCCTTTCAGCAGGGGAAACTTCTTCACCTCAAATACAACCACGTGTATAAACCCCACATGTATTTTTTAAATAGAAGGAAAAGATGCTCATCTGTGTCTCTTGACAGGGATGCTATTGAAAATGTGGGCAGAAGTCCGCATTGTGTGGCATTCTCCCGAGTAGGGTGCTTAACGTTCCTGGCCCCCATCTCTAGATATCAATGGCTTCCTCCACCCCAAGTGATTGAAACTAAAAAGCTCCCAACACCTTCCCAAATGCCCTCTGCAGGTACCAATCCCGCTTGCGCATTCATCTAATTGTGGTTACACAATGAGGTCTCCAGGGCGGGGACCTGCTGTTGATCCTGAGGTGACAGCCCTGAACCTGGGCGATGCAGAACACCCTGAGAAAGCTTCCATGCGGTTGCCTGACAACCCCTGATGTAGCTACATTCCCTCTGTGTTACCCTCCCTGGACCTCAATTTCCTCTTCCGCAAAATGGGAGTTAACAATCCTTACCTATATCACGGGGCTTTTGTGAGGACCCAATGAGGCACTGCCCACGAGCTTGCTTTGTAAACCCTCAAGCCTCTGCTGATGCCTCGTTTGCACTCCTCTCCTGGGTATGTAAAGACACTGCTATCTTAGTCTTTTGAAAGGACTTACCATGGAAACCAAATAATAAAAGCAAAAAGCTCAATCATAAGGTTTCCACAGAAATCCACTTCTATTCGCGTCCCCTGCACACACAGCCCCATGGAGATGACGGTTGTACTCCACTCCCACTGAGACACCTACTTTCTCTTTTGTGAGCCGGCAAGACGATCAACCAGCCTTGGCCTGCAGGGAAGCTCGGCCAGCACAGCCTGAAAACCAACGACTTCGAGAAAACTGCCTAGCAGACCTCAAGTGCTACCTTTATTACCCCTACTGGTATGCATGACTTGAAAATCTATCAGGAAAAAAGTTATGAACAGACATCTCCCCTAAATTCACGCCTGTAACAAGGGGGAGATGTCACTGTGTCATTTCCAGAGTTTTGATAGGTTGGCACCTGGTTCATGAAAAAAGATCGAGATTTTTTTGTTGCAAAGGGAATCAAGATGGCATCACATCACTGAGGCTCTTTTTTCCCCTTTCTTATTTTTTTTTCATTTTTTCTTTATATTTTATATTGGAGTATAATTGATTAGTAACGTTGTGTTAGTTTCAGGTGTACAGCAAAGTGATTCAGTTATATATATATACATGTATCTATTCTTTTTCAAATTCTTTTCCCATTTACGTTATCACAGAATATTGAGCAGAGTTCCGTGTGCTATACATTGGTCCTTGTTGGTTATCTATTTTATTTCATTTTATTTTACTTTATTTATTTATTTATTTATTTTGTGGTACGCGGACCTCTCACCGTTGTGGCCTCTTCCGTTGCAGAGCATAGGCTCAGCCGCCGTGGCTCACGGGCCCAGCCGCTCCGCGGCATATGGGATCCTCCCGGACCGGGGCACGAGTCCGTGTCCCCTGCATCGGCAGGCGGACTCTCAACCACTGCGCCACCAGGGAAGCCCTCCCCTATCTTCTTTAAAGGAGAAGGTTGTGCAGATATTTTTCAGGATGAAGTGAGCAAAAAAATCCATTCTGACTTCATCCCAAACTGCAGTCAAAGTTTTTCTGAGTTCCAGGTCTTAGGCGATAAAGCTGGATTTACTTTGCCTTTTCCTCTGTTCCTTATGCCTGGGTTCAGGCCCTGAAAAGAGTGTCCTTCAAACGTTCCCAAGTAAGTGCCAGGAGCCAGGAGGGGTTGCTTTAGGCTCAGGGCCAGCTTTACAGAATAAATCTCACAAAATCCCCATTCACTCCTTCGGCCTCACTCAGCCTCCAGCAACTGTTCCATCTCATCTGGACTAAATACAACTTCTTGGTTCAAAGAGAAAATGCATGGAATGGCTCTGCTGGCTTCCTCAAGATATCCAGGGGAGTCTACGTGGGTAAATCTAACAGGAACAAGAAGCACATGATTCCACCTCTCTATAAACGTACCTGGCTTAAGAGAAACGGGAAAGGTGCCTAGCTGGAAACACGGCACTCCGTCCACTTCAGAAAGAAATAGCATGAATCAGTAAAACAGATCAAAAACACCAGTCCAGGATCATCAGACCCAGATGAGGAAAATACCAAATACCAAAAGGGTAGAAGAAAATCTAAGTGAAACTTGCATCTTCGCTCACACCGGGGGGGCTCAGAGAAGCTATACGTGCAGCTGAATTTCTGAAGGTCACCTGTGGCTTCGTTTGTCCCCCTCAGCCGCCAAGGTCTGGCCATTTTACCCACTGACCGGGGCAGCTGCACTTTGGTGGTGTCCGTCCCTGCTGATGTATTCTAGCTCATTGCCAAGGGAAAATGAAACAAGCCCAGGAGCAAAATGCCAATAGCGGCAGCAGAAGAAAGGAAGCCTGTTAAATGTCTCTGCCTCTACATTACCTTTGCCGCTTTTTAAACACTAAATCCTCTAGAACCAGATGCTCATGCTACTAAATAAGCAACTCAGAAAAGGTACAAGAGCAAGTCTTCTCGTGGAGAATACTAAAAGTCCATTCTTCAAACAAAAGGGCCGGAGTTCTGAGCAGTAGTATGGCTAGTCATTCAGCACAGGAGTCCTGAGTCAGTCGGACCAGCTCAGCCAGTTACTTCTGTGTGACCCAGGACAAGTCAGTCTCTCCAATTCTCAGATGTGGCATCTGTCTAATGGGATTAATAACTACAACTAGCTCATGATTTTTGTGTGCCTTGAAGGGATAATCCAGACAAACACTTAGCACATTGTCTGGTACAAACCCAGTTCTTATAAATATTACTTGTTATTATTATTGCTATTGTTATTGTTATTGTTAGAGACCTGAAATACTTTCTCGAAACCATTTCACTCTTAACTCTGTGCTGACTTGCAGCTATGCTCACCAACTACAGCATTCAATTAGAATTTTTACATTTCTCTTCCCAGTTCTTCTTACACGCTGTTAAATCTGACAGAGTTGGGTTTCCTCTCAGCAGCTCACCAACCCCTGTCTGATCTGGACCAGAACATTGTGTGCATATGAAGAACACGGCAGAATTCTCATCTACACAGAAACAGCCTTACTTGGGCCAGCACTACCTACACCAAGACCTTGCCAATGAGTTAAACTAAAAAACAGAAACTGGCCAAGAGGAAATCCAGATAGTGGAGTTATCAAGCACTGACTTTACAATAACTATGCTTAATATGTTTTTAGAATTTAAAAAAAAAAGAGAGAGAATCTTGGCCAAGAGCTGAGCCGAAAACTTGGAACTTATATTTTTAAAAGAATTAAAGGAAAATTGTAGAAGTGAAAAAGTGCAATAACTGAAGTTATCTCAAAAGAGAATTTGTGGACTAGATGATATTAGAAGAAAATATCCAAACTGAAGCAAGGAAAGACAAAAGGAAGAAAATACAGAAGAATGTAAAGACTTTTAGATGTGTAGGAAACATGTATAATACACGAAAATGGCTTAATGTAGGGGGAATTCCAGGAAAGATGGGAATAGCTGAGAATTCCCCAAAATTGACAAGAGACATCAAGCTACACTCTCAGGAAGTACTACAAACAGCAAAAACAAATACTAAAGAAAATGATATCTTTGCACATGGTGAGAAACACTTAAAAACTACTTAAAGACCAAAGACATAGTAAAAGCAGTCAAAGAACAGATTCGTTGACACCATACTTCTCAGTAGCAACAATGGAATCCAGAAGACAATGGAATCCAGAAGACTTTGAAATAATATCTTTAAAGTATTGAAAGAACGTAACTGCTGATCTAGAATATTATATTCAGAAAAAATGAATCCCTCAAAAATTAAGCTTAAGTAAACATATTTTCAAACAAAAACTGAGAATATTAGCAGCACATCAAATCTAATGGGAATACTAAAAGATTTTCTTTAGACCAAAGGAAAATGATCCTAGACACAAGTTCAGAAATGCAGGAAAGGATTTCCCTGGTAGCGCAGTGGTTAAGAATCTGCCTGCCAATGCAGGGTACATGGGTTCAATCCCTGGTCTGGGGAGATCCCACATGCCGTGGAGCAACTAAGCCTGTGCGCCTCAACTACTGAGCATGTGCTCTAGAGCCCACAGGCCACAACTACTGAGCCCGCGAGCCACAACTACTGAAGCCCGTGCACCTAGAGCCCGTGCTCCGCAACAAGAGAAGCCACCGCAATGAGAAGCCCGCGCACCGCAATGAAGAGTAGCCCCCGCTCACCGCAACTAGGGGAAGCCAGCAAACAATGAAGACCCAACACAGCCAAAAATAAAAAAATAAAATTTTTTTTTAATGCAGGAAAGAATAAAGAGTAGCACTAATGGCAAATCTGAATAAACATAATTTACATAAATCACAACAAACATAATTATCTAAATAAACACTGACAATACCACGTAATGGTCTTGTGGGGTTTAAAATACATATAAAATTAAAATACAGGACAAACGATAGTAAATAAGTTGAAAGTGGGGTTAATGGGAGTTAAAATGTTCTAAGGTTCATTGTGTCTAGGGAATGGTAACAGTACAAATTTAGGTTAGATGTGACATTGTCAAGGATGCATGTGGTTATCTCTAGAGTAAGCACTAACAATAGGAAAAGAACGTATAAACTAACAGAGGAAAGAAAGGAATGTTTTTTTAAAAAAGAACTTACATGAAAGAGAAGGCAAACAAGGGCAGAAAAGAAACACAGAAAAGGTAAAACACACTGAAAGCAAATAGGAAGATGAAATTTCTTATCTCAAGTATATTGTAATTACATTAACTGCAAGCTGACTAAACACTTCAACTGAAATACTGAGAAATCAAAACAAAACCCAATTATATGCTGCTTACAAAAGACTCACTTTAAATATATAGAAATGGAAGTGCTAAGAGTAAAATGATAAAAAAGATGTACTACGCAAACACTAACCCCAAGAAAGCTAATGTAGCTATATTAACATGAGAAAATATAAACTTTAAGGCAAGAAGCACTTAGAGAAAGACACTTCGCAATCATAAAAGCTTCTGTCTACCAGGAAGATACAGCAATTCTAAATTTCTAAGCACCTAACATCATAGTCTCAAAATATATAAAGCAAAAGAAAAAAACTAAAAAAACCAAAAAAACCAGAAATTCATAATCACTGTAGGAGACTGTAACACATTTCTCCAACCAGACAAAATCAATAAAAATATAAAAAATATGAACCATGTGATTAATAAACTTGATCTAATTGAGAAATATTAAACACTGCACCCAACAACTGCAGGATACATCCTCTTCTGAAATATGCATGGGATATTTACCAAAATAGATGACATCCTAGTCCAAAAAGCAAACCTCAGTAAACCTGAAAGGACTGAAATCTTACAGCGTATGTCCTTTACTCAATAACAGAAAGGTAACCAGAAAGTCTCTAATTGCTTGGGAATTAAGTACCACACATACATAATCCAAACACTATTTATTCTTCAAAAATACATGCATATCTAAGGACTCAAACAACAAACAAGAGTGGGTGTCAGGCGGTAGGCAGCAAGAAATGAGAAAAGTAAGGGGGAAAAAAACAAAACAGGGCTTCCCTGGTGGCGCAGTGGTTGAGGGTCCGCCTGCCGATGCAGGGGACACAGGTTCATGCCCCGGTCCAGGAAGATCCCACATGCCGCAGAGCGGCTGGGCCCGTGAGCCATGGCCGCTGAGCCTGCGCATCCGGAGCCCATGCTCCGCAACAGGAGAGGCCACAACACTGAGAGGCCCACATACTGAAAAAATAAATAAATAAATAAATAAAATAACAGAGAGGGGCTTTGCACAGAATGATGATTTTGGTGAATCATGACTTTAAAAATATATTGAATTCAACTCTGTGCACTAAAATCAAAAATTAAATAAATTAGTGTATAAAACACTAACATTTAGATACCAGAAATCTGAATTCTAGCATGTTCTGAATTTACTAAGTCAGTCTTTGGGCCTCACATTTGATATATAAGAATACTACTATTAATTAACAAACAGTCCTTGTAACTCATCTATTAATTCAACGAACATCCGATGAACACAGATTATGTGCCAGACATTGTGCCATTTGGTGCAGGTACAAAGTCATATGAGACAGAGTGCCAGATATCAAGGCACTTACTCCTCATGGGAGCTGATGTCATATGAAATACACGGAGGAAATATTGTAAGGATAACCACAGAACAAAACTGCACAGAAACCACAGGTTACACAACAAAGTAGTACCAGGTATTTGATCATTGATTTTGACTTGGCTGAGAAGGATCTACTTTCTGATCTTGGGCTTGCTATGCAATGTACAAGCTCCTTGAGAACAGAGACAAATGATTATTTAATTCTGCAATCCCAGTGTTCAGCAGAGTAAGAGTTCATCACATTTGTGTTGAATGAATGAATGTAAAATGGATGACAGCTTGAGCCAGTCTTCCAAGTCCTATATTTCTACATCAAGAAATAATTGGAGACTGTGACTGGAAGCCGAATCCACAAGGAGATGAGCATGATTAAGTGTTAGACTCTAGATGAGGTCCCACTCCCACAAGTAGTCAGAACTCCAGGACTTGGTGAGGATGTTACATCCGGAGTCTTGAAGGTCAACTCTGAATCAAACATATACGATGCTAAAAAACAAACAAACAAACAAAAACCCTACTCATCATAAAGTTCTAGAAATCCATCTGCCTTCCAATACCTGCAGGGGAATGAGTGAGCACAGAAGTGCTCATCTGTAAAATGGGTAGGATGATAACCTCCCAGAAAGGTTCTTGGAAGAATGATATGAGATGCAAAAGACCTGCAATCTAGAGGTGCCCAATGAATAGTTGCTAAATGAATTCTAAAAACAGTGGGCATTCTGTAAGTGTGATTTCTCCTTCTCCCTCCAGGCTCCCATCCCTCCGCTTCCCCAAAAGAGGCAGGTAACTATGAAATAGAGAAATATTTTGAGGAACTTTCATGCATAACTCTGAGGATATTGAACTACAGGAAAACATCACTACAGTTACAGCATACAGAGCACAACATATTGATAGAATACCAAAGACAAAGCAATTCCTGCAGACAAGGGCTAGGACTGAGACATGGAGCAAAGGACAGTAAAATGTCGCAGCATCAGCTGCAAATCAAAGAGCAGCTTGAGGTACATACAATGTGGTCAGCTCCACAGCCCCTGCGTAGAGATAGGCTTATCTCCTTAGTCACTGGATGACAGCTTAATCACGTGGGCCAAGACGCTCACCCCACATAAAATCTCCACCACCCCCAAGATCACTCTTCCTTTCGTGATTAGGTAGCTCCAGGCTCCATGTAGTTTTAAAGATCAGTAAATGACCCAATTTCTTTAGACACAGTCAAGTGATCTCCAAAGTACTCTGCATTTGTAAAATGCATCAAAGTGCATTTATGTATAGCCTGTAATGCACTAGAAGTTTTGCTGGATGCTATACAAATTAGCTTCATATATTCTTGGGTCCCGGCTTTGAAGGAATCTGGCTTCTGCAACCATCCCTTTATAAACATTGCCCTCCAATGGCTTCTTAATCCCCCAATTCAGCAGCCTTTTCTGAGACCTTACTTGTTTCAGCTCCTCTATAGCTCCTGGCCGCCCCCCGTCCTCCTCCTCTTTTCCATAGTACAGAACTTTCCTATATTTCCCTACTGTCTCTCCGATTGTTTCTTCTGTTTCCATTGGTTTCTTTTCCTCCTTCTGAGTCCTAAAAGGACATATTCCTGAGGGTTTTGTTTTCTGCCCTTTTCTTTTTGGTCCACAATCTCCCCTTGATGATTTATGACACCTACAGCTTCAGCACTTCTACTGTTGTGTGCTTGCCTCCAAACTAGCTTTCACCCACACTGTGGCTGGCCAACCCCTTAAATTTTCATGGGTAAAGTGAAGCTCATTGTATCTCCCAAACGAGCTCTTCCTGATGACTTTCATGTTTGGGGCATTTGAATTCAGCGGTGTGCTGATAAACTGACTCTTTGTGGGGAGATGGAGGAGCCCTGATGTGTAGCATTGGGTGATTCCCATAGCATTTCCATATTCCCACCATGGCCACTTTCAAGCTACCAACATGAAGTCACCGACTGCAGAGTCTGATTAGAGACCAGTACATGACAGTTCCAGGAAACCACTGAATCATCCTCCAAATTTCTCCCCCAAAGCCTCAAAGTCACCTTTTCCCTCTCCCAGGTCTTCACCAAGACATCCTATCAGCTGCAAAGTACTCTTGGGTCTCTTTTAACACAGATTCTGCCACCCAGCCTCTCCTTTCCATTTCCACCACTGTTTCCTACCTGAGACTGTCATTGCCTCCTGTCCTGCCCACTCCGTATCAGTCTCCTCATTACTCTCCCCACCTCTAGGCTCTCTCACCACCTTCACATGGCTGGAGATGACTGGAAGATTAATCTTCCTAAAGTGAATTCCCCATTGTGTGACCCCAGACCTTCAATGGTTCTCCTACTAACTACCAAATAAAAGATAATTTGGCATTTGATACTTAATTCAATATGTACTGCCTGTAACAGCATTCTGTATCACTTAAGATTAGGTTGGCTACAATTCAATTTGTAGACCCCAAAAAGTAGTGGCTTTAAAAAGACATAAGTTTAGGGACTTCCCTGGTGGCACAGTGGTTAAGAGTGCACCTGACAGCGCGGGGGACCCGGGTTCACAGAGAGCCCACATGCCGCGGAGCAACTAAGCCCCTGCGCCACAACTACTGAGCCTGCACTCTAGAGCCCGTGAGCCACAACAATTGAGCCCGCGTGCCACAACTACTGAAGCCTGCGTGCCTAGAGCCAGTGTGCCGCAACAAGAGAAGCCACCGCAATAAGCCCGTGCACTGCAATGAAGAGTAGCCCCCGCTCGCCGCAACTAGAGGAAGCCTGCGCGCAGCAACAAAGACCTGATGCAGCCAAAAATAAATAAATTTCTTAAAAAAAAAAAAAAAAGACAGAAGTTTATTCCCCTGTCATGTAAAACTCAAGAGGTGAGCAGTCCAGGGCGTAAGGAGATGTGCTACATGAACTCTTGAGCGCTCAGACACTTGCAGCTCAGTATCCTGACAAGCTTCATAAATGGTCCTCACGCTCCTGTTTCAAGATGGCAGCCACCACCTCAAGTTCTGGGCAGCAGAACGGCAGAAAGAAGAGAGGACAAAGCTGGCTTGTAGGGAAGTTCCCAGAAACTGCCACAGGACATTTCCAGTTAGCCCTTGTTTCCCAGAACCTAGTTACACAGGCACACCTAGCTGCAAGAGATTCTGCGTGGCCATGTGGGGATTCCGGAAGGGGAGACTAGATTTGGGGGAACAACTATGTCTCTGCAAAAGGCCTCAATGTTCCTTTGAAGACCTGTTTCCCATCAGGCCTCTGCCTAAACTTAACAACCACAGACATGCATGTAAATCTGACTATGCGCAAGGCACTGCTCTAAGTGCTTCACATGTATGAACACACTTCATCCTGACAACAGTCCAATGAGGCAAGTACCCGTATTATCCCCGTGTTACAGGCGGGGAAGCTAAGACCAGAGGGATTAAGAAGTCCAGAGATTCTCAAAACTGCTTGGGAATCAGCACACCTGGGAAGCCTGTTAAAATGTAGAATCAAATGCTCTGGGATACGATGAAATTGCTGAGGAAAACCAAAAAAAAAAAAAATGGAGGAGTGAGAAGAAGACCAAAAGTGGAAATCTGAGAAACAGCAGCTACATTCATGGGACAGATGTAGAGAACAACTGACCTCAAGACATAGTGTGAAAGGGAGCAGGGGAACCAAGGCTGAGTGCTGTCTTGGGAGTTCAAGAGAGGATGTGCAAATAGGAGGTTGTTTCTCCCACGGCAGGGAAGGCGATGGGAAGTGTTTGCTGGAGTTGATGGTTAGGAGGTCATGTACGACCCGGGTGAGAAGCGTTTCAGTGGCACGTGCTGAGGGAAGCATCCACGTCCTCATGCCCAGGTTCTTTGTAAGACCCTAAAGAAGGTTCTCTCTCCCTCCCTCCCTCCCTCCCTCCCTCTCTCTCCATCTGTTGTTCCTAGGACCAAGCTTATACATAGTAACTGCTCATTTGCTGGCTTGCCATTGCTGAGGACGATGAGACCATTCCCAAAATCGCTGTTACGGAGTCAAAAAAAGAAAGATGCTGGGGGACTTCCCTGGTGGTCCCGTGGTTAAGACTCTGCAGGTTCAATCCCTGGTCAGGGAACTAAGATCCCGCATGCTGTGCGGCCAAAAAGAAAAAAAGCGATTTTTAAAAAAAGAAAGATGCTGGGTACGTGACTTGAGATTTCAGAAATGTGGGAGCAGGAGGCTCACACCTCGGTTTCAGTCGCATAGGAAAAGTTTCACAGAAGAGGCGGCAGGCAGACAGGAGCCCCTTCCATCGCTTACAGAGAGCTCACCATGGGCTGCCCCATGGACGTGGCCGGTCTACTCAGAGACAGGACCCCACAGTTCTCAGACAGTAAATGCAGTGGGCCCCCCTTCTTCTGGAGAGGCAGCTGCCAAAAGCTGAAGTCATGGTTCAAGGTCACTGTGAACCCAGGGCCCGCCCTGAAATGCTGCCCATTCAGCAGCCCCCGGCTCAGCTCCTAAAGGTCAGTGGCTCTTCGCAGTCACAGCCCCTCTCCTCCATCTCAGAGGGAAAACGGCCGGCTCCTTACGGGCCCGTCGGTGGTGGAGGGAGGACGGTAAACACCCACTGCGGTTCCCGCAGCTCTGGGAGCATTAAGACTTCAAAAGAGGAACCACTTACGCTGTCGTCACCACAGCGGGCACTTCTACAGGATCTCTTTTTCCCATGTAGCATTGGCTGGACGGGCCTGGCTCCTGCCTGGGAGGAGGAGGGCATTGCAGAGCGTCTGACTCACTCAGCCCTCCCCGGCTGGGCTGCCCGACACCGCACTTCCTCCTCTGAAGTTAAAGGTCAGCCTCTCAAGCTCAGGCCAAGGTTTTTTCAACACACACACACACACGCCATAAAAAGAAAAAAAGAAAAAAAAAATCGCCTCTGAGAGAATACATTTTTTTAAACATGAAAAGAAATAAAGAAAGGAGCTCTCAAAAATAAATTTAAAAATAAGTAATCCTGGGCTTCCCTGGTGGCGCAGTGGTTGGGGGTCCGCCTGCCGATGCAGGGGACACGGGTTCGTGCCCCGGTCCGGGAAGATCCCACATGCCGCGGAGCGGCTGGGCCTGTGAGCCATGGCCGCCGAGCCTGCGCGTCCGGAGACTGTGCTCCGCAACGGGAGAGGCCACAACAGTGAGAGGCCCGCGTACCGCTTAAAAAAAAAAAAAAAAAAAAAGTAATCCTTCCCCCAACTACTTAATAATTCCAGAATAATGAAATTTTCCAATTGTAAATGTGTAAGGAATAAAATAAAAGGAATGACTGCTCCCCTGTGTTCAAGCAGGCCTCTTAAAAATGATCCTAATGTCTTCCAGAAGGCTCTGTAGGGTAATGGCAAGGTTCTCCTCAATACAGAAATACTCCAGTGGCAATGCATTCGCTTCTCTTCACATGTCCTGCGCACTAGCGTGAACAGGGCAATGTTTTACAGCCGGTGCGCTGCGCATCGCTGCTCAAAAATGCTGCCTTCCTGGGGGCTACAGTCTCGTGTTGTGCACTTGAAATGCCTGTTGCTAAGTAAAAGCAGTCAGCAGCCCCGGACGACCCCGCTGGGGGCACCACACAGAGCTTTCTAGTTGCCTCCTAATATCCCCACTCCCGGTAAGGGACGAGAAGCCCACTGAACCCTCGGACCCAGGCGAGTGGTCCAGGCTCCCAGGCAGGGGTGTCGGAAGACCGCGAGTCACGCCATCTCTGCCTTGAGGATAAGTTCTGCCTCCCAGCCCTCACCTGTCCCAACCTAGGAATTTACGCAGCCCTTTTATATACCAGGTGGCCAGGAAGAAGCCTGTGAAATGGGTTGGACACACGTGATTACAGTATTGTTCCTATTTTACTGATAAAGAAACTGAGTCTTGGGAATTAACCATACAACTCATGAGGGGCGGTGCCTGGACCCCAGCCCACAGCTTCTGCAGCTCACCACCCTCTGAACTTACTTCCAGCCCGCTGGACCACATGCCAGGCCAGCGCTGGAAACGGGCACGGGCTTGGTTCCAACAGGAGTCTAGGGTCTTTCTCTTCCTGTCCAGTGTCCCCACCCTGCGCCCAAGGTCCTGACCTTACACACTGTGTTTGTATCCATGGCTCCCCTGAACTTTCAAGAAACCTCCATCCGACTGCCACCTGACTGCAAACCTCCAAGCGGCTGCCCGCTTCCACACCTCCTGCTTTGCTCCATGCCAGTGACAACCCGTCTCAGGTTACTTTTAACATTTTTCTCTGCAGAGTTTCCAAAGATGTCCTCAACCCAACCATCCGGGCAAAGGGTGAGCCTGGTCCATGCGGCGCCGGGCAGAGGAGACCACAGGAATGGCCACAGGGCCGCCATTCCCTGTGGCCCCGGAGACAGGCAACCCTGCCTTGGGAAACTTATGGGAACTGTTTCACATTATTAAAGTCCACTTGTCACTGTGCTTTTCTTTTTGGCATTTCTCTGCAAATGACCTTTGTCCTAGCTCGGGGGGTGGGGGTGGGGGGGGGTGGAGTCTTGCAGGGAAGAACATTAGGATGTTCGAGTAAGGATGCCAAGAAAAAGAAAGATTCAAGTTCAACGTCTAACATCTTTAAAAGGGTTATCAAAGCCCTGCAAAGGCTTTGTCAAGAGAGAAAAGGGTTTTCAAAATCCCGTTATCTCCCCTTTAACATTTCAAGCAGCGAGGCTGGCAGACCAGCTCAGGGAGTCCCACCGGACGGAGGTCCCCTCCAGGAAGAAGGGAAGCCCTGATGCTTCTTGCCGGATGAATGAGAGAAGGCAGATGAAGAAGAGGTAGAAATTCGGGGCCAGAGGCTGCGAAGCCCACACCCCCAAGGCCTGCATCTCGCAAAGGGGCGGGGCTTGAGATGCATCAGGTTAGATATGGGCTCGCTTCTGGGGACCTTGATGGCTGCTGGCCTTTGCCCCCTGCAGCGGGAGCAGTGGTACAGAGCGGGGGGGGGCAGGCAGGTAGAGGGACGTTTGGAGGCAGCAGCCGGGGTCTCCACGGCTGATCAAGGACCCAGTGTTCCCTGGGCCTCGGTGATGAGAAGCAGGGGTGAGCCGAGGCAGCTGGGTGGGCACAGACCTCGGGTGGGGGCGAAGGGGCCTCAGTGGGGAGACTGTTAGACCGGAAGAGACGGCCGTCACGCTGCTGCACAGAAGTTCTCCTGTTAACTACTGTCCCACTGGTACGCCACCTCCAACAGTCAACACGCAGGATCAGACCGCCTCCTGCTGCCCCCACCAATACCACCCTTGTCCACTCCACCTTCGCCCCTCACCCTGACTTGCTTTCTAGCTGCATCAGCTTCCTTACTGGTCATCCTGCCTCCACTCTCGGTCTCCTGAAGTCTGTCCTCTGCCAGGGACTCAGGATGATTCCTTTGAACATGTAACTGAGACCGTGTTGCCCCTCCATCAAAACCCTCCAGTGACTCCCCAGCTGACCTGGAGAAGGACCTGAGGCCCTTACCGTGGTGACAGGATGCAACCTGATCTGGCCTCGGTTCCTGTCTGCTCACCCCCGCCCCCTCCAGTCCAGGACCTCCTGGCTGATCCTCAAACACGCCAAGCCTGCTCCCAGCTCAGGCTCCCTCCACTTGCTCTTCCCTCTGTCTGGAATGTTCTCTCTATAATGTCCTCACGGCCTGTACCCTCATTGCCCTCATTTCTTGCAAAACTGAAACTCTGTACCCATTAAACACCAACTCCTCATCTCTCCCCCTGATCCCAGCAACCGGCCTTCTACTGTCTGTCTCCATGAGTTTACGTGCACCTGATGTGAGGCGCTCTAGGCGCTTCACGTAGGTGAAATCACACAGTATTTGTCCTTTTGTGACTGGCTTATTTCACTGAGCACGGTGGTCTCAAGGTTCACCCACATTGTGGCACGGGTCAGAACTTCCTTCCTTTTTAAGGCTGAATAATATTCCACTGTGTGTTTATGCCACCTTTGGTTTATCCCTTCATCCATCAGTGGACATTTGGGTTGTTTCCACCTTTTGGCTATTGTGAATAATGCTGCTGTGAACAGGGGTGTCCGAAGATAAATATCATATTTCATATGTATTTGTTCACTGTCTGTCTTCAGCACCAGAACAGCACCTGGTCCATAATATATACTCAATGGACATTTGTTGAATGACTAAAAGCGGCACAATCAGGGTATGCCTCCAGGTCTGTCACAGCTGCAGGGCTCCTGCTCTTCACCACGACTCTGTGCTCCTCCCCTCCCCAGCAGGAGGGTGTGCTGATCCGTCTGAAGGGGGCTACGAGAAGAACACGCTGAGGCGTGTTTTGGCAGCCCCCCTTAGAGCACTGTCCAAGGGAGAAGGCATGTCCCTGCCCGAGGCCTGAGTCACTCTGCTTCTGGGGTCAGGAATTTACCCACTGCAGAAAGGCCAGTCTGCTAATTAAGCATGAATCAAATGTTTGATTCACTACCACAATATCCTGTCTTATACTCTTCATACCGTGTAACACGATTGGAAATAACTTTGTTCATTGTTTCCCTGTTGATCATCTGCCCCCTTCCTTGCCATGTAGGCCCTGAGAGAGCAGACTCTCTGTCTTCAATGTAGAATGATCAAAAAAATAAAGGAATTCAGGCAACTGATTCCTTTAGTTCTGGTTCCATAATTCTCAAGAAACTTTCTCATGATAATTTTACTTCTCACGTAGATAAGGCCCAGGGCAAGCTAAAAGCATGTGTGGGTTTTTCCTACTCCAAGCAATTCCCCAATCGCGGGCAGACACAAACTGGTACCCTACAAATTCAATCCTGACACTATCTACCTGGAGATTGCAGCAGATCCCACAGGTTAAGGGCTCAGTCTCACCACACCCACCCTTCCTCTACCTCCCACCCCGCCGCTTCAGAGGCCAATTGCAAGTCCAGGTTGTCACCTGCACTTCTGACCAACCAGCTATAAATCAGGTTCCCCTGGTCCCCCCTCTCTTGCTCAATAATTTGCTAGAATAGCTAACAGAACTCAGGGAAACATTTACTTATGTTTACTGATTTATTATAAAAGAATACCACTCAGGAAGAGCCAGCTGGAAGAGATACTTAGGGCAAGGGGGAAGAGGCATGGAGCTGCCATGCTCCCTCCAGGCACACCACCCTCCCAGCACTTCTATGTGTTCACCAACCTGGCAGCTCATCACATATCATCGTTCAAGAGTTTTTGTAGAGTGTTAATCATCTCCAGGCTTCCTCCCCGCTGCGTGGATGGGGGCTGAAAGTTCCTACCCTCTAATCACTTGGTCTTTCTGATAATCTGCCCCATCCCAGGCTAGCCAGGGGATACCTTAAGTCACCTCTTTAGCATAAACTCAGATGTGCTGAAAAGGATCTTCTTATGAATAACAAAAGACAGTCCTGTCACTCAAGAAATGCCGAGTTTTAGGAGCTCTGTACCAAGAACTGGGAGCAAAGACCATGTATATTTCTTATTATACCACAACATTAGTTTTCTAAAGCTTGGTTAGTATGAGTCGGTCTCTGAAAATCAACATTAATCTCATTATGCTAAATAAATAAATAAATAAATAAATAAGACAAGTCCCTCGACCAGAATAAATCACCAAGATCAACTTCACTTTAAGAGACTTCATGACCACCACAATAAACTGGAATAAAGGGAGAGTGAAACCTTTTGATTTATATCAGTTTCTTGATATCTTGTGATTTCTAATTTATTCCAACCAAAAGTATAAAATGAGAACTCACACAGGAAGAGGTGGTCTTCATAATTTTGTAGATCTCAGCATAAAAGAACTGAAGATCTTAGCAGGAAAAAGTGCCATGATTAATTGGCGGTATCTGCCATGGTCTGGAAGAGGGTGGCATTTATGCCATGTGTCTGCCACCCCTCATCTAGACAGCCTTTAGTCTTCCAGTTTCCTTTGAATGTTCAGACACCCCTTTAGGGCCCCTAATTACAACGCACCATGAAGATTCAATCAAGGGAGTCACCCTTCTGGGGGGTTTCTACTTCCCCTTCCTAGTTGCTTCCTAGATGGTTAATGTAGGAAAGTTACTTTTCATCCTTCAATTCCTACCAAGTCTACTTCCTTGTTCACAGAGAGCCAGCTAGGTTACCTCAGACCCTCCAGGAAAAAACTATAATCTATCAGCAATTATCAGTTGGCAAAACCCTGTGCATGCCGGTCCCACAGCACATTCAGAGCAAGAGCAAGAACATTCCATCTCCACTTTTTATTGGAGCTGCCCATGTGTGTTCCAACTCATCTCCTCACATTCTGCTTCTAAAATTAGGCATCGGAACAAATGTCACTGCTGCCTCACATGGGTTTGTTTGTTTTCTTATCTCATAGGTCAAGGGGACATCCTCTGCTCCTGCTTCCTGACCCCCAGGTACTACCTGCAAAAAAAAAAAAAAACCACCCTCAAGCTCCTTCCTTATTAGAAGCTGAGCTTCCTCACTGGGGACCATAACCCTAAGGAGAAGGACCAGGAGAAGACCACAAAGTGTGCCGCGGCCGGAGGGGCAGGAGGCTTTTCGGAAACTAATCACTCAGTACGACTCAAGATCCAAAGCTCAGCCCTCAACGGGCGATCCAACTTCACTTCTCATTCTTCTACTAATGGACCTTGGGCGCTATTTGAAATTTCTGGTGGGGGTGGGGGTGGGGGTGGGGGTGGGGGTGGGGGTGGGCGGGGGGGGGCGCGCATGTGTCTACTGATAACAAAGAATGATCTTGCTTTATCTGGAAAGGCTGTCTTCTCCAATCCAACATGCAGCTTCAAGAGGTCTGGGCTATGAGGGGGAAAGGCCAGTCTATCCAGGGAGCCGGATGGGCACTCAAGGCAGTGACAGAAGCCGGGGTTGCGTGGCCTAGTAACTGTATTCAATTCTCAGGGAACAACGAAAACATTTTTTCACAATGTTTTCTTTCACTTTGGTCTCTACGGCTCAATAGCCAATTCTATGAAGGTTAAGGGCCATGACTTCTTTCTTAAGTTTTTGCTAAAATAAGCCCCCAGTAAATATTTATGCCTTGCTAGCCGTGACACACCTGTAGGGTAGGCATGCTATCCACTTTATAGATGGGGACTGGAGACAAATAAGGTTGTCTGAATACTACTTAGAAGCCTGAGGAATGAATTAGCAAATTACTAAGTGTATAGCAAAGGGATGATCTGAGTCCTAACCTCAAAGAAAACATTTGAAACATGACTTGTAAACCAATAGAGGGTAATATCTCCTTTCCTTAGGGTACCAGGAACACTTCATTCAACCTGACCTTCTCAACGTCACATAAGTCCTTCCCCCACCAGGTTACATCATGTTTAAGTCACATCATGACATGATCTCAATACCCAGCGGATTGCAAGAAAAAAAATGAATCACTTTCAAAGTGAAGAAGACACAATTTCTGGACATAGTATGAGTTAGAATCATCGAACGAAGGCACTAGTAAATATTCAAAAGGAACTGATATTTATAAACTGTTAACTTTGAGTCAAGAATTGTGCGAGCACTTTATAAAAAACATCTCATTTAAACATGTTCGTTTCAACTTCCGATAGCATAGATTTTTGCATATTATCAATCTCAGAGAGTTTCAGATCTAGATATTTTGTGAGATGGTCTATGGATAGAAATGGGGAGATACACAATTAATTATTCCCTTCTTCCTTTTAGAAAATATAAAATTTAAGCTCTCAACTCTGTGTAAATTATTTTTAAATAAACACAAACATTTATGAAAAAGGAGAGACGATAAAATTCCTGTAACACCTCTAAGTCTAATGGCACCTGAGCTGTTCAGAATAAAGTTTATGAACATTTAACACTAGGCAAATGTACAGTCAGGAATTATTTTAATATGATTCATTAGGTTGATGGGTTCCTCTTAAGAGGAAATAATATTTATCTAAGAATTCTTTGAAGTGTGCCTCCAGAGCTTGATCAGGCTGTGGGCAGATACCTGAGATCAGAGTCACGAAGGCCAAACACCAATTGTTGACTGTTGTTTTGTTTCATTGATGACACAAGACAGTAAGTGGCTCAGAGTACACCATGCCCTTGCCAAGTCAAAAAAACAACACTTCATTTGCGAGGAACTGGACAGTTTTGCATGCATTTGAAAGGAAGTTTCTTTATGGAAAATCTAGTCTGGTCAGTGAAGAAATACACTTTGATACTCACCTGTTTTCTCATCAGCTTCCCCCAGTGGAGAGACGCATTGACTCCATTCAGAGTGTGTATAATTAACATAAGGGACACCATGTATAAAGCACCTGCCATATTCTAGATAAGTAACTCACTTCATTATCCACATTCTAACCTTGTGAAGTAGTGTTATTTCCCCCCATTTCAGAGATGAGGAAACAGAGGCTCAAAGAGGATAAGGAACTGGGCCAGAATCACACAGACAGAAAGTTCCAGAACTGGAATCCTGAGCCATGTATTTTAGTTCCCAGGCCCACGGCAGGGGCAGGGCACAGCACCCATGGAGTCACATGCTGGCGTTTTAGAGACAGCACAGAATATAGGAGGTCCAAGTCTGTAGCTGGAGGTCAAGTTACTCACAGGGAAAAGACAGGGGTCCAGGCCTCAACGGAGCCTTGCAGCCTGGCTGAGCTGCGTGGGGTTTGCTAGGCCAGAAAGAAGACTCCTCCTTTACTGCAGAGGGAGGTTCGCTCCACCAACAGAATGAAAAGAGTGAGCGGAAGCTAGGGCGAAGTAACACTGCAAGTCTCCAGGCAGCTCTCAATCTGCTGCCCTACTTCTGGGCACTAGCAGCAGACAAACCACACCACGAAGCCCAGCAGGGCTGCCACTGCCCCAGCTAGCACGACGAGCGTGCCGATGCCCCCATCTCTACCACCGACAGCACCCACACCACCAGCTCGTCTCCACTATTCTTTGGCTCCTTTTGTTCACTCATATTTTATGGCTTTTTTCCCGTGCCTTCTTCCCCGGCTGTCTCCTATGAACCAACCAAAAGGCAGGAAGGTTGTTCTCACCAGCACAGAAAAAAAGAAATTCTGTTTCTTGTGTAGCTTCCACTCAGTCCTCGGCAGGACTGCAGGACTAAACGATGATGCTTACTATATACCTACATTAGTGTATTTTCAAAAGCTCATTCAATAGACAAAACTGAGATCAAATCCTAAATCTGCCCTTAAACATGGATATTCGACGTGTTATTTAATGTCTCTAAGCTTCAAGCACCTTGTCTTTGAATAGGGATAAAAGCTCTACATGTGGGACTTCCCTGGTGTCGCAGTGGTTAAGAATCCGCCTGCCAATGCAGGGGACACAGGTTCAAGTCCTTGTCCGGGAAGATCCCACATGCTGTAGAGCAACTAAGCCCGTGCACCACAACTACTGAGCCTGCACTCTAGAGCCCACGAGCCACAACTACGGAAACCCACGTGCTCTACGGCCCGGGGGCCGCAACTACTGAGCCCACATGCTGCAAATACTGAAGCCCACGCACCTATAGCCCATTCTCCGCAACAAGAGAAGCCACCGCGATGAGAAGCCCGCGCACCGCAACAAAGAGTAGCCCCCGCTCACCACAACTAGAGAAAGCCCGCATGCAGCGACAAAGATCCAACACAGTCAAAAATAAATAAAATGTTTTTAAAACTCTACATGTTAGAATTATTGTGACAATAAGGTGTGGGGGGAGGAGAAGTTGGCACAGTTCAAAGACAGCTGAATCTGCAACTGAACCTGAGTGTGGGACACCCTGCCAGCCACTCTGAAGCCTAGGTCCTTCGCTGACTGCAGATACCTTGAATGTTGGGACCACTGGCAAGAAACAGCGAAGGAACCAAGACAACTGGGACTTGGGGATGATGGGGCTGGACATGTGAGGCCTTGGTAATTGTGTGGGGGGAAGGAAAGGTGAATTTGGCAGGCCTAACATTCATTTGTGAAAGCTTGAATGCTTTTAAATGCTGCTTGTTTCCATCAGCAATATCATGAACAACATCATGCTAGGTGTATTAAACAGAAAGAGATTTAATACAGGGAGTTGGGTGCTTACAAAGTCTTTGGAAGGGCTGACAGACAAGTTCTGGGATAAGCCTATAGCAGGGACTCCCAGAACAATGCAGACGGAGCCACCAGACCAGCTACCAGCCTGAAGCTCATACTGAAGCTATGGGTTCCAGACCCACTCCCATAGCTGTCAACCAGGGACAAGGAGGCCAGAGTCTGGAAGTCTCCACAGCTGCTCTGCTTCTGCAACTGCTTCTCAATACCCAGGAACCTGGAGAAAGCAAATTGCAGTGCTGCTGCAGGGCAGCCTCCCCAGAAATGAAAGTAAGATGGCCTCCACCTAACGTCTGCCTTCCAAATCCAAAGCGTAGGCATGTATAATCAGCAAGACCTAATTCTCATTCAGAATCCTTGCTGCAAGGGAATCTGCCATGCATCAGTTTTAGAGTCCCAACATCTCCAACTAGAAGCAGAGTGGAATGGAGGCTGAGAAAGCAATCCACAGCCCCCTGTGCTTCAGAGACTTTTGAACTCCACAGATTCTGACTCTGACTTCGCCAAATGTCTTCTTCCTGCCACCCTCTCCATCTAATCTTCAGCATCTAGAATCTAAGACCTTATATAATCGTCATTTTTTTTTTGTAGCTCTTACCATTTTGATAAAAACATCCTTCTTATCTCGTTTCAGTACATTTTAAAGCTCAAATAAATGGGTACTTATCGTTTCTCTTTTGTAATATGAGATTTTACCTATTTTACCTATTTTTCTCGTATGTATGAATTTCAAGGTCTAACTCTGATAAATTTCAAGTTTAACTTAGGAAATTAATTTAGCAGGCAGTTTATATAAATGACACTAGAAATCTTACACACAATAGCATTACTGACCTTCAGATGATGTAGGGGGAGGAAATAGGGCTGAGAAATTCCTTGTTTTATTATACGATTGCTACAAAGAAGAATTCTTTACTGTCAACAGGTTTATATATTTCTATTCACTTTGCTTTAAATGCATTTGTGTTTAGGTTTTTGTTTTTGCTAACCCAAAAGCTTAGCATGAAAAATAAAAATAAAAATGAACATTTGGCTTTCATTCAGTTTAGTCATAGACACAAGGTATTTTTACATTAACTGTTCTATGCTGCAGCCCTTTTTTTTTCTTTAATTACAGCCTAGCCTAGCTTTTGTATGTTACCTATAATTTAGGAAACTTTCAAACTTATACTATAGTGGACACTTTAATTTCATTTTTACCCCTACAAGCACCAATGATTTGAAGCAAATCCCAGAAACTATTTTATCTTTTTAAAGGTGTAAATCCAAATTACCACAAACTTTAAAAATAACATTAACTCCTCAACATAATTAAACATCAAGTCAGTGTTCACATTTACCTATCCTTTAAAAAAAATCTTCTTTTTATTATGTTGAATTTTGAACATACACCAAAAAGGCAAAATAATACCTCCTCTATGTGCATTACCTAGCTCCAACAGCCATCAACCCATGGTCTGTCCGGCTCATCTCCACCCCAGGAGATGACTCCCTTTAACCTTATGCTTTTGAAGTAACTCCCAGGCCTCATATCATTTCTGTAAATATTTCAATATATAGCTATAAAAGATAAAAAGTCTAACATAATCACAATACCAGTATCACATGTGACAAAATAATAATTCCTTAGACAGTGTTCAAATATCCTGATCTCGTGAATGTCATTAACATTACTACAGTTTGTTAAAATTTGGATACTTTTTAAAAACAGGATCTAAAGAAGATCCACATATTATAATTGATTTACATCCTTTAACTTGCCTTTGAGCATATAGGTTCCTTTTTCAACCCTTCTTTTCCTTGCAATATATTTGTTGAAGAAACTGGATTGTTTGTCCTGTGAAAGTTCCCACAATCTGGATTTTGGTGCTTGTAGCCCCATGGTGCAGTTTAACATGTTTCCCTGTCATCTGTATTTCCTATAAATTGGTAGTTGGATCTAGAGCCTTAAGCATGTTCAAGTATTTTTTTGTCAAGACTATGTTAGAGGGGTACTATGTTCCTCCATTGCAGGGGTGCACAATATCTGTTTGTAGTGTTGTGATATTAGTATTCATTCATGCTCAATGCCTAGATTCACCCATTAATTAATGGTTACAAAATGGTAATATTTCTTCTTCAATTATTAGTTGGATTACTTCTAGAGTGAGAAACTTCCCATCTTCTTTTGACTATCTCATGGCACAGTTCATATTTAAAAGGAAGAATAAATGCTTGATTTTTCCCTCTTGTTTACCAGGTTTCAAATAATGAGTTGGCTCCTTGGCATCCTCCAATAATGACCAATTCATTTGCACTTTTTAAAGTATCATTATGAACTCATGAATTTAAGCATATTTGAACTATTTCTATTCACTGCAGTAATTATTCTTATTGATGCCCATATTCCCCATCTTTGACCAAGGTAGCTCTTGAGTTCTAAGATGATGCTAGAAGTCTTTGCCATTTTCCTCACTAACTGATATGACAAGACTTTCTAAATTCACACTGTATATTATGCATGGAAGTGGCCACTTCTTTAAGGAACCCTGGTTTCTTTTAGGGGAAAGTGATATTAGAGCCCACAGTCTAATGTTAGCAGTTCTCATTGATACTGGGCTGTCCCCCAATTATCCCAGGATTATAAATCTTTTAGGTAGGAATTTGAACTGGGATCCAAGTAAGGTCCATACACTACTATTAGTTATATATCTTAAATCTCTTTTAAATTATGGGTTCCCCCATTTATTTTTCCCATGTCTTGTCGTTGTTGTTGAAAAAGAAGAAAAAGAAGAAATTAGATTATCTGTTCTTTAGAACTTCCTATATCTGAGTTTTGCTAATTGCATCCCATGATGTCTCTTAACATGCTCCTGTGTCTTATTTTCCTATAAATTGGTCACTGGGTCTAGAAGCTTGATTAAGCCAAAGCTCTACTGATTATATTTTCTCTCCTAGCTTTCAATCCCTTCGAGTTTATATAACAAAGGAAATACATTTGATTTTCTTACCCAAAAGTATCAAAAAGTTTCAGACAGAAAAGTGGCTAGAAACACCCCACCCAATATTTATCCTTATGTATTTCAGTACAAATTATTTACCTTTAGTTCCTTAAAAATAAAAACAAGGACCAGGAGATAAACAAGACTGAAAATGGCATAGCATTTCAAGACTGAAAAAAGGCGCTGTTGCCTTTCAACACATCACTTTCTTTGCTTTTCTCCATATCACTGCAAGAACTGGACATCATAGCTAAACAGAAGGCCCTGCCTGGACTTTCCCACTCCATCATCCTCAGCATCTTCTAATTTAGAGCAATGAAAACATTCATTTTAAAAGAAAGAATTCGAGCAGCCAGGTCTGTGCCTTCTATAGTTATTCTCTGCTTCAACAGAAAATAAACTTGGTTAACCAGAATTCAGCTTTAAAAAAAAAAAAGCCTTTGCTCTTTACAAAGATACTTTGTTATCAGCCTTCTAGAAAGATGTTAGATATTAATCTGAGACTGAAGGGTTGGGAGGGGGGAAGGGAGGGGAGTAGAAAAACTCCCAATCAATTGGTCATGAGCATGATCTGAGCTCATGAACCTGTATCAAGAGGCTTAGTGTAACTGGATTCTTGGAGAATATAACAGAAAAAAAAAGCTGTTATTATCTACAAGTGACTTTGCAGACGAAATAGAACTATGAACAGGTATAAATTTGAAGGGGACCGAGGTCATGCAGCAGCGTAAACTTCACTCAGAGCTTTATCAGCAACAGAAGTCTGCCACACGAACAGCACACATTTCAATGACGGGCTGACTGATTCCAACAGGAAAGGAGAGAACCTAGTCAAGTGGGCTCAGAGCACTTTCACGGAGCCCATCACAGTCTGGCATCATTGGCATTGCTTGCTGCACTCAATTGACAATGCAGAGGTGAAGCAAGGAAGGGAGAAGAAGCATCTGGAATAGGGCAATTCTGTGGGCTAAATTGTGAAACCTACATACAGTCTCTGCTGTTTGCAGCCCCTCTGACCTGAAGTCATGAGGCTTCATTTCTCCTGAGCTCTGCCATGCTTTGTACCTAACGAACCCTGATGAACTAGGATAAGTTAACAGCCTCCAACCTCTCCCAGGTGGATCTTGGACTGGGTGAAGCAACTGGTGTCTCTGAGGTGAGCCCTGAACACCTTGACATCCTTGGCCCTTCCACCTCTGGCTTCAGCAACACACTCCAGAGAACAGGGCGTCTGCCTCAGTTTCCCTCTAGTTTCCCACTAGGTCGTGTTCCCGCTGAGTTTCATGTATGTGGCTGAACCCTGACACTTTGCTGTGCATGCTGAATCTGGGCCTCCTGCATCTGCAGCCCAGGGACAGTTTGGAGGTGCTACCACCATTGCAGTCTTCCCCAGTAGAGACAGCACTGGACCACAAGTCTTGAGCTCAAGCTTGAGCTTACAAATCTCATCAGACTTAATCCTTAAACCTGTGAATTCCCATTTCTTCATCTGAAGACTAAGGACACTATTCACTACACTCCCCACCTCTGACGGTGGTTAAATAAAAGCAAGATAATGAATGAGGTGGTGCTGCCTCCCTCCTGTCCAGGGCTTGCTTCCCCGCCAGCTTACTGGGCTCTTTGCATTTCTCCGGGAATAGTCTCCCTCTGCAGCTGCTTCCCACGTATCCACCAGGATCCTTCTGGATACTCCAGATGGGCAGCCATGTGGTTTAGAACACCCTGGAGTAGTTTGAATGGGCACAAGCATAGCAAGAGTCTGGCTAAACCATCAGGTAGAAGGAAATTACCACAAGTGACAGATTCTTCGAATCTCAGGTAGAGCAGCTCACCCAGGAAACAATTTCACACGTGCACGGAGTGAAAAGCCTCACAGACCCAACTCTGGTCTCATTTGGCTACAGTCACCCCCATTGGAACCAGCGTCAACAGAGCTACCTTGGAAACAACAGGCAGATTTAAACTAATGAGCTGTATCTACATAATGTGCCCAAAGAGTAATATGACATTTCACAATGCGCCTGGCAAAAGCAAATGGACATGGTTAAGACTCTTAGAGACATTTGCTCTGAAAAAACAAACAAACAAAAGTGTCCTGTTCAACAACGTAGCTTAATGTCCAATATATTGAAAACAAGTCAAGAGGAATAGAGGATCCCTACAAGTAATACTTACCCTTCTCTAGGAGATGGTTTAAAACTGGAGTCGTTTGTCACGGTGAAATTTGGTCCTAGAACAGAAGCTCTATTCTCCACAGAGAAAGGATGCTCAGCTGATGGAGAAAACAAGCAAATGCTACATGTCAGGCATTGGTTAGGGACTTATGTCTAATTTCTCAGTTACTTCTCACAAAATGCCATTAGCCAGATAAAGAAATCAGTTCAGAGAGAATTAGTGACGCACCAAGGGTGCAGAGCCAGCAAGTGTGGGAGTTAAGGACCTTTCCATTTCAGCCCACTGACTTCTCTGTAAAAGGCAGATTTAAAGCAAAGCACTTCCTACTCCAGGCAGCCCAGCAAACCTCCTCACATGTGTATGGTTGTCTTTGTCGGGATTGGGAGCCGAGAGGTGGGAACTCGAACGAGAATGCCAGAATGGGCTGCACTTCTGCTTTCACTCAGGCGTCATGGTTACCATTTTGTGCTTATGAAACTACGACCAAAATGGCATTGTATGGGGTAATTTTTGCATTTTAGTAATTCAAAAATTACACCTCTACCTTGCACAGTACATTCTAGCCCTGAGATTTCTTTTACCTAAGATTATCAAAATGCAAATCCAACCAAGATGCCAGCATGGCGGTGGTGAATGTATAAACTGTACAGACCTTCGGGCAGAAGCTATTAAATAAAATTTAAAATACAGAATTCTTTTGACCTAAAATTTAAAATACAGAATTCTTTCTTTCTCATCTAGAAACATAACTATATTAAGACCATGTAGTACTCAAAGATCTGTAATCAAGGACATTCATTTCAGGATTGTTTATAAACGTGAAAAATTGAGAGCAATGCAATGGGGCTTGGCTAAATAAATTATAGTACACATATAAAATGGAATATTCTGCAGCCACCAAAAAATACAAACGTACGTTGACATGAAAAATATGCCCAAGATATGTCGCCGAGAGAAAAAAAAGCATATTGTAAGACAGCATGCATAAAATTATCCCATTTTTGTAAATAATAAAACATATGGTTGTATATGTGTAGGGAGAAGGACTGGAGTGATATTCACCAAACTTTCACAGTGGCTTTTTCTACGGGGTGGAACTAGGAAGGGTCCTACTTTCTATTTTTTTAATTATCTCTACACTTTTAGAAATTCTTATTTATATGAATATTTTTACTATTAAAAAACATTAACAAAGATTTGTGTTTTATTTTTAGTTTGGGGCTTGGTGTTTGGGATATGAGAACATAACCAATATTTCAAGTCTGGAATCAGAAAGGAGAACAAAGGGAACTGAAAAATCTCCAAAACATGATGCTGGTGTGAGAGACAACTATTTATTTGAGAATGGATTTGCTGGTAGCTTTCAAACACACAGCTGCAGATATACATATTGTTGATGATCCAAAACTGTCTTTGAGATTTCTGGGGGAAATGGCAGAGTTAAGAGTATGTTTGCATGACTCCTCTCCCTAAAATTCATTTAAGTAAACAAAAATCAGTTCTGTTTATGGTTGGGTCTATACATTTTTCAGTGCAACAATCAACCTTACTTTCAAGGAGAAGCTTCTCTAATGGGGTGTTCCGGGGCCTCCAATGTTAATGTAAAGGCTCATCAGATCAAACAGACAAAGCTGACTGTTTCCCAGTCAGCTCTGTTCCTGGGAACCTCTGAAGGTTGCAGGTCAAGGACACGCGCTGTACCAAGTACAGCCCCCAGGGCAATGCTGAGTGGTGCAGCCTGGGGAGGGTCTGAGACCCGGCTGGCTGGCTGCCCACGTGGCTGCCTAAAGACCTCACGAGGTGGCTTGCCAGCGGATTGGGTCTGATTTCCACAGACTCAACAGACTGAGTCTGATTTCCATCTCTCATGAATGAACTTACTGCCTTACAGAGGCTAATACAAACAACTAGATTGCTAGAGAATTAACTGGCTAGAGAATGACCTGTCGATGAAACCAGCTAGTATGTATGATAGTGCATGAGGGTCTTCTCTCCTTTTGTACAAACTAATGGCAAGTTCAGTATTATCTGGAGGTTATACTACAAGCATGGCTTCACATCAGGAGCAGGAAGTTACAGAATCTGAATGTGAAATGACATCTGGCCCAAACAACTTGGTGCGCCCATAGCCACAGTACAGTTACACCTTCCAAATGGCCAGATGCTGTTCCTCCACAAGACACCCTCTCTCAAGGACATGTCCAACTTCTGGCTCTTCATTTCCCTTTCTACACCCCTCTTCTGAGACACAGTGCATCACAACAGATTAGATTTCTGCTGTTTGTTTACGGTCATATTCTATTTCTGCCTCCATGAGCTCATTCTCTGAATCATCCTGAATGTGACATCTGATGCCTGCAAATTACAGACAGACCATTTCTGACTTTGCTTTCTCAGACGGCTAATCAAGTCCATCATACGCAGAATTTACTAGCTCTACTTTGAAAAGATACAGTAGTCAGGATAAGATAGGCTATGCTGAGGTAACAAGCAAATCAAAATCTGATTTAGCATAACATTTATTTCATATCATTGTGAGGTCTAACATGAGATGGCAGGGCCCTTCTCCATCTGATGAGTCTGGATCCAGGTTCCATCCACTCTGTGTTCTGCATACTAACACATGGCTATAGGCTGACTGCAGCAGAGGCAGACAAAGATGGAGGAGAGCGCGGGCTCCCAAGAGCCTCAGCCAAAGTGACCCCTGACTTCCCGTTCACATTTCACTGACCAGAGCTAGTCACGTAGCCAATACAACTGCAAAGGAAACTGGGAAACATGGTGGACCACTGGATTATTTGGAGAGTGCCAGATGCATCTGAAACAGAAAACTACTCAATTTCCAGGTTTTTACAAGCCCTTTACTATCACCCTCATGTACCATTAAGAGCTGTAATCAGAGGGCATTGTATGCTTCAGAACTGTTCTCTTAGCCCCTGTCTACCTTTACTGAATCAATATGATTCAGATCACTGACTGAGGTTCTAAAAATCTAGGTTAGACTGGAATACAAAGTAAGACCCAGTTTCACCCGTGAGAAGTACATAATCTAGTAACAGAAACCTTACGTTAATAAAAGCAGTATTATAAGGCTATATGACTGTAACACAAAATATACAATATATACAAAAATACAATATAAATATATATAACATACATTTAAAGATCTACAACTGTAATACAGAGGAAAATTAAATGGTGACTAAATGTACAAATCAATTTTTATTAGAGAAATAATTCCATCGTGAAGAATATGGGATGTGAACTTGGGAGAAGGCAGAATTTTTACTATGCTTCCAAAGACTCTTGAAAGGTAGAGACATATGAGGAGCATAAAGTAAGGCAGCGGGTGTGATTGTCACATCATGGGCGGGGAAGCCGGGGGGGAGTAGTTTGATGTGTCTGGAACTTCGGTAAATGCAGGCAAGGAAATAGCTGGAGATGGGGTGGGACGCTAGGATGAGGCCTTGACTGCCACTGGGCTGGCCTGGACTTGGTCTAAAGGCCAATGAGACGTACTGTTGATCTGAGGGAAGTGGAAAGTAGCCAACCCTCGTTTAGAAACACAACCCAGGAATGAAGAGTCGAGACCAGCCAGGAAGCTGCTGCAGCAGCTCCAGAGAAAGTCCTTATTCCGATGGCCCATCTCCTGCCAGAAGCCTCCTGGATTTGAATCTCCCCAAGTGCCAATGGTCACAGAAGCTTCTCAGGTGTACACATCTAGACACACCATTAACCATCCAAACAACTCATTCCTTCCTCTACCCCACACTCAACGCATCAGCAAATGCCATTGGCTCTGCTTTCAGAACAAACGCTGAACCCGACCACTCCTCCCCGGTTCCTGCCCTCCCACCTGAATCCGAGCTGCCAGTCTCCCGAGAGTGATGCTTCAAGAACCCAAGTCAGGGGCTTCCCTGGTGGCGCAGTGGTTGAGAGTCCGCCTGCCGATGCAGGGGACACAGGTTCGTGCCCCGGTCCGGGAAGATGCCTCATGCCGCGGAGCGACTGGGCCTGTGAGCCATGGCCGCTGAGCCTGTGCGTCCGGAGCCTGTGAGGCCCGCGTACCGCAAAAAAAAAAAAAAAAAAAAAAAAAAAAACCAAGCCAGGGGACTTTCCTGGTGGCGCAGTGGTTAAGAATCGACTTTCCTGGTGGCGCAGTGGTTAAGAATCCGCCTGCCAATGCCGGGAACACGGGTTCAATCCCTGGACAGGAAAAGTCCCACAAGCCGCTGAGTAACGAAGCCCGTGCGCCACAACTACTGAGCATGCGCCCTGGAGCCCACGAGCCACAACTACTGAGCATGCGCTCTGGAGCCCACGAGCCACAACTACGGAAGCCCGCACGCCTAGAGGGTGTGCTCTGCAACAAGAGAAGCCACCGCAACGAGAAACCCGCGCACCGCAACGAAGAATAGCCCCGCTCGCCGCAACTAGAGAAAAGCCCACGCACAACAGAGTCCCAATGCAGCCAAAAAAAATAATATTTTTTTTTTTTAATTATATTTTTTAAAAAAAGAACCCAAGTCAGAGCTCCAGAACCCCCGGAGGCTTTCAATCACACTCAGAATTAAATACAAAGTTAAATACAAAGTCCTGCCCCGGCCTTTGTGCTCGGCCCTTCGTGCTTGTCACCTGGTCTGCTCCAGCCACGCCGCCCTCCTCGCTGCCCCCGCTGCCCCGCTCCAAGCCCACGCCCGCCCCCGCCCCCGCCCCAGGGCTTTGGAGCCAGCGGCCCCCAGTACATCCCGAAGCCTTCTCTGGGCCTTCCTCCTGTCTCGAGAGCGCTACACCTGTCCCCCTACCCTCTCGGGGTCCCCACTACTCCCACCCGGAGCCGTCCACGCTGCCACACCCCCAGCCCCACGCCAGCGCGCGGCGCGCAGCAAGCCCTCCGCAAAGACGTGTGTTCATGGAACGGTTAATAAACGGCAATTTCAGAACATCAAGTGTAATAGAAATGAGGCGAATAAACTAAGAAAGGCTAATAGGTTAAGTTCCATTCCTCCCTCATAGACCTTAACAAATATCTCAGACCACATTCTCATTACAAGCGCCTGCACTTAGGTTTAATTCAGGCTCAGCTTCAGGCCTCTGTCTCAAGGGTAGGACAGGGATATTCATCAAGAGAGACCAGAGGCCAAAGGAAAGGCCTGAGAGTCCCGCGGAGCCAAACCAGCCACCTGGCGGGTGCCGCCCTGAACCCGTGTTGGAGCCACGGGTGTGTTCCCACCCAGGCCAGTGCGGAGGGAGAAAGTGGTGACGGGGCTCCTGAGATACAGACCCGGACACGGGGCCTGTGTCTGCTCCCGGCCTGCAAATCACTGACCCTTTCAGACCTTATCAGTGTTCCCGTAAATAAAAGAACACTACCCCCAGTGTTCTTACAGTGGTAGAACTAAGAGTTATGTGAGCAAGCAACTTGTACCCTGAGTGTGGATGAAGATGTTTGACCGTGTGTCCATCCACTCGGGGAGGGGCGGGACAGAGTCCCTCCCCGGGCCAGCTCCCCTCCCTGGAAGCACCAAGGAGGAAGGAGGAAATGAGGTTTATGGGCAGATGTGAAGGAAAGTCTCATTTTCAGTCATCTTGAGAGCCAAGCAATGGTTTGCATGCCCAGAAAGCCTTGAAGGTTTACATCTGTGACGCCTCCTGTTGATTTGACAGAGTCCTTTTTTCAAGCTTAAAAAGGGGAGCAGGAGGAAATGTGGCCGTAAGCCAGTAAATTAGCTTTGGGGAGGCCCCGCTGTGTCATAAGCCCTCACCAGGGGTTCCCAGCACGCCACAAGTCTCCTGTTTGTGTGCCCAGGGCTGGGAGGCCACAAGTCACCTGGCAGCCTCTGGTCACAACTGAGGCCTGAGTTCACCTTTGTCTGTTTCAGGCTATTTCCATCCCTCTCTTAAGATTCAGGTAAGAATGATTCAACAAAGACAGCAAGAAAGAGAACAGAGATGGATGAGAATAAAAGGGAGAGAGAGAAAGTCTGTGGTTTTGTACTAGGAAAAAAAATCCATCTCTTTGCCCTTCAGTACCTGATCCAGTTTCTCCACCTAAAAGGTAAGGTATGTCAGGAACTCCCTACCTATAAACTAAGGACATTGGAAATCGACCGAGTGGCCTGAAAGAGGTCAACAGTGGTTATTATCCCATGATGTACCATGTCATACACATGCCCTCCTGGGCTTCACCCCAGAAATTCCGATTCAGGGTATGCGTGGGTGTATACATAGATGTAAAGGCCAGGGGGCGGGTAACGTCTGTATTTTTAATGCCCCCAGGTGGTCCTGACTCAAGAGTGTAAGTTGTGAACCACTCGAATAGGGAAGAGGGTCTGGAATGATGCCAGCCACAGAAGACTCTGCCCACTGAGCAAGATTCCTTCTAGAAAAGTCACTTATCAGCCATGCCAAGCTCCAAGGTACAGAGAGGCTCACCAGCCCCCAGAATATTGACCTGAAGACATTAATCATGGTCTTCGTCAGTAGCCGCTGTGAATGTGAATATTGAGTTGAATTTCAATAACCCACTCTTGCCACTCTCAGCCTCTCCTGACTCCATTCATTCGTCAGGGATGTACTGAGCACCTGCAACATGCCAGGCCCAATACTGCAGAGGCCCTGGGGACACCGCAGAGACATGGGGGACACAACCCTTCCCTCCCGGCAGGTGTGGCTCGAGGGGAGACGGGCAGTAAACAGTCATTCCAGAGACAGCCATCTGAGAGCGACTGTTGACAAGAGCCAGGAAACACACAGCGCTGGGTGAAGGTATGTGATGGGGCTTGCTTCTACCCTAGGGATCAGAAACGCCATCCTGCGGAAGGAGAGTATGAGCTGATGTCTAAAGGACAGAGTGAGCTAGGCAAAGATCACATGGCCCACGCTATTACCTATAAAACAGTCAGTAAGCTTTGTCCCTGAGAGGAGACGTTCCCCACTTCTCTCCTATGGTCCCTCAGAGACATGGCGCTCAGGACGGCAAAGCAGAGCCAAGGAGCCCATAAAAGATCCTCAAACCATCTCACATTCTCACCACGTGGTGACCAAGGGGCTGGGTTTGCTTGGCCTAACGTTATGCATTCATTATTCACTCGGCAATTTCTTGAATGACCTCTTTTTCTCAGTCACTGTGCCAAGCATGGAGGGTACAGAGTTTCATCGATCACAATCCCTAGGCTCCAGAAACTCACCACCTATGAGGGGAGACACACTCACAGGTCATTCTAAACTAGAATGTATATGGAGAACAGTATGGAGGTTCCTTAAAAACCTAAAAATAGAACTACCATATGCCCCAGCAATCCCACTGCTGGGCAGATACCCAGAGAAAACTATAATTTGAAAAGACACATGCACCCCAATGTTCACTGCAGCACTATTTTACAACAGCCAGGACATGGAAGCAACCTAAGTGTCCATCAACAGAGGAACGGATAAAGAAGATGTGGTACATACATACGACGGAATATTACTCCACCATAAAAAAGGACAAAATAATGTCATCTGCAGCAACATGGATGGACCTCGAGATTGTCATGCAGAGAAAGACAAATATATGCTATCACCTACATGTGCAATCTAAAAAAAGGGTACAAGTGAACTTATTTACGAAACAGAAATAGAGTCACAGATGTAGAAAACAAACTTATGGTTACCAGGGGATAAGGTGGGGAAGAGAGATAAATTGGGAGATTGGGATTGACATATACACACTACTATATATATAAAATAGATAACTAGTAAGGACCTACTGCATAGCACAGGGAACTCTACTCAATACTCTGTAATGACCTATATGGGAAAAGAATCTAAAAATGACTGGATACATGTATATGTATAACTGATTCACTTTGCTGTACACCTGAAACTAATACAACAGTGTAAATCAACTATACGCCAATAAACATGTTTTAGAAAGGAGGATGTAAAATGGGCATTAATGATGATACGAAACAAGATGTTGTGAGAATTGAGATAATACACAAGCAGGCAAGATGCTTAGAAGAGTGCCCGGCACATAGTAAATACTCCATAAATATGAATCATCATCATCAGAAGATGATGGCACATAGGGTACCACGCAGGGTAGAACAAAGTATTATAGAAGCACCTGGCTGGGAGGGTTGGGAAACAGTTCCTGAAGGAGGTGACACCTGAGCTGGATTCCAAAGGCTGAAGAGGAAGAATCAGCCTCTATCATCTCAGCTGGAGGACGCTGATAAAAACAGCCAGCCTGCACGGTGTGCTCACCGTACCCTCGGCGCTGCGCCGTCCTCATTTTACAGATGAGGCCCCCACAGGTGAAAGAGCTAAAGGTCACACGCACAGCAAGTGGAAGGAAGACCAAGACTTGAAGGCGAAAGGATCTTAATCCAGAGGCTAATTTTTTTCAAGTCGTTATATTGTTGAATTTAGAAAAAACACACAACTTCAATAAAGAACAAAGAATGTATGATCTCGGTACCCATAACCTGGAATTCATTTAATCATTTTCATATTTGCTTCAGTTATTTTTTATAAAGGCACCAAAACATCTACAGAAATGTCCTCTTTGGACTTCTCTCCAATTCCATTCCTTTCCTTCCCCAAAGATCACCTTTACGGTGTCTACTGTGTACCCTCTAGTCCTTCACCTCTCATTGGGCCGCATGTATAGGTATCCAGAAACAGTAAGATAGCTGCAACAGTAAGTAACAAGTCACATTGTGTGTTTTAAATAGCCACATAAACTGTCTCATTCCCTATGGGTTGCTCTGTAACTTGCTTTTTTTCAGGCCACATTATATTTTGCATGTGATATGATGATACTTACAGATCTGATTTGTTCGCAGTATTCCATCTCATGCCCCTGCTGATGTGTCTGAGGCCCCATTGATGGACACTAAGTTGTTTCTACCTTCCACCGGAAACACTGCTGCTCTGAACATCATTACACACGGCAAAAATTTCTTCAGAAGCTGAACCTTTAACCTCAATATGTTATTAATTCCCTAGTGAAATAGTAAGACAAAAGATGGAGATCAAGGATAACCAGCTGGTGACCTAGAGCAAGCACTAACAAAGACCCCTCCTACCTGCAATGATTCCTTGAAAACTGAAGGAGGAATTTGCTCTATTTGATAGACATCGGCACGAATGAGCTACCTCCTGGTGAATCTTTTCAAAGTTTCTCCCTCAGAGCTGAGAGGGTAGTTCTCTTGGCTAGAGATGAGAATCACCTGGAAAGCTTTAGCATCACCAGAGACGCATGATTTAATTGGTGGGGGGCGTGGTCTCAGTGGCACCATCGGGTCCCTCACACCTGCCTGGAAGCACTGCCCTGATAAACACGCCCCAAGTGCACACCTACCTTGGGACAGGCAAGACCACCCCTCTCCCCGCTTCTTGGAACTCTCCCTCCACCCCCATCCCCCCATACCATGTTCCACAGAAGAGCCCGCTTGGGCTGCCCCGGGCACTCTAGCCTTCCTCTGGCTGCCCTGGCAGAAATTTTGTCATGAGTCTGAAAGAACACAGCAAAGTCCCTGGCTGCGTTCAGTTGTGCTACTGGAAGCTGAGAAGGAACTACTAGTCAAGAAAAAACTAGGGCAAGAGGAGAGAGGTTACTTCTGTTCCACCAGCCTTTCACGCAACAACTCACTTTACCAGTACTGACACTGCTGTCCACTCAATGATCAGGGCATTTGTATCATACAAAGCATACGGCACTTGTGTCTGGAAAGAACAGTAGCCAATGTGAGACTTTACAGCTATGCTGATAGGGAACCGAGGTGTCTATGCCCATTTCACAATTGAATAAATGAGGTTCCAAAGACTGGGTGACTTAAATCAGGGCTCCCAGACTTTGAGATTTTACATACCAGTAAAAGAAAAAAAATGTAATAATGAGACAGGCATATTTATCTTGTCCACTGACATTTTAAAATACCACCTCCTATCACCAGTGTCTAAAAACAAAAGAATACTTTAACTACAACAGAAAGAAAAAAGACCCTTATCTTAGAAGAAAGTCTTTAAAATTGAATAAATTTAGCTTAGCCTTAGAGAAAACTAAACCCATTGTTCTTATTTTCCTGCATTTTAATGCAGATGGTGAAAACTTTGTCCTAGACCAGCACGGCCCATGGACCTGCAACTGGTAACTCTTGAGTTAGAGCACACAATTTCAGAATTACAAAATATCTCTCAAATAACCGTGTTCAACCACCCCTACAATGCTTAAGTTCCCTGTGTAATATACTTGACTAGTGTGTGTCCAGCTAGTTGTAAGAACAACATTTTGATGAGGCCATTTTGACATGTGGACATCTTGACATGTAGAGTATAAAATTATAATTGAGGCTTTTGGGTAACGGTAGAAAAAAAACAGCTACTCTAAAATACAAATAAAGACGTGAGTCCTTTCAGTATTTTCAACCTGACCCCAACTCCACTCCAACCCAGAGACCCGTCACTGATCTTCAACGTCACCATATCCCCATCTTCAGGCAAATCAAAAGGGACAAGTGACAGGGAATGGGGGAGGCCCACAGATGTATCAGGAATGGGGCCTGGGTCAGGGAAGAGCTGTGAGCCAGGAGGAGGCTGGAGCAGGGGTGGGGGCGGGGTAGTGGAATGGGCCAAAGGCATCTATTTCACACTCAGTTCAAAAGAGAAGGAAGCTTAATAGTAGGCATAAAGCCATTTGTTATGTTCTGCTGTTGCCAAAAAAGGGTTGATTCTCTCCTAAAAGGCATATCAAAATGTCCATGGTGACAATTCGCCGCAACACTGCAGCATCAACATTCCCACAGCATCCAGATAACCACGTCAAAATTGCAGACTTTGGTCTGATTATCAACAACAACGATCGAAAGTACCTTTAGACATGTGCATCTATTAGAAAGATCTTCCTTATGGGAAACTAAGAGGTATTTCTCCACGGCTTGTGCCAGGGTCCCAGACCTCACCGAAAAGGGCTTCATCACAAGAATCTAATTCCTCTTCCTCGTGACAGCTCTTCAGATCGTCACACCTTCCCCCAAATCACTCCTTCAGGCCAGGGGCCTCAGTCCTCCGTGAGTTCCTGATGTGACGTGCTTTCACATCCCCTCGCAGCTCCGCACACCGTCCTCCGAGTGTGTTTTGACTTGTTTCTATTGCTCCAGCAGTGCGGCATGCAGAATCCAACTCAGTTCTCCAGACACGGCCCTCCCAGCGGATCCGTTGCCCCCTCCGTGCTAGATGCGTCCTCTGTTCACACGTCCTAAGGGCACGCTAGGTTCTCTGCCAGCCGTGTCACACCACTGATGTTGCAACTCTGCTGTCCGCACGTGGACCCAGCCTGGGTCTTCCAGCTTGTAAGCTGGGGCACTCTCCCTTTTGCACCACACAGTGTTGAGGTCCTCGTGGCCCCGTCCTAACGGGGAAGGGAGGTGTGAGCACATTGGATGTGGTGCACAGCTCCAGAAGAAGACACAAGCCCGAGATGCACTCCTGCCCTCTGCCCTGGTGCTTGCTGGTCAGACACCCTCTAAGTACAAGCAGCATGGCCTCCAGGTGCTTGGACCACATCTGAGTCACTCCTGCTACCAACCATAGTCCCCCTGGCACAGCAACTTCTTGGAGAAATAGAAAACCGGCAATTCTCGAGAAACCATGCAGGCCCCCTGGCTGCCCCACTCCCATATTGAATAAGCAGCAAAAATCAGAGAAACTTCCAAGGGGAATGAAATCAGTAGGAGATACATCATCTACCACTTTTGATTGACTTTCCCTCAGCATGAAAAGTTCTCTTCTGGGATGAAAGAAAGTTTCCCTGACTCTGCCCCCACTTCCCTCACTGCATTTCCCTTTGAAACATTTCATATGGTGGGTGAGACCGTCACTAACACATTAAAATTATGAAATGCTTATGGAGACGCATTTAACAATGGACCATTGCAGCAAACCTTCTCGTGGTGAATAAATCCTGATTAAGCTGGCTGTTGACTATAGATCCAAGTGTTAACCACACACACACACACACACACACACACACACACACACACACACACACACACACACACCCCAGCTGTAAAACCATCACAAGATAGAGTTTGTCACAAACTAGGGCTTCAGCTGTGAGAAGTTCCCCCTTAGAGTTAAAATTGCAGGGTGGCAGTGATTCACCATATACCACATTTAGAACAAAATACCTCTCAAGAGGGTCCCAGAAGGATGCAGTCCATTCACTATCCCAGTGACTCTTAACTTCTCAACCATTCATCTTCCTCCCACCCTCCCCCTTAATTCTGCATTCTGCCAGAAGCCAGCCTCTCTAATTCTCATTATTCCTGTTAATATTGATAAAGATGGTGGAGCTAACCGGAAGGAACTGTGTCTCAGCACAGAGGAGACCATCCTCCACTGCAGGACAGGACGTCAGCATTCAGATTTCATTAGCATCCATGTGACTTCTGCCAGCGGAGAAGTTGCACATGGAGACAAGACTCTGCTTAGACACATATTGTTTTCCTCTCGTTATACGGGCATTTCCAAGAATATTCAAAATGCAACACAAATTAGGTGTGGCGTGAGGCTGCAGAACATACTGTTCATGGTGGGAAATGGCAACTTGGCTGCAGATGAGGAATTCATGGTATGGCAGGTGCCCTCTCCACGTGGCAGGAGTTTGTGTTTGGAGGCTCCCCACGGATTTTCGTGTGGTTACACAAGCTTGGAAAGGACCTTGCCCATAAGCCCTCAGCCTTAAGGAAACCAGGTGGCCAGAGGCCCTTTTCTGTTCTCCAGCCTGTGCAGACAGGAGAAGGAGCGAGATAAGGGTCAGGACACCCATCCAGGCCCGTCTTAGAGCTGCTGGGGGCGCCAGGCTCTCTGAGCAACAGGCCAGAAATACCTGCGCAGGAAGCTCGGGCCAGGGCTCTGCAGAGCCACACAGGCACTCAGAGATGAAAGCCCGCGGTTTATTATAGAATTGTTGGGGTCCGCTGAAATGGTCCACTATTGTATGTTGGGTGCTGTCCCCAGCGAAAAAGTAGACTCAGTCAGACCCACTCACTGCACAGGTGAGTGTGTGTGGCATCAGGCTGTGATGCTTCACTTCCTCCTTAGTGAGCTGCTGTGCTTCTCCAGGTGCGTGTACACACGTGTGTGAGACAGAGAGAGATGGGGACAGAGAAACAGACCTGACATCCACACAGCTAATGACGGCAAGGTTGGCTGAAGCGATCAAGCCCCAAACCACTGAACTTGGATTTGTCATTCACAGCACTCCCTGAATATCTAAGACTGGCCACCACGCTGTTACATACATGCACACGTGCACATGTGTGGATGCATATGCGCTCACACAGAAACTGGGTAAGAAAAAGGTTCGCTGTAATTCTTCTGGTTTCTGGGAGGACAGCGAAGCCTAGGATGGAAGTGAGCTGAGCGCGAGAATTCCTGGCCACCTCCATCCATTCTCTTCCATTTAAGGCTGACCTTGTACACGCTCAGCAGGCTTGCGTGCCTTTGTATGACGAATGACATCATTAGTGCACCATGGCAACGATGTCTACTCCTGTGGGCCTTTGGGTGTTGAAAAGGTGTCTCACTGGTCAGAAACCCCATATCATTTACTTCTCTTAGTCCTAGATTCTTGAACTGCTAAGTTGGTTTTACCCCTACTGCCTGAGGAACCAAGAAGGCTAGAGGGAAAAAGCAGAGTTGACCACAACCCCTTTCTTGAATAAACAATCAATTTACATACAAAAGGAATAAGACAGAATCTTACCCAGCAGCATTCTACCAAGCTATGCAATTTGCCATTGACCTATAGGTAACCTGAGTTCTTGGAAAATTCCAGAACCACATTCACGCTACCCCAACAGATAGTTGTCTTCAAATAAGAGTGTTCTAATTTTTCTTTAGCATCGTTAAAATAAGGATTTAAATTTTCATCCTTCACTCATGGTTATAAGTGTATACAAGTAGCCTGTATGAACTATTCCAGCGTCTGCTTTTACAAAGTAAAAGGCCCATGAAAACCAAAGTAAGGAGAGTTCTGACTGTGCCTGCCTGCATTGGCAAAACAATGTCAACACTGAAAATACTGTCCGAAAATCCAGTCCATGAAGGTAACTCCATTTGAGTACAGCATCAAGCCAGGCCCTACAAGCAGGAAATAATTTAAATATTCAAAAAGAGATACAAAGTAATTTGCAATCTGTCCATTAGTGGAGGCTTTTCAAGACATTTAGCAATTTAACCAGTCTCCAAAAGTAGATATTTCTACTCCATGAAGAGTTAAAAACTTGAAAGTGTCAGTGCTCTGAGCTGCCTGAGTTCTTCTCAACGGAAAAAAGTGGACTCCCCAGCCGAGCCACTTAATTGAGCCCTCCAGATATGTCACAACGGGAGTAACTCCCCCAAGGAGAAAATGCCCAGGGACTTGAAAAGAGAAAGTGTTTCACACCTGCCGGGCCAGTGAGACCCACTCACCCTTGAGTGTCAGTAAAGGAAGAAACCAAAAATGGCTCTTAATCAGGCACCCCCTAGGGAGGGCAAGGCTGTGTCTGCAGCTAGGAATTTTACTTCCTTTGGTCTAGGTCAGTAATAATATTCAGATCACAGCTCCCAGCTGCTAGCAAATCTGTTCACGTGTCAACTGAGGCTGGTGGAGCCCTCCTTGCTCTACTAAAAATATATATATTTCACCTCTGTTTCCAGAGCAGGACCAAGTGATGCCTTCATTCAATGGTAATTGCAAATATGACTTCTGGCGGGTTTAACTCTGAGGAACACGGATGTGAGGCCAGATTCAGCGATTCTTGACATCTCACAGGAATGCCTTTCACTCACATCTTCCCTGGGCCCCTTAGCAAACTGGAACCTTTAGCTAGGTATTGAACACCAGTCATGATGGGGCAGGGATGGAAGAAGAAGTTTCCTAATCCTTTCCTATCTGGCCCATACCAGCTCCCCCAGATTATGAGTCCATGGAGAGGGGTAGTCTCACACAAGCCCCAAATGTATACAAACCGAGGAGCTCAGGCCTTACCGCTTGACTTGCACTGACACTGTCCCAGTGGAGATTCAGAAAAGTTAAGTAAACATCAGAGGCCACCCAGCAATGAAGATCCAGAACCACGACTCCGACCCAGCCCTGTTGCACTCCAAAGTGCGTGCGCTTGCTTCCCGTTGTGTAGCACTGCTTGACATTTTTCTTAAGGATTCTCAACTTTAATACTACTTAGGGTAACATTCACTGCTATAACAAGCCCCAAGCTTATATAATGGCTCATACAGATTAGAAATTTCTTGCACTCAGCAAGTCCCAAGTGACTATTCCTGATAGGGCGTAGCTCTCCTCCAAGTAGTGATACACCCTGCGGCTCCTTCCACCTTGTGGCCCTGCCATTTCAAGGCCTGGCTTCCATGGTGGTCATGCTCGTCTTCATCAAGAAAGTAGAAGGGGCAGAGGCGTGGGGGAATCATGTGTGGGCCAGGCCTGGAAGGGGCACACACCATCCCTGCCCACATCCTTTTGTCTAGAAGTCAGTCATATGACCTCTTTTGAAAAATGTAGTCTAGCTGTCTACCCGGGAAAAAGAGGAAACTGGTTTGGTGCACACCTTTTCATAGAAGCTAAAGAATTCAGTATTTCAGAAGTAAATGACACACGCCTCAACGAAAGTTTGTGGTATAAAAACTATTTGTTTTTAAAAGGCAGCATGTATTCATGTGCATCAACCAAAATTAAGATTTGAATAAACTTTTAAGCCAGGACCTCTGGTCTATAAACATTTTAAGTATTCAAAGAGAGAGACAATGAATTCACAGTCTTCCTATTAAGTAGATTTGTTTCATGATATTTAGTAAATACAACTACTAAAACCTCTTAAAAAAACTACTAAAGACAGAAGCAATAATATGAAAGAGTCAGGCTCCCCTCAATATTACACCATCTATAAAAACTAGGCCTGGGGCTTCCCTGGTGGCGCAGTGGTTGAGAATCCGCCTGCCGATGCAGGGGACGCGGGTTCGTGCCCGGGTCCGGGAGGATCCCACGTGCTGCGGAGCGGCTGGGCCCGTGAGCCATGGCCGCTGGGCCTGCGCGTCCGGAGCCTGGGCTCCGCAACGGGAGAGGCCACAACAGTGAGAGGCCCGCGTACCACAGAAAAAAAAAAAAAAAAAAAAAAAATCTAGGCCTGGCCCTGAAAAGTACATTCCCACTTAGATAGCCCCTGTCGTTTTAGTAGAAGAGATGTGTATCAATGACCCCACAAAGCCAAGTGCCCTGTGGGGTAGGTAAGCTCTGGTTCTTTAGTGATATTGGCAGCAAAGTACACAACTCTCCTAGTAAGCCCCGACCATCCTTAGAGCATAACTATCTGAGACTCCATTTACACCTGCCCACATCACTTTGGCCAGTGACGACTTCTCCCCACAGACCATTTTCAGCAGCAAGAGAAAGAAGAAGGTCTAAAGATGATGGTGACAATGCCCTAAGCACTCTCCTCCATGCACGAGCTGGACAGGGACCAAGGAGGGTGAAACTGCATTCCCTTCAGGCCTGTTCCTCGACTGTGCCGAATGTCCAGGTGCATATGGCAGCATCTGGAAACTGAAGATCTCAGCACCGTGAACAGTGAACTAAATGTCTATGTTCTCAAATAAACTTTGGGCAGATAAAAGTGAGGTGCTTGAAGCAGGAAAACATTGCCTTTATTTTTCTGGTTCGTTAGATGTGGTTCAAGTGAATGTCTCTTCTACTCTGTTAGCAGCCCTTCCTCTGTCCCCACCCCTATTGAAGCTTTCTTCTTGGTCTTCTGCAGAAAATCAGAAGGGTGGGAACCAGAGCCTAACATAGAGTCAGGCAAATGCTAAGTGCTCATTTCAAGTCCCCAGCATGTACTAAGCACCATCATACGCAGGTCACAATACACGGCATTAGGTTTACTGTACGGCTCCACAGTAAAGGAGGACCCACTCTTTCTGAGAAAACAAAGGTGCATATTCTCTTGAATTTAGTAGAAACTCAGAAACTCTTTGATGCGTAACTGAATGAGTGATAGACCCTGTGGTCATACTGTAGGTCAAGGAAAGGCCCCCAGCCTTTTCTAAAAATGAAGCCAGTATCAGTTTTACTGGTCCCTGGTCCCCACACTGGAAAGATGGCACAATTTTCACTGATAAGGGTGGATGAGAACAATATTAACAGAATTTCTCCATAAGGAATTTGATAATATGATCAGCAAAAGCACACACAGAAAACAGGATACATTATTAAATATTCTTAAACGTTTGGTGCTACTTTGTCTTTTTAAAGAATAAATACTTATACACACAATTGAGTTCTAAAGTGTACTACTTTATTACAAGCCTATGAAAACTGTGGGCTGGTTTTTAGGTTACTATTGAGAGTCAATAAAAATATTGTCGAGGGACTTCCCTGGTGGCGCAGTGGTTAAGAATCCGCCTGCCAATGCAGGGGACACGAGTTCGAGCCCTGGTCCGGGAAGATCCCACATGCTGCGGAGCAACTGAGCCCGTGCGCCACAACGACTGAGCCTGCGCGCCTAGAGCCCGTGCTCCACAACTACTGAAGCCCGCGCGCCTACAGCCCGTGCTCCGCAACAAGAGAAGCCACCGTAAGGAGAAGCCCAGGCACCGCAACGAAGAGTAGCCCCCACCCGCCGCAAACAGAAAAAGCCTGTGCGCAGAAAAGAAGACCCAATGCAGCCAAACATTAATTAATTAATTAAAAAATACTGTCTGAGATCGAAATTCATTTCAGATTTCACCGAAGATTCCGATACCTTTTGTAATAGAGGTAAATCATCATCCAACGCATGGAATCTCTCCAAATACATTCTTCTATAAAATTAAACTGGAAAAAAACTGGGGAAATCAGACACAGAGAGCCCAGGATGCATGAACATGGTTCAGCTCCAAACAAACATGTCTGGAAGCTGGGCTGGTCAGCTTGCTCAGTTTACTGATCATTTCTGACGGTCACGGGGTCTCTCTGAAGCCAAAGATATTGTGCCCAGTAAGTCCTCTTGATCACTAGGCCAGTCCTTCTGCAGAGCAAGAAACTGCCTTGGCCAGATGGAGATGCCCATTTTAAGTATGAAAGATTTTACCCCGTGTGGTATTTTATTCAATATGCTTGTTGATTTACTTGGAGACTCTTCTTTAAGGGTCATTGCCTAAATCTTCGTGTGTGTGTGTGTGTGTGTGTGTGTGTGTGTGTGTGTGTGTGTGTGTGTGTGCCTGCCAATGTGTATGGGTGTGTATGGGCGTGACAGCTCTTTACAATTCGGGGATTCCTCCCTGACTGCACAAAATCATTCTTGAAGTGACTTTGGCGACTTCATTTTCAGGCCCTGAAATGCAGGTACACCAAAAGCATCCTGACTTTAATACCCTCAACTCGTTTAAAGCATCATCCACCACGCCTATGTCCTCCACCCTCCAAATTTATGTCTTCTGTTCCTTTTTCCTTTTTTTTTTTTTTTAACTATGGAGGTTTTCTAAAGGAGCATCAAACATCTCCGTTCTTTTGATGGCCTGTTATTGGCTCTTCATCCCAGTCTAATAAAGAAGAGAGGTGACATTTTCTTTCGCCCTTTCTTGCTCTTTTATGTCTTCTGTAAGTGGTGTCTCGTGAGCGGCTTTGGCTAGTCTGACCTTATTCTTCCAAGGCTGTCACCGCAGTGATACTGCTTGAGAGTCTGACCCCGTTTCCTTTTTTTTTTTTTTCTGTATTCACATTTTTATTTCATCTTTTTCTTACATGAACTTGTTTTCTTCCTCCTGTCTCAGTTTCACTGGAACCAAAAAGAGTATTTTCTTGTGTCCTTCTATTTTTTTTCTCCTTAAAAATAAATCCAGTTATTCAGAACTCCTTTGCTCCTTATGCAAAGAGGCTCCATAGATTTTCTTTGACTTTATGGAAGTTTATTGAAGTCTGTTTTCTTAACATTTGTTTGCTGAGTAACAAATTTGTGAGCGCGAACATGAATTATCTTCTAAAAGAAATCCTATTTGAATTGCACTTATTTCTACAAATTGATAAGCCTAAGACCTTCCCATACATTCTATTTTTGCAGGACCTACAGCTGAGTGATTTTATTAAAAATGCCTAGAGATGACTATCCTGGAATAGAGTTACCATTTTTAAAATCTGATTGCACTTACATCCACATTTTAATTATTCATTTGTCATTCTATTAAGCATTGAGTTGGACTAGAATTATCCATGCCCCAAAGTCCTCTTTGGTCCGTTGATAAAAACTCCCCAACTCCCACTGCTAATAACTTAGAGGCAACAGAAAAAAACCCATATTCCTGTTCAGCACCTACTGGTCCCAAAACAGTGTACCCAATATTTTCCAAATCAGGCTTAGAAAACCACTTTCACTTTCCGAAGAGGATCCAGACAATTATACAGCATCAAGCAGAGAGGCACACACAATTCAGTACTTAACAAATGCCCTTGATAAGGATTTTGAAGATTCTTGAACAGAAAGGGTGCGGCAAATGAAAGAAATGGAGAGAAGAAGTGTTCCTGTGGTCAGAATGATAGAAATACACAAAGGTACAAGAATCTCAGGCCCATTCCTGTAAAAATGTTAACAGCTAACATTTACAAGAGACAGGCTCCATGCCACGCACAGTGATAGACCATCCGGATGGATTAGCTCCTCTCAGCGGCCCAATGAGCACGGTAATATTATTATTATCATCATCATCATTATTATCATTATCATTCTCATCCCTGCTTTATGAAGGAGGGAAAGGAGACACGGTAAGTAACTAGCTTCACATTCAGCTAAAAGGCAGGTTTTAACTCAGGAGCCTTTGTGCCTGCTCGCTGCAGCTCACGGCGTGGGTAACCTGGGGCCTAGAGCATCCTCGTAAGGACTCTTGCTTTCTCCCTCGATGTTGCCCCTCTTGTAGCGCCCCTCCTTCTGGCCCATCCTGAGTTCCCTCTGCTGTGTGTTCGTGAAGAAAAAGCCACTCAGCTAGATCCAGAGCTCCTTCCAGCCCCGATGTCCTCCTTAGAAACCTAGTTCTCCAGGACACCTTGCTAAGGGGCCCAAGCCATGCCTAGGGTGCAGGAAGTAAGGCGAGAGGCCACACACCAGCTGGCCCGTAACCGGAGGGACACAGCTACAGCAGCTCACAGGGGCTAAATCCCTCAGACACAGCCACTTCCACAAATTCACCTGCACTGGAACGAGGCCCCCATGCATGCCACGGGAGCACGAATCTGGAACAAACGTGGTTGACTGTTGGCTTCCAGACCCCAGAACTGACCAGATCCCTGTGTAAGCTCACTCCTGTCACTTCATTCACCTCTAAACAACTGACCCTGCGTTTATACCCTGGAGTGTTTTGGACACTTCTCCTAGTGCTGCGGCAGCATTGTAATGAATCATCACCGTCAAAGAAACATAGCTGAAACCCACTTACACAAGCGCACGTGCACACACACACACACACACACACACACACATCTGCGTGAACTTTGCCTCTCTTATCCTCCCTCACGTTTTTCCTTTAATGTTTATTTTAACTTGGCTCCATCTTCGTGGAAACAATACTACGATCGTGCTAACGCTGAGCCCTGATTAGCATTTCCTAGGGTTTGCCGTGTGCTAAGCACAGCACTACATGCAATCATTCCATTGAATCCTCACAGCCACCTACGAGAGGAGAATCACGGTTCACATTTTAAAGACACAACCTTAAAGCTCAGAGAGGCTCAGAGACTTGCCCTGGGACACTTGGTGACAAGTAACAGGTGGACATGAGATTCAGACCCAGGGCCGCCTACCCTAAGGCTCATGCTAGCAACCTCTGCACAGATGTGTAGGGGCATCTTTCTAGCACATTCTGGAAAGGACCAATCTGCAGGGCATGGCAGGGAAACAGTAATATGGGGTGGCACTTCAGATAAAAGTCACTGGCCCTCATAGTTCCTTCTTACTGGAGTCTCCACTTTTCTGTGGAGAAGCGTAAAGGAGGCAGTTGACCATCACTGTTTGCTGCCGTGTCCGCTCTCACATTAGCTCCTAGAATGGCCTAAAAGCCACAAAATTGTCAGACACAGATCAGACGCAAACTCCAAGGGAAGGAGAAGGCTGTAAACAGAGAAAGGAAGAGAAGAAAATGTGCTTATTTTACTGAAGTGGGGAATCGCCCAAGCTGACCTGCTGTTTCCCTGAAGGAGCGTTTTGATCATCTTGCATGGGTTGAAGGAAGACAGGTTCCATTAATAAAAACCCCAACGGCCTCCTCCTGAGGGATCTGGAAAATCACGAGCTATTCGTGAGATTCTATCTCTATTGCATTTCCCTTTGCTCAGAGGGAATGAAAGTCGAAATAGCATTCCTGTCTCTCATGTAAACATTTCCAAACGTGGATGTGACAGTCGAGAAAAATGGAATACTCTAGGGGATTTCCCTGGCGGTCCAGTGGTTAAGACTCTGTGCTTCCACTGCAGGGGGCGCGGGTTCGATCCCTGGTCGGGGGACTAAGATCCTGCATGTCACATGGCACAGCCAACAAAGACAAGAAAAATGGCATACTCTAAAAAAATACAACAAAGTGAATATAACAAAAAGGAAGCAGACTCATAGATAAAGAGAACAAACTAGTGATTACCAGCGGGGTGGAAGGGGCACACAGGGGACGGGGAGCGGGAGGTACAAACTATTGGGTGTAAGCTAGGCTCAAGCGTGTATCGTTCAACACGGAGGATATATACCCAATATTCTGTAATAACTGTAAATGCAAAGTAATCTTTAAAAATTGTATAAAAATTAAAATGATTTTTTAAAAAAGAAAAAGAAAGAAAAATGGAATACGTTAACGTCTCACACTAGAGAACTCCATGAATGCAATCTGTCCAAGCCTGAGGAATGACAAGATCTATAAGAAAAGAGAAAAAAAATTTACTATGCAAAACAGAGAGTTCAGAAATCAAAGAGGTCTGGAAGCCATACCTAAAAATACGAACCAATAGGTATTATAGGAAAAAGGGGTTTCTGCTAGAGTGTACCGGCAGCCAATTACAAATTCAGTGACTCGCGTGAAAGAGATTAACCTTTGGTGTTGAGTTGATTGAAGTCTCAGATGGCGCTGGCCACTGGCCATTCATGCCATCTAGTACTCAGAGGGTGCCAGCGCTCCCAGGCTCCAGGGGTCAGACTAGGGCAGGACAGAGGTGGAACCCTGCCAAGGCTTACCAAAGGGCTGGCAAGCAATTCAGTGTGGGAATTGGAGCGTCCCCTTTTGCATTTCCTGACCCCAGACCTAGATAAGTATCCTTCGCTGACAAAGGGTCCTAATGGTTAAATCCACTCCGCCATGTTTTCTCCATGGCAGCTAAAGGCTTTAACCCAAACGAAATGCTTTTTCAAAATCAGCATGTTATCATGACTTCTTTCCTTACTAAGGGGTTTACACCAGGAAAAAAAAAAAAAAAAAAGGTCATCACTGCTCACACGCAGATGCTTTTTGAAATGACTGACCATTCCGTCAGTTCGATATAAGAGTTTCCAGATTCAAACTGAATAAAAGGCAATAGAAGCTGGCTATGGAGAATCGCATCAACATGATCTTTTAGACAGATGTGACCCTGCTGTGAATATGCAAACATGGGCACAGAGTCTTCTAAATCTTGCCTTTATTTGACGCCTTCCGATAAAGAAAAAAAAAGTTATCCAACATGATTAATACTTGCTTGCAAAAAATAAACTTCCCATCACTTTTGTGAAATAGATACTAAAGCAAATTTTCAAATAAACGTATTAGCAAGACCCTAAATTGATCTCAAAGAAGACTCTACTTAAGGACAGGTGCAGATGCATCGCAAGTACAATTGAGGGATTACTGACTCCCCGCCATGTGTTCAGGATCTTCTGGGGCTTGATGAGATTTCTAATACACTCTCACTTCTGGCAGTAAGTCTGGAATTGACTTCAGTGGATTTAAAGAATCTGTGAACAAGAATTGTATCTGAACTGTCATCACCCTGGAGCAACTGGCCAGGCTGAAAAGGTGTCCTGAACTGGGTGGCTGGGCAAAGACAGGTCATTGAGACCTGCCAGGTGCCCCATCACTCAGCACAGCCACTTCCTGAGTGTAACAGGAGCGGGCCTGGCCGCTTGCTAACGGGCGGCGATGCGGGATTACGCCAACTCTGATAAGGACAGACAAGTGAAATACGGATGTGTTATACGTGAGTTAAAGAAGGATGTGTGCCGGCTGCTGGTCCATCAGCCCTCCGCTTGGCTCATGAACCCCCAGGAGTGAGAATCTGTTGGTGTAACCCACATCATGGTAAGAATGAAATCCTCAAACAGCAAAGCCCCGAGTTGAGAGGCGTTTTGTTACAAAAGGGGGCAGTTTATAACTCCAGCTGCTGCAGCCAGAAGACCAGTTAACAGTGGGAAAGAGAAGAGAACCATAGAAAAGAGAGCAGTGTAAAGACGAGAAGCTCATAGCAGACAGGGTTTATGAGTAACTGTCAGACACTTGCCTGTCATCTTCAGGGCAGGGCATGGCTCTCCCTGCAGCGTGAAACAAGGAGGTCTGGAGATTCCCTCTCATTACGACCGACTGGGGCATCGCACGGATACTTCACAGAGTGTAGACACACTAAACTGCATCTTCTGACTTCTGGTTTAGTTTTGTACCAACGAGTGTGGTTGTAAATGGGAACAGAAATGGCTAGAGCTACAGAAAATGATGAAGATCAGTCATCATTTGATGAAACAATGATGAGGATTCGGAATAACCACAGGCAGAGGTGAGAAGCAAGTAACACATCAGCTCTAATATACAGAGGTTAACCGTACGTAATTAGGCATAAGTGACCATGGGTCAGCGGCGGACAGAGAGCGGTAAAGGTACATCTGATAAGCCAAAAGGAGGACACGTTCTCCAGCACCTCAACTAACGTGTGTGCCTGAGAGTAGTGTGTGTGTGTGTGTGTGTGTGTGTGTGTGTGTGTGTGTGTGTGTATACATGCTCATTTCCCACCATGTCCAAAAAGACTTTCAGGATCACCAGTGCCCCGGTGAGGAGTCCTGGGCTTGACACCTGGCTTGTACTCTAGATATACCACTATTTACTTTATGTTTTAGTTTGATGTATGCACACGCATTGGGGTGGACTATTAAAAAGTCATTGCGTGGTGTATATTTATACATTCTCGACCAATTGCTTTCTTACATTTCTAGAACTCCAGGCTTTAAAATCTTAGAAGCCCTGTAGATCTTAGCGCACTCCGCTATAGATCTTGTCATTAAGAGGCACTTGAACTGGGTGGCCACTTTCCCGATTCTCAGAGGCTAAACCAAGTTCACAGCACCCATCACCGAACCAGTTCACTTGAACAAAGCCCAGTGTCGTTGCCACTTCTACCGAGAGCCATGAAGTTCAATCCCAGTGAGTGCCTGGTCCACAATTTAAGATCAATTTCATGAAGGTCAAAAAACCAAAAACAGAAGCCGAAGAGGAGACTCGCCTCTTCCTGACTGAAAGATTAGGCCAAGCAAGGGGCCTTGCACTGTGCGTCTGGGTGAGTAGTTGGTCCTAATATGGACCTACGATCATCAGGCACCGTGACTTCCAGTGAGCTTCCCTCAGGTGCCTGGGGACCGAGGGGATGTTTTATGGAAGGCAGTACGTCCCTCGTTGACTAAGGAAGACTTTGTAGCCCAGTGAGGCTCACGTATTTCCACAGGTGTCAACAAGAATGGACCGCACTTTGAGCTGTGTGAACAGCATCATTTAGAAAGGAGGGACTTCAAACTGAGTCTCTGGTGTAGAACAGTGCTCAGGTTCTAAAACGACTTTAGAAACTCCTGAAAGGTTTGCCTTCAGCATCCTTAAAGAGAGCACTAGAAAACAACCCCTTTTTAGTTGAGGTCTGGAACCACCGTGAGAAATGCAGATAAAAAAATCTAGTGATGAAACCTTGACTCTGGCTCCGAAATTCCCAGGCCTGACCCTACATGTGTTTTATGACATTGTTTTGAGATGTGAAGTTACCATCTGAAAAAATGTCTTTTGCTTATAAACTTTAACTTGCTAGCCAGTGATAATGTTAACAATTCAAAGAGCAGAGCAATTCTCTAAAGACTGAAGCTGACAGTAGAAAGGATCTCTTTTCCCTCCTCTTTCCCCTGCACCATAGTTTTGTGCTACATTCTCATGCTGTCCTCAACGTGAAGAGCTCTTCTCGATTAGATAGGTGTCCCCAAACGTCACTCTGGGAGCCTGGGGAAAAGGTCACAAGTATCCTTCATTCCTTGACACTTGTTTTTCTATCCTCTCATATTCAAGGAAAAATCCCCACCTGGGATCGCACAGCCTCCAGATTAAAACATGAATATTCATTACATGTTTCTAAATTTGGTTGATAATAATTGAGTAATTTTTATGTTGTTTTATTTTGAAGCTTTTTCTTGTTTGGGTCTAAATCCTAGGAGGTAGTTTGATATTCCAAAGCCCTCAATTTCTAAAATCTCTAATGTCTTATTCCAAACCAAGTGTTCAAGTTAATGATATCCCCTAGCTCCCATTAAACAGGAAAGATTCTTCAAAGAGAGCGTTATTTGGATAAAACTTCTTGGAATTGTTGCACTGAAAGTACTGACCTGGCCCCCTGAGATAAGGCCCACGTGTTAGGAAATGCGGCTGCCCAGAGTTTATGTAATTATTCAGTAATGCATATATCGTGTTACCAAAATGGCAATATCTGCCTCAAAGGTCAACATGTGGAAGCTTGATCAGTACAGAAAATAGACTTGAAAAATAGCCACATCGGTTCTGACCAAGGTGAAGGGGCCTGCTGAAACTGTGGATTTCAGATGAGTACTTCAACTTTATTACATCAAAGCTGAAGCCTAGGGCTTCCCTGGTGGCGCAGTGGTTGAGAGCCCGCCTGCCGATGCGGGGGACGCGGGTTCGTGCCCCGGTCCGGAAAGATGCCACGTGCCGCGGAGCGGCTGAGCCTGCGCGTCCGGAGCCTGTGCTCCGCAACGGGAGAGGCTGCAACAGTGAGAGGCCCGCGTACCGCAAAAAAAGAGGGAAAAAAAAAAAAAAGCTGAAGCCTAGGACAAGGCCCTATTTCAAAAAGAAACTCCTAGATGTATTTGCTGTTCAAAGTAAGGGCAATTCTGTTCATTCAGACCAAGTAGGATTCTAAACTCAACAAAACTCAAGTGTCTCTTACTTTTAGTCCAGCAGTATATGAAAATAAAGACTTGAAGCTGTAGAAGTTCAAGTGGCAGAGACCTTGAGAACTTGAAGTCCAGAAGCCACGTCTCAGCATATTGTCCCATCATGGTGACCCCGGGCATGACCTTGACTCTCCTGCTTAAACCACTCCAGGGAAGATGACCAGTCTCCCCACTTGGACCCAGCTGGGCCCAGCTCAGGTACCAACTCTGACCAGAGGGAGTCTCTATGGTATAAAGAGGGCTGAGGGCCTCATCATAGAAGGTGTGGGGAAGTTATGGAGAGCCATTGTCATAAACGGGGCGGGCACTCAAAAATGTACACACTGCATTGATAAATCAGCCCAAAAACTGGTCTGGGAGGTGCAAGATATAGGGGCTGACGTGAGCTGCTTACTAGCAGGGTAACTTTAGGGAAGCCATTTAATCGAACTCTCAATCTCCTCATCTATAAAATGGGCATGTTGGTAATACCTGTGTTTCTTATTTCACCACCCCAGGACCAGCTAGCTGATTTGGGAGGCCCAGTGCAACGTTCGAAATTATTAAGAATTTCAGTGCGACAACAGAGCATTAAACCAAGTGCAGGGCCCTGTTTGGGGCATTCTACTTAACACAAAGGTTTCCCTGATATTCAGCTCATATGGAGTCATAGGGAAACTGGAGCCCTTAATCTGTACCCACTGAAGTCACTCCTCAATTCTGACACAACCCAAAGCGTTTCTATGTCCTCGTCTGCAAGCCCCTCATCGATTCTCCTCAAATTATCCCCCCACTCACAACCCCCATCCGTCCAGAATAAAACATGTGAAGGTCATGCTCAGATCTCTAGCTCAGACATTGCACGGCTGTCTCTGCCTCCTTTAGCTGAATGACTTATGGGCCTGCCAGGGAGGAAGAGAGTATTGGAGGAACCTGGGAACCCAATTCCAGCCCCGGCTCTGCTACGGGCTCATCATAGCCAGTTTCCACCTGGCCTCAGTACCCCTTCCTCTGACTTCATAGGACATGGATCTTGTTCAGCTCCTGTGCCCTCACCCACCAGTGCCTGCAGGTAATGCTGTCCCCTTGCCTCAGAATCGCAGGTGACTACGTTAGAAATAATAAGGAATGTGGAGAGGTTTGCTGGCGGGCCTGGGAAAGAAGCGTCCCCCTCTGGTGCAGCTGGTGGTCACTGGTAATGAACTGATGTAGACATGGTACCTCTGACCTCAGGAGGCTGCCAGCTACAGACAGGGAGCAAAGCCAAGAGAACCTCAGACAAAGGGAGCAGACCTAGAGGGTTTAGTCAACACTAAAGCCAACCTACTCTCCCAGAGCCTTATAAGAAAACTGCCCCTGGGCTTCCCTGGTGGCGCAGTGGTTGAGAGTCCGCCTGCCGATGCAGGGGACGCAGGTTTGTGCCCCGGTCCGGGAGGATCCCACATGCCACAGAGCGGCTGGGCCCGTGAGCCATGGCCGCTGAGCCTGCGCGTCCGGAGCCTGTGCTCCGCAACAGGAGAGGCCACAACAGTGAGAGGCCCGCGTACCACCAAAAAAAAAAAAAGAAAGAAAACTGCCCCTGGGTAACGTGACGTACACTCCCAAGCGAGCCACGTAAACGCTGGTTCAAAACCCTCTCTCAGCCATTTGAATGCACCGCAGCCACTGTCCTTGTGGGGTAGTTTCTGGGCCTGCTCGGAGGAAACAAAAGTTGAGACCCTGCTTGGGATAAATCTACCTTCATTCTTCTGAGTCCCCGGCTCCCCTTCCTCAGCCTCTATCTGTTTTCTGATGCAATGTTTTCCTTTTATCTCACTAACTTTGATGAAACGCACACATGTGGAAATCACAAAAGTAGCATCAGTAACAGTGTACGGATCCCCTTACGCTCCGAGCATTCCCTTCCTCTACGTTGTTGATTTGGATTCCTAACCACTGGGGGGAAACAGGGCTGTGCAGACAGAAACCCTGTGACTCTGCGTGTCTGGCCCACTCGCCCAGGGTCCCGGAGCCACACTGAGAGTGGCCCTGGGACCTGATCGCAGGTCACCTGCACCCCGTCAGGTGTGCTTTTTACAGAGGGGACGTTATTTAGAAGACCCGCAGGCTCTTCACTATGGCTGGTGAGTCCGCCATCACTGCGTGTGTGGCTCCATTCAGGCCCAGAGGAGAGAGGCATGCTTCACAAAGCACAACGGTGAGAGCAGCCAGGGGAAAAGGCCCTGACAAATCTCGCTTCCTTTCATTAACAGTTGTCGGCCCTACATTGTTCTCTGCATTGTCTGCACTTCCCCATGAGTCAAGAGCGGGCCGGGTCCAGCTGCAGACACGCACCGCTGGCTCCCCTGTGTGCAGTCACCTCCTCCAGGGGCCCGACCGCAGGCTGCTTTCCTCCCAGGCCCGAAGGAGGCCGGGCTCGGCAGGCAACAAGCCGCAGGGGACCTCCCAACCACCTGTTATTGTGACCATGTGCTGGGCCTAATCCGTTTGTTTTGATCAGAGTGTCCAAAGAGGAAACGAAGCCTAGATTTATTATTAAAGAAAAAAAAAAAAGAAAAAAAGGCAAGTCCATTTGCCCAGCCCCCTCTCAAATACTTGGAATTCACTGCGTCTCTTCCTAAAACCCACTGGAAACTGGCGTGAGGAACTCTTGCCCGCAGTGAAGGTGATCTCCTTAAGCACTGAGTCTGTTGGCGGCTTTTCCCGAGCCCCTCTATCAGCCGGAAGCTAACTCTACTATATGAGGGGCTGGAAAGATCCAAAAGGAACAGTGAGTAATGTGCACCCTTTACAGGGTGTGCTACCTCATCCAGGAGAGGAGAAAAACCCAAACGAACTTCTGTGAGCACATACAACAGAGACATTTCATCACATTCGTGAGTTGTGATGTTATGGATTGAATTGTGTCTCCAAAAAACAAGATACGTTGGGTCCTAAGTCCCAGTACCCCAGAACGGACCCCTATTTAGAGACAGAATTTTTACAGAGGTAATCAAGGTAATATGAAGTCATTAGGGTGGGCCCTAATTCAATATGAGTGATGTTCTTATAAAAAGGGGAAATTCGGAGACAGGCACACAGGAAGAACATGATATAAAGATGAAGGCAGAGAACTGCAAGCCAAGGAACACCAAAGACTGCCAGGAAACACCAGAAGCTGGGAGAAAAGCCTGGAACAGATTGTCCCTCCAAGCCCTCAGGAGGAACCAACCCTGCTAACACCTTGATCTCAGACTTCTGGCCTCCAGAACTGAGATGATAAATTTCTGTTGTTTAAGCCCCTCAGTTTGGGGCACTTTGTTACAGCAGCCCTGGCAAACAAATATCAGTGATACCAGTACATTCAGTCCACACAGCTTCACCTCAGTGAGGGCCTTCACAACTGAGGTTTCCCCAAATCCATGCGTGGCTGGCTCCTTCTTACCATGCAGACCTTAGCTCACACCATACCTCTGCAGATCCTTCCTGACCACTCGAGCTAAAGGACATCGTCCCCACCCCATCACTCCAGCTCAGTATCTGAGTGATTTCCTTGATAGCACTTGTCACTCGCTTTGCCAGGTTTTTTTTTTATAGGTTTATCCTCTTTCTCTGCACCTCCACAATGTAAGCTTGGGAAAGGAAGACTTCTGTCTGTCTTGATCACAGCCATGCATCTTAATGGGAGCTGAATATATATTTGTTGAGTAGGAGAACAAAGTGAAAGGAATTAAGAAATCAGGAAGGGAACATCTCACTGCAGTGATGAGGAGCCATCACTGGGTGGAGAAGCACAATTGGAAGCTGCTGGTATGAACTACACAAGCCTGATTAACAAAACTGCCAAGCAGAGACTGCCTGTTCTGACATAATCATCACCACGTCTCTGGCTCAACTTGCCCACTTGCAACTGGCACCCACGCAGATCATGTAAGAACAGTGTCACCAACCAGGTTTTAGTAAGCATGTGAAGCAAATGACATATGTTTATGGGTTCCAACATTGGAATATCCAGGAAAGATCAAGTGTCTCTTCTGACTGTCTTGGTGGTCCTCGTGATGTTGTCTAGGATAACAAGTACCTGAGGCATGAGAAATCAGACCCATCTTTGGTTGGACCTTTCATTTGCTAAATGGCCATTGCCAGGTCTCTTCACACCTATATCTGTTTCTAATTTTCAAATAGGATAAATGATCTCTTCCAACCTCATTCTAGAACAACTAGAGAAGATGATAACAACATTCTAATTCTCTCCAGACTACGGAATGCTACAGCATTTTGTGATTGTCATTGCCACCACACATTCATGAAAGTGACAAATAAGTTACAACAAAATAATTAAATTCTTCCCAGCGTCTTTTTCTGAAAATAGCTGAAATATGGAAAGAAAATGAACCTTACAGGGCTTCCCTGGTGGCGCAGTGGTTGAGAATCCGCCTGCCGATGCAGGGGACACGGGTTCGAGCCCTGGTCTGGGAAGATCTCTCATGCCGCGGAGCAACTAAACTCGTGCACCACAAACTACTGAGCCTCCGCTCTAGAGCCCGCGAGCCACAACTACTGAAGCCCACGCGCCTAGAGCCCGTGCTCTGCAACAAGAGAAGCCACCGCAATGAGAAGCCTGTGCACCGCAACGGAGAGTAGCCCCTGCTCGCCGCAACTAGAGAAAGCCTGCGCGCAGCAGCAGAGACCCAACGCAGCCAAAAATAAATAAATAAATTTATTTTAAAAATAAATTAACCTGGGCTTCCCTGGTGGCGCAGTGGTTGAGAATCCGCCTGCCGATGCAGGGGACACGGGTTCGTGCCCTGGTCCAGGAAGATCCCACATGCCGCGGAGCAACTAAGCCCGTGAGCCATGGCCGCTAGGCCTGCGCGTCCGGAGCCTGTGCTCCGCAACGGGAGAGGCCACAGCAGTGAGAGGCCCGCATACCGCAAAAAATAATAATAATAATAAAAAAATAAATTAATTAATTAATTAATTAATTAACCTTACAAATAAGCACCAACATTCCAAGTTGAAAAAGACTTTTATTTGGGGGTGAATTTTCTCCCTAGGTTTATACCATGTGGTTCATCACAAGCAAGAAAATTGGGCATAAAAGCATTTTAGTACCCACACAGCTGGAATAAACTACATTATCACCACTGAAGGCAGATTATAGATAAAACTGAACAGTTGAAAACATCATCTATATTGCCTTGGGTTTGTTTACTATTCCTTCCTGAGTCTATGACAGGAATTAAAATAATAGAAACTTAGACAATAAACCCATTAAATCAAGGATACAAGAACAATCTCTAAATAATGAAATGGAAGAAACAACAATACCAAAAAGCCTTGAACAAAGATAGTTATTTTAACGAAGTACTAGGTATAGCTCGGACTTGCTGTTCTTTCTGTATTTGCTGTTCTTTCATAAATTTTTAAAGTCGCTGTTTCTCAGAGTGCTAAGAAAGATGTTCAGTTCTGAAACTCTCAGCTTTAACCTGCTAAATAAAGTTGGATGTTCCAGAAAAGTAGGGTATGGGTAGATGTGACCATAGATTCTGAATTTAGGGTAAATGTCTGCCTTACTTTTATCTCCCTCTATCCCAAACTAAAAAAAAAAAAAAAAAAAAATTTTAAGAAAATGTAAAGGAGATTATCTTACAACAATGACGGTATTGTCTCAAATGCTTGCATTTTCTTAGCCTTAAATTCTTCTACTGTGATCTTCCAGGGAAAAGACCTTGGTGGTTTGGTTGTCCTCATCTGACACATTAGCCACAAGCCTTTCACATACAGAAAACCGGAGTCATGTATAAATAAGCGCTCATGGAATCACTTTCCAAATACCCGACACTGCCTTTTCAGAAAGCAGTCTCTATCATAGGCCCATGAATTACTGTAATCACATCTCCCACTGGCTAGACACCAGTCAGAACATATTTTAAGAATTCAAAGGCCACTCTGTCAAAGACAAACCAGCTTGACTTTGGTTCCAGTATTCAGGTGGGAAGGCGGCAGTTCCTGGTGGCCCAGGACGTCACTGAGCTGTCCCAGGGGACAGCTGCTGGGGACTGACCTCACTGCGGCTCCTCAGCCACAGGAAGAATCAGGCAACTGCCTGATTGTGCACAAATTCTCATTTCCTCGCCGTGTAGATCCTGAGGCTTGACGGCCCTGTTGTCCAGGACGCAATGTGAAGAAGGAAGGTGGGCGCTGTCCCCTGTGATGTGACCCCTCCAACTGAAGAGAGGCCGGCAGAAATTCTGCCCTTGGCCTTGGGTTCCCTAATGAACCAGCTTGATTCCCAGCTTTCTCTGGCAGAGGCCGACAAGTCTTCCTGGACACAGGCTGGGGACAATGGTCTTCTCCACTCTAGCCAGGCTTAACCCTGGCAAAGGATGTGAGCTTCTAGCCGTGAAGAGCCTGTATAGCTAGAGGCAAAGCCATTTATTCCAGTTCCATGGGAGGTGTCATGGGGAGGCAACTCAAAGAAAACGGCCCCTTTGAAAGCATGTGTGTTTCTGCGATTTGGTCATTGGAGGGACAGCTCCCAGGTCCCTGTCAGGCATGCTCCATAGCCATGCTAGAGGTGGTTCAGCGTCGATAGTTGATCCCTTGCATAGGTGCCTAGAGGCATGACAGTGGGATCCCGCGGAGGTGCCCCAGCGAAGCCCATATTTGGAAGGCGAGCCGTCCCCCTAGGTCAGATTAGGTCTCATTTATGACACACCTTACCTCACAGCTGAGGCACCTCCAACCCTGTATTCAGGAGAATCATTCAGGTGTGTGTTCTGTAAAGTTGATGGTCCTGCTTAATTTGGACCTTCTCCATAATTGCTCCATCAGCCTATGTTATTCTGGGTTTCCTTTTCCAACCACATTCTTCGGATCACATTTTCACGTACCTGTGAAACTGTGCTATGAAAAACCTTACAGACAGTGAAGACATTTTATAAGCCTATTCACCTAACTCACACGTTTGCTTAGAGCAGAGGTTCTCAAAGCATGCCGGGGAGCACCCGCATCTCCAGGGAACTTGCTAGAAATAGAAATTCTCAGGCCCCACCCCAAACCTGCTGAATCAGAAACTCTGAGGGTGGAACTCAACAGTCGGTGTTTTATCAAGGTCTTCTTTGATTCAGAAGCGGGCTCAAGTTTGAGAACCACTGGCCTTAAAGAGAGCTTTCTCTTCATCGTGGTCAGTGAGGGCAAAGACATGTACATGTGAAATGTTTGGATATCATCTGAATGCAGAATAGTTTTTCTCATTAAAGTAGGAGAAGAGGCACTGGGGTAGAATTTCACTTCATGGATCATCTTCAAATTTGTTTCTCTTGGAGCAGAGTTCTTAACCGGGCATATAAAACAGAGCAGAGAACGTCTTGGAAGATGTTTTAAACACCCAATTATTCTGGCAAAGGATGACATATTCTTTACCCCTCTGTCACCCCCTCACAACAGTGTGTAACATGTCAGAGAACTCACTCAACCAGACTGATGTAGAAAGTGAACCTGTGTGTGGCTTAACTCTTCCAATGCCAGTTCCAGCAATACCATTTCCGAGGTACAGAGAGAAAGTTGTGAAAAATGACAACTACCTAATCTTTGTCACAAAGATAGAAATAATGCTCAGTTTTCTCTGGTCACGTTTCACAGAAAACAGGGATCTAGATACACAGTGTTTCCTTGATGACATTATAAAATACCATGCCTGGCATCTCCCCCTAAGAAAAATGGTAGGTGAAATAGAGAATTAACATTTCTAATATTTGATTTTCTTCTTTTTCTCATAAAAGAAGCAAACTAAAGATCAGGAATTCTCTTAGAAATTTGCCAGTGGTTCTATGGTTTTCATTAAGTAACCAATGGCTTGGTTGAAAACTTAGCAACTTGAGAGGGTTTAACTCTCTCAAAGGATATAATGTAAAGACCCATTTTATCAGAAACACCAGACTTGTTCAACAAGGATGTTCAGTTTTAAAAGATATGAATAACATTTGAGTCCTGCTCTCATGTCTGATTTCTTAATCATTCAAATTAGTTACCATTTACGTATCCTAAAACTAATCAATGAGAGGAAAAGGAGAAAGTCTTGCCTTGCTAAGTGTCTCTCACCATCATTTAAATATTTTTTTTAAATTGTTTTTCAATGAAGTTCAAAAACTCAGGGTAAGTTGCCAATTGTCATTTTTATAGAAAAATCCATTTTTCTGTGGAATAATGTGAACGCAAAAATGGAACAAGTTTAGCAAATTGAGGAAAGCTAGCTTCCTGTTCTGAAGCAACGATTAGCTATGGCTACCAAAAACCTGGTCCGGAGACAAAGTTCAAGCCTAAAGAAGGAGTGAAGGATAAAGGGGAAGAACAAATATCAGATTCCAGACTTAAGGAGACTTGAAAAGTGTTAGAGTAAGGAGTGAAGAAAGGGGAAGTAAAAGACACATCACCTACATGAACTCAACTACCCTGTTCAGCCTAAAACTTGTATCAGTGCCCACTATTTTGTACTTTACCTGGGTGTGCACTCTCTTCTCACTATTCCTTCTATAGCTCTACCTGCTGCTGACAGCTCTACTGCCTCTCCAAGGAGAACTATTTACGGTCTCCTTATTCTGATTCTAACTACTGACTGAAAATTGCCTCCTGCTAGAGAAATTAATATGAATTAATTGATGTTAAGTTCCAGGGGCAATTAATTGATATCAATTCAATTCCACAAGTTTTGTCATAGTGCAATGTAACTAACGTGTTATATAAATAGTAAAATTTTAAAAACCGGCCACATGGTATCTGAAACAATAAAGTGCATAGATTTCTCAGAAGTCTAACTGAAAAAAAAAGTTAGTACAAATATGTAAAATTAGGAATGGCTGGCAAGAGAGCTTTGAAGAAGTTATTTTATTACATGAAAACTATGGTAACTCTGCTAATAACTCTGAAATGGATGGTTTACTGCGATGATATGTTGAATCAAGAAGTGGGACATTTTAAGAGACAGATAAGCATGAAAGAAATGGACACTGTCATCAGAGAACCACCTTCCCAAAAAGCTGTGATTGATCAGTTAGTTTTACAGGCAAATTATATATTTTTTTTTCAAATAAATACTACTTGTGCTATATTCAGTCCCACAGAAAATTCTGATAAACTTCTCCATTCATTTTATGACTCTACCATAACCCAGATTCTATAGCCTAACAAAGAGAACACAAAATAGAAATCTGCAGATCAAACCCAATTATAATATGGATATAAAAAATCTAAACAAAATAATAAATCTAGTGCAGCTACATGACAACAGCAAAATGACCCAATATGGCTAATTTGTGAATGTGCAGGTAGTTAAATATTTGTAAATCAATTTATATAACACATCACTTCAAGGACATGGGAGAAAAATAGTATAATTTTTTCAATAGATACCTAACATTTAAGAACCTGAATTCTGAAAAAGAAGTACTTAGCAAACTAAGAATTCGATACTACCTTAAGTGGAGAAAAAGGAACCCTCTTGCACTGTTGGTGGGAATGTAAATTGATACAGCCACTATGAAGAACAGTATGGAGGTTCCTTAAAAAACTAAAGACAGAACTACCATACAACCCAGCAATCCCACGATTGGGCATATACCCTGAGAAAACCATAATTCAAAAAGAGTCATATGGGCTTCCCTGGTGGCGCAGTGGTTGAGAGTCCGCCTGCCGATGCAGGGGACGTGGGTTCGTGCCCCGGTCCGGGAAGATCCCACATGCCGCGGAGCGGCTGGGCCCGTGAGCCATGGCCGCTGAGCCTGTGCTCCGCAACAGGAGAGGTCACAACAGTGAGAGGCCTGCGTACCGCAAAAAAAATTTAAAAATAAAAAAATAAAAAAAAAAAAAGAGTCATATACCACATGTTCATTGCAGCTCTATTTACAAGAGCCGGGACATGGAAGCAACCTAAGTGTCCATCGACAGTTGAATGGATAAAGAAGATGTGGCACATATATACAATGGAATATTACTCAGCCATAAAAAGAAACAAGATTGAGTTATTTGTAGTGAGGTGGATGGACCTAGAGTCTGTCATACAGAGTGAAGTAAGTCAGAAGGAGAAAAACAAATACCATATGTTAACACATATATATGGAATCTAAAAAAAAAAAAAATGGTTCTGAAGAACATAGGGGCAGGACAGGAATAAGATGCAGACATAGAGAATGGACTTGAGGACACAGGGAGGGGGAAGGGTAAACTGGGACAAAGTTAGAGAGTGGCATGGACTTATAAATACTACCACATGTAAAATAGATCGCTAGTGGGAAGCAGCCACATAGCACAGGGAGATCAGCCCGGTGCTTTGTGACCACCTAGAGGGGTGGGATAGGGAGGGTGGGAGAGAGGGTGACGCAAGAGGGAAGAGATATGGGAACATATGTATATGTATAACTGATTCACTTTGTTATAAAGCAGAAACTAACACACCACTGTAAAGCAATTATACCCCAATAAAGATATTAAAGAAAAAAAGAAGATACTACCTTAACATTCCAAATAATAAAATTTCTTAGATCAATAGTGAATATTTTAATTAAAAATGAAATGCTATGGGCACTCTTATAAAAATCAACAGACAAATAAATAACGGATACACAAAGACAATTCTTTTCTCCGTATTTAAAATCCATATATGTGTGTGTATATATTTATATTTTCTAGCCAGTACTAGAAGACGTGAGACAAACAAAGCAGATGCATAATAAGTAGAAAGAAATAAAATTTCTTTCCAATGTATAACTATCTATATAAAAATAAAACAAAGCGCACATGCACATACACATGAACAAAAACAGAAAATCAAAATAAAAGTTCAACAGCTTTTATGTTTTTTATATATTATCAAATAACAATGTTTTTATATATTATCATAAATGTATATATTTATTATCATAAATATATACATACAAACAGAATTGGAAAACATAATGAAAAAATTATCTAATTCACAATAACAGCAATGCACAAAATATGTAAGTATAGCTCCATGAAAAATAGAATGATTTATAGGACATAAAGAGAAAACAAATAACCACATAAATGTTGTGAAGATGTCAGTTCTTCCCAAAGAGATCCACAGGTTCAAAGCATCTCCAACAAAAATTCTAGCATCCGGTAAGTAGTTTTACATTCTCAGATAAGCTGCTTTGGATAATTTAAGATACCAAGGAAGATAATCCACTGTGAACGACTCAGGAAGTGCCCAGAAGAGCTTCAGTCTCATCAGGCAACACCGACTGAGCTCCTAACTTCGGACAAACAGCAGTTACTGACCCTGGCAATGAGAACAGTGTGCAGAGGCTCCTGGGGCACCTGGCTGGGACCCGGAGGTGTGGGCAGGTGCTCAGGTGTGCCACCAGTCATGAGAAGAGCTGATGCCAGTGGGGGCCAATTGTGGGGAGCGGTGGCTGCTCTGAGCAAGTTGTCCTCAGCTGGTCCTCAGCATCACGGCCCAGCCAGAACCGTCCCCACTGGAGAGCAAACTGCGAGCCAAAGAGCCACAGCCTGATCTCTACAAATTCTACTTGCCTCAGGAGTCAGCTCAAATGCCTGCTTCTTTTCTGCGAAGTGTTCTCCAACTCCATCCCGACCCCACAAAGGCGATTCTATCAGAATTTATCACTCTGAACCCCGCATTCCCTGGCACTTGGCTTACACCTCCCACGGAGCATTGGTTTCACGTTGCCTTGGATTCTAGTAAGTTGCATTCACATCTGTAGACTGTAGACTGTATGAAGGAGGTGGGACCATCCCCTGCAATGCCTAGAACAATAGTTTGTCCAACACATGTTATAGGGACGCTCGATAAATATTTTTGAAATGAACTGAATTCCTACTCTGCCCGTGATTGAGTCGTGGAGGGGAAGAAAATGCCAATTCTTTTGGCAGCTCCTTGGGACCCTTGGGACACAAAGCAGTCAAGTTTCTGGGCATTAATTAACTGAAGAACCCAGCCCTCAGCTTTCCTGGTTTTCGCCCGATTGCACTCTGTCTGCCTTCTTGCAGAAATGTCAGAGCAGTCTCCATCAGCTTGCTCCGATTCTGTGTTCATTCCCAACACTTGCCAGAGACCAGCTTAATTTAATTTTGCTCTGACAATATGATGTTCACACAAGAATTCTTGAATGTTTCACACTTGCCAATGTTTGAACATGGATTTCTTTCACACTCTCTGTTATATTTTCCTCTGGAGGCTTAGTTAGGCAAATTCTGCCGTCTCCTTTAGGAGAAGTGCTATCTTTGCCAATAAAAAAAATGTTTTCAAGCCAAGATTCCTTCCTTCCATACACACATACATATATAGTGTATACGCCTCACGCATAGCCCAGCACAGGGTCTCTCTGCCCCCATGCGGGGTACAGAGGGAGGAGAATATTCATGGACCTCCCTCTTCACAGGGACTTCAGCCTAGAGGACACAGGACATACACAGCCAGTCCCCTTGTGCCTACCAGGGTCTACCAGCCCAGGCAGGTCAAGGATGGGGGAAAGCACTGTGGAACTGTGGAGCCTTTGACTTTGGGTATCTTGTCAATCCACTTCTGACTTTTAGCTTTCCAGCCTAAACACACACACACACACACACACACACACACACACACACACACACACACACACACACACACACCAGTCTTCCGTGTGCCCAGCAGAGAGCAAGAAAGCTATTCCCAGCAGCAGGGCAGCCGAGAGCAGAGTTACAGCTGCAGCCAGGATGGTCCTGAGGAGAGGGGGCTGAGAGCAGCTCTTCCCTCAACCGGGAAAGGCATGTCCTTCCCACCCTGCCCTGCCTCAAAGGAGGTGAATGGGTGAAGGGGGTCAAAAGGCATGAAATTCCAGTTATAAAATAAATAATTCATGGTGATTATAGTTAATAATACCGCATTGCACATTTGACAGTTGCTAAGAGAGTAGATCTTAAAGGTTCTCATCACAAGAAAAAAATTCTGTTAACTATGTGAGGCGATGGATGTCAGCTAAACTTATTGTAGTGATCATTTCAAAATGTATACAAATATCAAATCATTATGTTGTACACCTGAAACTAATATAATGTTATATGTCAAGTATATACCAATAAAAGAGGGAGGGAGGAAGGAAGGAAGGAAGGAAGGAAGGAAGGAAGGAAGGAAGGAAGGAAGGAAGGAAGGAAGGAAGGAAGGAAGGGAGGGAGGGAAGGAAGAAAGAAAAAGAAATTGAGGTAGCCATTTTTAAATCTCTGCCCCATGTGGACGTGAGCATGCTGGTAGAAGAATCATTCTCTCGGCCAGGAATAAAGTTAGCTGTATAGGCAGTGACAGGCAGAGAAGTGTCTGAGGTCCAGGCTGACAGCAGCCCTCACTAGAGAAAGAGACAACTTCTCCCTGTCAGCACAGCAGAAGACCCCAGGCTCTTCATCACATCCTCAGCTCCTAACACCCTCCCGTGGATGTGGCTGTGAGATAATCACAAGGTTTGGAGACCGAGGTACTGAGTCCTTTGCCCTTGCCTTCCTAATTACACAATCAGGAGCAATTTCGTTAACCCCTTTGAATCCAGTGTCATGTAGGGAAACAGGAAGTAAGACTGGAAACGTCAACTGGAGCAGATATGAATGGACCAGCGTGCCAGGCACAGAACACACTGGCTGCCCTTCTCTGATTATTATCCCTCGCTTTACCTTGATTCATCAGCATACAAATACAGCAGGCGCTCCGCAGAGCACGCCCCCAGCTGTGCCCCTCTTGGGTGCCCTGGTGACACCAACAAGCCAGGCTTGAAGAGTCATTTGCCAGAAGCCGAAGCACATTTCCCTGGAGGAGCCCTGACCTTCTGGACCAAGCCTTGCTCGTCTCAGCAATGACCAGGAGGAGAGCAAAGAGCCCTGGCAGGCTGATGGAATGCAGCAGACTCTTGTGGCGTTTTTTTAAATCAAAGTAATTGATTAGGCTTAGTTTTGGTTTTGTTTTTTTTGTTTGTTTGTTTTTTGTTTTTTGTTTTTTGTTTTTTGGGGGGGGTATGTGAGCCTCTCACTGTTGTGGCCTCTCCCATTGCGGAGCACAGGCCCTGGACGCACAGGCTCAGCGGCCATGGCTCACGGGCCCAGCCGCTCCATGGCATGTGGGATCTTCCCAGACCGGGGCATGAACCCGTGTCCCCTGCATCGGCAGGCGGACTCTCAACCACTGCACCACCAGGGAAGCCCTTGGTTTTGTTTTTTTAACAGCTTTATTGATATATAATTGATATACAATAAACTGCACATGTTAAAGTATACAACTGAAAGTTTGGACAAATCTCTATGTGAATCATGTCCACATCCTAATCCCCAGAACCTGTGAATATGTTACCCGGCACGGTAGAAGGGAGTTTGCAGATGTGATTAACTTAAGGATCTTGGGATGGGGAGATAATCCTGGATTATCCACATGAGACCAATGTAATCACAAGGGTCTCCATACGAGGAAGGCAGGAAGACCTAAGTTAGGAGAAGATGAGGTGATGCAGCCACAAGCCAAGGAATGAGGGCAGCCTCAAGATGCTGGAGGAGGTTCCCTTTTAGAGCCTCCACAAGAAACGGTCCCGCCAACACCTTGATTTTAGTCCCATAAGGCTCATTTCACACTCCTGACTTCCACAACTATAAGAGAATACACTTAAGCCACTAGGTTTGTGGTAATCTGTTACAGCAGCAATAGGAAACTCATACGGTATATATCCAGGAAACCATTGACGCTGTCCCCAGGCAACACTTTATCTGCTCTCAGTCACAATAGATTAGTTTACATTCTGTAGAATTTCATTTACATGAAATCATACAGTATATCTTCTTTTTTTGATTGACCTCTTTTCATTCAGTACAATTTTGTTAATATTCATCCATGTTTTTGCCTGTATTAATAGTTTATGCCTTTTATTGCCGAGTCATAGTCTAATGTATAAATACACCACAACTTGTTTTTATCCATTAACCTGTTGGTGGCCATTTGCATTATTTCCATTTTCGACTATTATAAATAAAATTGCTACTAATAGTTTTGTTCAGATCTTTGGATGGTGTGATGCGTTGAATCATGTGCCCCAATAAAGGATATGCTGAAGTCTTAATCCCCAGAACTTCAGAATGACCTTATTTAGAAGGGTCACTGCAGATGTAATTAAACATGCGGTCTATATATAAAATAGATAACGAATGAGAGCCTACTGTATAGCACAGGGAACTCGACTCAATGATCTGTGGTGAACTAAATGGGAAGGAAGTCTAAAAAAGAGTGGATATATGTATACATATCGCTGATTCACTTTGCTGCACAGCAGAAACTAACACAACATTGTAAAGCAACGATACTCCAATTAAATAAATAAATAAAGATGAGGTCACCCGGGAGTAGGCGGGTCCCTAATCCAATGTGACTAGTGCCCTCACATGAAGATGGCCATGTGAAGACAGAGACACGGGGAGGACACCATGTGACAACGAAAGCAGAGACTAGTGTTATGCAGCTGCAAGCTTAGGAATGCCTGAGCCCCAACAAATCACTGGAAGCTAAGAAGAGGCGAGGAAGGATTCCCCTCCAGCTTTCAGAGGGAGGCTGGCCCTACCGACACCTTGATTTCAGATTCTAGCCTCCAGAAATATGCAATAATATGTTTTTGATGTTTTTAAGCCACCGAGTTTGTAGTTCTTTGTCATGGCCGCCCTAGGAAACTAATACAGATGGACATATGCTTTCATTTCTCTTGAGTAAATTCCCAGGAGTGGAAAAGCTGGATCAGATGGTAAATGTCTCCTTAACTGTTTAAGAAACTGATCAACTGCTTTCCCAAGTGGCTGCATCTTTCTGCATTCCCACCAGCAGGGTAGGAGAGTTCCAATGTGTCCACAACTTTGTCGACCCTTGGAATGAACAGTCTTTATAACTGTAGCCCCTCTAACAGGAGGAGAGTGGTACCCCAGTGTGGTTTTATTTGCATCGCCTGCATATGACTAACGATGGTGAGCGACCTCTTCAATGAAGTGTCTGTTAAAAGAGTTTGCCCATTTTTTTTTTTTTTTTTTTTTTTTTTTGCGGTATGCAGGCCTCTCACTGTTGTGGCCTCTCCCGTTGCGGAGCACAGGCTCCGGACGCGCAGGCCTAGCGGCCATGGCTCACAGGCTTAGTTGCTCCGCGGCATGTGGGATCTTCCCGGACCAGGGCACGAACCCGTGTCTCCTGCATTGGCAGGCGGATTCTCAACCACTGCGCCACCAGGGAAGCCCAGCGTTTGCCCATTTTTTAATGGGGTTGTTCATTTTTTAAATGTTGGGTTGGAGGGTTCTTTATATATTCTAGATACAAGTCCTTTGTTAAATACGTGCTTTACAAATACTCTCTCCCACTCCGTGGCCTGGCTTTTCCTTCTCTAAACAGTCTTTCAAAGAGAAAAAGCTATTAATTCTGGTGAAGTCCAAGGCAAGACCTTCCCAAGTACTCTCCCCAGTGCTCCAGGTATCATGAGATTTTTCCAGTCTCTCTGGTGGGAGCAGGCACCACTACCTGCCCTGTGTGGGTGTCGGCACTCTTTGCTCCAGTCCTCTCTCGGGAGACTCCCGCCTTGGCCTTGTGTAGATCTCTACTCTGCTAAGTACACGCAGGGAGCGTCTGCAGGTCCCTAAGGCGCTCTCTCTTTGCAGCTCTCTCCTCTCCTTCTCTGGGCTGTGATGCCCTGTGGTCTGGAACTCTCTCGAGGCAGCAAGCTGGGCAATTACAGGACTCACCTCATTTGTTTCTCATCTCACAGGGACTGCAGGTTTTCACTGCCTGTTGTCCACTGTCTTGTTCATATATTTTATCCAACGTCGTAGCAGCTCTAGATGAGGGAGTAAATCCAGTCTCTGTATCTCCACCTCGGCAGAAAGCAGAAACCTGTCCTGGTGTGTTCGGATGTGGTGCTGCCCATGCCAAGGCATGCTTCTAGGAGAAAAGTGCAGAGGCGAACCCTGCTTTGTGGCCTGGATGGGAAGGCCAGTGAGCACACACTAGCCTCCAAAACATTCCCAAGGAATTTCCATCACCAGGATCCAGAAATGGAGGCAGTGACACAGTGATCTAGCTGGCCTTTTCGTGTTCTGATTGAAAACCCAGCGAAACAAACACTTCTGTCATCCCATATCCATGCAGGAATAAAAGCCGTCAGTGGACTCCCATATTTCACCTCAGGATAGCCAATGTCAGGAGGACAGGGGCAAGGAAGCTTAACAGTTAAACTGTTCGATCTTTGGGGAACACGCAGGATATTCTACTGCAAGTTGAGATTATTGCCAACAGCCTTATCTCCAAGGAGAGGGACTCACCCAGGAGGGAAATTGGAGCTGGGGAGGCATTCCTCTACCCTTTTAAGTTCTTAAGTGGAACGCCTGTAACAGATTAAAGACAGATTACAAGAGAAAAGCATACAAGTGTATTCAGTATAAGTTTTATATGACACGGGAGCTTTCATACGGAAATGAAGACCCAAGGAAATGGTTAAACCTGAGGGTTTTTGTGCCCGTTTGCTGAACAGTGGCGAGTCCTGGAAAGAGAAGAACAAAGCGGATAAACTGAGCAAGAAGGAAACGGAGCAAGACCTGTTCGTTCAAATTCCTCTGTGTCCCCCCCGCCGTGGTCTTCTTTGAAGATAAGGATGTGCCTTTCCTCCAGGTACTGGGACGGCATCTGTCACATGAGGGTTTGATGACCTGCTTCCGGGGAAGGTCTTCACGCACATGCCATTTCTCATGTTCCTTCAGCTGGTAACATTCCATGTGCCAAGGTGCCATACTCGGGGGGGGGGAGTGTGTCCTGAACCCCGTCAGAAGCAAAAGCTGAGCTGTCCAACCAAGGTTGAAGGTCCTTCTCTGAAGAGCAGTCCCAGGACACCCTTTCTCAGCTGGTTCCTATCAAAGTGCCGGGCACCATGCTAACTCCTGCGTGTACTTGGAGGGCAGACATCCCAGAACGCTGAGGTCAGTGTCCTCGCCAAGGGTCCATGTGCACACGGGCACGAAAGCTTTGGGAGCCCATTTCTTTGGCTCTCCGGACGTGGGAAGAAAAGGACCCTGGAGCTTTACCTTGCCCCTCCAAGAAAAGGCTTGATAAGCTTTCTCGTTTTCCAGCCCACACCCCTTCACCTCGGCGCAGTCCTGCCTTAGGAAAGGTGTGCGTGGGAAGCGCTGACATCTCTGACCAGGTAGATGCACCTTGTCCTCCACTTACACACCCTCACCGCAAACGCACACAAACTCACGCACACACAGCCACTCACACCGACAGGCATGCATGTGCACACACACACACACGCAACACACCCTGCGCCCAAGATTCTCTTTCCCAGTTGCCTGTGCCTTAAGGTAAAGAAGTGAGGAGGAGGGAGGTTCTGGGGTTTCATATTTCTGATAGATGGAGCCCGATTTGGGAGTTGGAGCAAAAGCTGGAGATGTCAGTGTTCTGGCCGGCCTCCCTCTGAGAACACCCACAGCTCTGAAAGCTCAGTCAATAGCCCATTGTTTGCTGTGAAATTAAGAAGATAAGAGAGTGAAGGAACTTACTCTAAAATGCTAAGAGGCGGGCAGCTACTATCTTGGATCTTCAGCAGCCAGACTCCTGCCAAAGTGTTTACCCTTCAAAGGCAGATTGTGCCTGCAGATGGGAAATTCACGTTCCCGAGCCCCTCTCCCCCCGCCCCCCGACTCTCTCCCACCTCTACCTCCACGCCCTCCCTGCTAGCATCCCTCTCCTCTCTCTGCCGGCTCTGGTCCTCTCCCGTCCTCTTTCTCCCTCTCCCCAGTAGTGATTCTGGCTGCCCTGCCCTGGGGGATCCGGCCCTGCTGCAGGGCCCATGGCTCCTGGACAGGCTGGACCCTCATCCTTCCAGAGAGCCGAGTTCTAACAGTAGGTGAAGTCGCTACTTGGCCGAAGCCCAAGGAAAGCAGATGACCTTGGGCAGGTGGACCCACCTCACTGGGCCTCATACCCGTAAAGCAGAAAGCTCCTTTTTTTACATATTCATAGAAGAAATTATAAGCACTAGGCTAGATGTCATCAAGGGTCCCTTCCAGGTTTCAGGAGCTTTTCCATATCTTTCTGAAACCCAGAAAAGAGATTGTGAGACGTCTACTCTGAGTCGGAGGCCAGGCTTGCATTCATAATGAGGACTTTGAATCAGTTTCCAAATGGAAGTAAATCAGTAGCCCGCTCACGGCATAAACCCCTCTCACCTCGGATGGAGGGAGGGTTGATCACAAGGCCACATGCAGCTCATAGAGACCTCCACCAGCACAGTAATCCCCAGCACCAACAGCGCAAAGCCTAAACGCAGCTTCCCTGAAGAGAAAGGGGCTCGGGGTGGGCTCTACCCGATTCTTCCATCTCTGTGCTGAAAAACCAGAAGCCAGTCACGTCGGGACCTGGCGGCCAGGCACGGCAGAGAGAGGTCCAGCAAAAGCGGATCTCCAGAGCCAGCAAGGCCCAGGTCGCTGGGCTCTGAGGCTCGGGTGAGAGATCCGGGGCGGAGACACGGAGAGACAGAGTGCGTGTGTGTTCTAAGTGAACAGGGCTAACATGATCTGACACATTTAAAAGCCCGTTCTTGGGACTCCCCTGGCGGCCCAGTGGTTAAGACTTCCCGCTCCCACGGCAGGGGGCGTGGGTTCCACCCCTGGTGGGGGAACTAGGATCCCACACGCCGCGCAGCACATGGCCACAGAATGAAATACGTAAAATAAAATAAAAGCTCCTTCTTGGTGACAAGGGTGACCAAGTAAGAGACCATAAAATAAACCAGGCAGGAGGTAAAGATGACTTGGGTTAGGGTAGTGTTAAGAGACAAACTGCGGCAAATTTAAAATGTTAAAGAGTTTATTTGGGCAAATCTACTTGAAGTGGGCAGGGCCAGACCAGAAGTGGTAGGAGCTGGGGAGAGACTTTTACAGAGAAAAAGTAGAAGCAAAGCAAGGGAATTATTTGATTGGCTACAGCGTAAAGCCTGATTGGCTGTTCGTGATGGGTGGTCCTTAGTGTTTTGATTTGTAACCTCGAGGCGTTGACAGATTTAGGCTGGCAGGCATCACGGCCTCCTCAATCTAACAGCCTCCTTGGTTTTTGGGGGCGGTTTTTTGGATTTTTTTGCAGTACTCGGGCCTCTCACTGTTGAGGCCTCTCCCGTTGCGGAGCACAGGCTCCGGACGCGCAGGCCCAGCGGCCACGACTCACGGGCCCAGCCGCTCCGCGGCATGTGGGATCCTCCCGGACCGTGGCACGAACCCGCGTCCCCTGCATCGGCAGGCGGACTCTCAACCACTGCGCCACCAGGGACGACCAGCCTCCTTGTTTGGTTAATTTCACAGTAGCTACAGTGGCAGTGGTGCCCAGGGGTCCTATTTGGGCAATATCATGCAGGTAGTTAACAACACTGTATTGTCTATTTAAAAGTTGTTAAGAGAGCAGATATTAAAAGTTCTCATCACACACACAAAAATTCTGTAACTGTGTGAGGTAATGGATGTTAACGAAACTTACTGAGGTGATCACTTCGCAATATACACATATGTCGAATTGTATATGAGCCTGCGCTCTAGAGCCCACGAGCCACAGCTACTGAGCCCGCGTGTCTAGAGCCCGTGGTCCACAACGAGAAGCCACCGCAATGAGAAGCCCGCGCACCGCAACGAAGAGTAGCCTCCGCTCGCCGCAACTAGAGAAAGCCCGTGCGCAGCAATGAAGACCCAACGCAGCCAAAAATAAATAAATAAATAAATAATTTAAAAAAAAAAAATACTCCTTAGAGAAAAGTTTCTGGAAGGATGACCCTCATAGCACAGAAAAGAATCCCAGAGAACGTTTCATCAACAATGCAGATTCCTTGGCACTGCCTGAGACCAACTGAATTAGGATCTTAGGGCTTGGGGCCCGAGAGTCTGCATTTTTCAACAAGCGTTCCAGATGACTATTTTTAATACTGAAGGAACGTAAGCCTTTACCCTGTCAAGCCGGGTTAGGGAAGAGGAGGTGCAGAAGAGGGACTGAAGACTGAGAGGAAACGGGCGAAGATGGAAGATCTGACGCCCACTGCAGCATTACTCACCGCACAAGCGTTATTCCTTTTAACCCTGTATCACTTAGCACGGTAAACACTGTTACTGGTCCTGCTTCACCTTTGAAGCACGCGTCAGAAAGGAATTAAGTGATTTCTTCAAGAAGATCCAGCTGGAGAGTGACAGGGGCAACATTTGAACCTAGGTCTTCCGGCTCCAGAGCACTTAGCCAACACTCCGTGCGGCCAGCCCAATGACTCCACTTATTTTCCCTAAAACAGCAATGTGGATTTCTTTACGTTTCAGTGTTGGTGGAGCCCTTGAGGGTCAGCTGACTAAAAGATCAGGGGCCCACTGGTGGCCAGGATGCACTTGGCTGATCTGTACCCTCCCTCAGGGGTCCGTTAGGTGGACTGGTTAAGTGTTTCTGAATCACCAAACTGGGGGTGGTGGGACCCAGTGGTTTTCCATGGTCCCAAGGAGAGGGGAGGAAAGCAGTGCCTCCACCAAAGGCTCCTTGGCCATCATCCTGGAGACACCCGTGCCAAGTGGCCCCCCAGCTCCTGAGACACCTGCAGGTGAAACAGTTGAACCCAGCCACTGCCAAAGCCTTTCCAAGACTGAAATTCAGATGTAAAGATCGGCACTGCCCTGCGAAAAAAAAGAAGAGCTTGACCAACGAGGAGTCAGAAGAGGCAGAGAGGGGGCGAGAGAGAAAGAGAAAGGAGTAGCTAGATGCTCAGTCTCCCACTACAGCAACATCTCCCCTGCTGCCGCGATTCAATTCAATGATGCCTTCAACAATAAACGTGGGGCTCTGCCTTCAAGGTTTCCCAGTGAGAGTACCTGGGAGACTGACTAGACTATCTGACAAGAGACCTCACGCTGCATTAAAATAGCAGCTAATGTTTATGGAACACTTTCTGCACCAGGCACTAAGTGCTCTCTCTCTGTTATGACAGCAACCCTGTGACGTGAGGTCTATTGCCATCCTTAGGTTTTGGATGCAGAAGCCGAGACACGGTTGGGGAAATCACCCAAGGCCACTCGGGCAGTGAATGCCAGAGCGGGGATAAGACACAGGAGTCTGGTTATGTTCGCAGCCACTACACCGCACTGCATCTTGCTTGCCACTGGGACCAGTCATCAGGGACGTCCCGAAGACCTGTGCTGAGAAGGATCTGAGGCTGTACCCTAGCTCAGGAAAGAATACTTGGATCAAACCAGAAGAAAGTCCCCAAGGGCTGGGTCCTCACTGACTGTGATGATGCCACAGCCCAACCAGGACACGGAGCGAGGCTGGGGTGACCCACGGTGCAAGCCCAGGACAGCCCGTAAGCCTTTGCCAAATCTCAACAGGCTCCGAGCCTTCCAGATGCAGACTCAGACATTGGGCAGATGTGCAAAAGATGAGAAAATAACTGCAACCTGGCCGATACACCCTCAGTGTGGACTGCGATGCCAGCAGCGGGTCTTGGGGAGCCTTTAACAACAAGAACGTATCTTCAGAGACCTTCCCCCCACCCTCCTGATCTCCTTCTCCCTTCTGGGCAACTTCTCCAAGCGCCCACACCCAACGTATTCCTTCTCTCCCCCTCCCTCCATCAAACTGAGGTACGTCTCCCAGGCACCTTCACCCAAAGGGAGGCATCTCTAACCACTTGGTTACAGCCACCCTTGTTGAGTATCTGCCCTGTGTGCCAGGCGCTGTACTAACATTGCCTCAAGGTAATGCTCAGTATTGCCAGTCTCAGGCTTCATCTCGTCTGACCAACCAGCAGCCTCTGGCAAAGCTGAAGATGCCCCCTTCAAACTCTTTCTTCACTTGGCTTCCCAATCCCCCCGGTCTTGTTTTCCATCCCACCCTACTGGCTGCTCCTATGCTAGTTCCTCCTCATCCATCCGACCCCCTAAGTGCCAGAGTGACCCAGGGCATAGATGTCTTCTCTGGCTACATCACCCCATATGTGGTGTCTTCGGAACCCAAGGCTTTATTTCCTAATTCTATATATCTCCTCCCCAACCGCACCCCCTGAGTCCCAATCCCTTATTCCCGACTTCCAACTTAACATCGCCACTTATGTACCGAGCAGGCTTTTCATATGGCTAAAACAGAACTCCTGGCCCCCATCTGCCTCTCCGCGTCTCGGGATGCAGTAGCTCCATTCTTGCAGTGGCTCAGACCAAAAAAAAACTGGAGTCATCCTTGACTTCTTTCTTTCACGTCCAACGCACTAGAAATCTTGCTAACTCTGCCTTTAAAACAGACCCAGAATCATCCACTTCCTACCATCTCCAGTGCTGAATTCTGCTCTAAGAATCCATCATCTCTCCTAACTTGGCTCCCTGCTGCCACTTCTGACTTCTGATGATTCAGTCTATTCTCAACTCAGAAGCCAGACTAATCCTTTTTAAATTAATCAGATTGTATCACTCCTCTGTTCAAACCCCCGCAGAGGTTTCTGGGCAGGCTCCTGATAGATCTGCCGTCTTTCCCACAGCCTAGAATATTCTATATGGCTCCCAGGTAGCTCTCTGTCCTCTCTGCACTCCCTGCCTGTCCCACTCCAGCCACTTTTCTACACTAGAGTCTTCATGTGTCCCCTCTGCAGGGAAGAGTCTTTCCCCAGCTCGGAGTTCCTTCAGGTGTCAAAGGCTCCTCCCCAGGCAGACTTTCCCTGACCACAGCAGGTACACACTCATACACGCACACTCACACCCCCATCACTCTCTCTGCTCCATCGCCCCACATGCCTTCTTTTTTAATTGCTTATTTCACCTGACATATTATGCATGTATTTGCTGACTGTTGTTATTTTCTACCCTAGTCCATTAGACTATAAGTTCCATGAAAACAGAGACTTTTGTATTCACAGCATCCAGGGTAAAGACTGCCATAGAGTAGGTTTTCAACAAATAATTATTGAATGAATGAACGAATATATTGTACAGATGAGGGTCAGAAAGTCTAAGTAATTTTCCAAAGTTCCTACAGCGGGTAGGTGAAAGAGTTGATAGTCGAACTCCAGGTCTGTCTAACTCTGCTTCTCAGAAATCATGATGTGTAGGGGAACCCTGATAAATCAAGCCCTGATCTGTTAAATACAAATGCTTGGAGATATCAAATAGCACGCTCGAAGCCCAAAATAGTTACCATAACTTCCTGAAAGACTTGACCAGAGACACTCTACCCTATGGACTCGTGACCCCCCCGCCACTTCTACGTCCCTTCAACATCAAAAAGTGTGTCCTCTCATGGTCCTTCTCTGAAATGCTTGGAATTAAACAAAGCAGGCGCAGCCCCTGCCCTTTGGAAGCTCAGCAATCTAGAACAAACACTGATGCACACAGGGCTGGTTTCGTGAGCTGGCAACCACATGGTCTGATTTTAGAGGCTGGGAAAGCTTAGTCCAAAAATATCTACCCCTCCCAAATGCCACAGTGCCTGGAATTCCACCATTAGAGAGATATTTCTGGGAGTTTAAGCTCTATCTCTGATTCTGAGTCGCTTTGTTTTAGGCATATATATATATATATATATATATATATATATATATATATATATATATTTAAAAACAGTACATAGTTATGTTTAGGTTTTTTTTCTTTTTTTTTTTACCCATTCTGTTAGCTTATTTCTTTTAATAAATAGGTTGACCTCATTTACATTTATTATTGTAATACATTTGTTTGTCATAATACTATCATCTTGAATATCTTTTTCGCTTTTAATGCTTCATTTATATTTCCTATGTTTTCATTACTGTGTAGTCTGAATTTCAGTTCATATAGTGGTTACCTTTTCCATTTTAAATAAGATGCTTAAATTTCTATTTCTCAATTAGCTTCAGAAATCAAATTGTATCCACTACCTCCCAACTAAGAAAGATAAGAAAATTAATGATTTATAATTCCTCCCATTTCCTTTCCACCTACTCCTGCCCTCCCAATAAACATAAACTTTTTGTTATTATGCTGCTGGATTTTTCCGTCCATGTGGCTATATTATTATCTTCATTATTTTTATTATCTTACATTTGGTAGTTGCTGATTTTTTTTTTTTCATTCACAGACTTCTTTTAAATGCAAGAAATATCTGGAAGAAGCCTCAGTTATCAGACACCAGTATCTTTGGTTGAAATAAATGTTCAAATTGCTTTCATTTAGGCAGTAGGGGCTCCTAGGCTGCAGGACAGCCAGGAAGAAGAGGGTGGGAAAAACACAAAAAGAGAAATTGGATGGAGGATGGGGAAATACACGAAAGGCAAATTTTACCTACTTCTCTGTTCTGCCTTTTGTCAAACATAGAAACAAAGGGAACACATAAAGTAGACTAAATAAACATACCCAGAAAGCACCATGGTGGCTGATGCTCTGCTGGTGTGAACGAGACAGACACGTAAGACACGGCTGTGCTCATCATCCAAGGTTGCCACCATGGGGGTTGGTGGGAGAGGAGGAGGAGAAAGGCTGAACTTCCCAGGGAACGGACATCACAGGCTTCGAGAGAATTCTCCCAGCTACAAACTCCATCCCACGTCACGTCCTGTCCGCAAGCAGTCTGGCGGGGCCTGCCTCTCACCATAGAAGGCACGCAAAAACAACTGCCTCCTGCTCGTTCCCGGCTCAATTCTTTCTGAGACTGCCCTGGGTTTCTTTATCTCAACCCCTTGTGAGAACACAGGAAACCCTGCTTCCCCAATCCTGAAATATCTGCGTCAGGAAGGAAGGCATATCGTCTTTCCAGGGCCTCTGTTTTGCTTGTGAACCAGTTCGATAGCCCGCTTTGAAAATGCGTGGCAAAAGCAAACCAATTCAGACCTTCCTTGGAAATGGCATGTTTGAAAGATAATGTCCAAATCCATGGAAACAATGGGGGAAACGTTAGGTCATAAAACCGGGTACCAACTTTGCACAAACTGGACTAACTACAGTGCTGGAGACGTCTTTTGTTATTGTTTTATTTCATTTGGTTTGTTGATGGTTTTTTTTCTTTTTTGGCTTACTAAGAATTGTTCAGGAGAAAAATCATTTTTTTCTCCAACATTCTTGCCGTACTTAGGGTATATTTGTTAATTCACCTTTCATCAGGTCCAAATGAAATTTATTTTTTATGTTTTATAGAAAGCATACAAACCTTCAGCTGGTTCAATGATATTTTATGATCAACTTTTGTAAATAAATAGGCTAAGTCAAGACATCTTAAGAGATTAATATTAATTGAATTAGAGAGCCATCATGCCCACTATTAAAAGATATCAATTAAAAAGGTTTGCCAGAGACAAAGGGTGGAACGGACCCTCTGGGTTTGCTTCACGGGCCCAGAATTTTGTGTTGCTATAAGCAGGAATGGTATTTGTGCTTGACAACGTTTTCTGGGCCGTCACCCATGATTTCTAAGCTGGACTCTGGTATTAATCACGTCCACACGAGCCTCAGATGCCTTTATTTCAGAACGGATGAAAAACCCACCTTTCTGTGAAAAATTGTCAGTTGAGGTCTGGAAATGAATTTTTTTCTTTTTTAAAGAAGCCAAGTCTTGAAATCCCTAAATTCCAAGGCAACTTCTCTTTCTGTCTGTTCCTGAGGACCCACCACCACAGACCTGAGGTGTTGTTTATATACCAAACACGGCTATGCAACTGAAAAAAGAAAAACAAAAAAAAAAGCATGAGAGCTCTTTGCCTCCAACCTCTTCAAGGCTCTGTTAGGCCATGTGTGTGGACTCTAAACCGCTACTATCCCCAGGACCAGTCTCCACGCTTCCAGCTGCCTTGCATCCCGGGCCCCTCCTCCCCGGCTGCCTGGCCCTGCTCCCTGCTGTCCCCCGACAAGTGGCCCTGCCTCCAGTGTCCTCCAGCTCACATCCCGCCGAGGATGTCCCCACTGAGCCGCGTGAACAGAAAGAGCCTTTTCCAGGCGAGAGCGAGGCCGGCTTTGAGGACCGTGCCAAGGGGGGCGAAGGCCTCGCTTTGAAAACGCTCCTCCGGTTTGCTGACTCATGGGACTTGGGAGGCCCGGGGAAGAAAGGCCATGGCCTGGCCGGGCCTCCCTGGCGGTCACCCCCTGCTCTTTTCATTGGGGCCCCATGTGACACCCGTGAGGGAGCCGGCGGCCCCGGGCCGGTGAATGAAGGCTGGTGGTCGGGCCCCCTCCCCTGCTGCAGCCCCTGCTTCGGGACACACGCCTCCCGACTGCTAAATCGGGGCTGAGAAAAGGACAGCAGTTTTGCTGTCACCCAGAAAGCCCCTCTCGGCTGCAGTTCCGTCCTCCTGGACGCTCCCCTGGGGCCCGCCTGGCACAATGGCCCACGTATGCAGGACAGGCAGGAGTGGCTGGGCGAGGACCCGGGTCAGTAGGAGTTGTTAAGTCCTAAAAGGAAGCAGCAAATATCCACTGACCACAAGAGGCTGTTCTCCTTTGCTCTGGGTCCGCAAGAAGGCCCCGTGATTCAGCACAGAAAGTACCGGCATGGCAGCCCGGGTCATGTTTGGTTCTGGCTCAAGTGCAACTTCTTGGTTGTCGCTCAAGTTTTTCCCTCCGTAAAACAGGCCTATGAGACGTGGGCCCGTGGCAGTGGCTCAATAAGGCCCTATTGTTAAATCACTTGACAAACTGCAAACCCGAGTCCTAAATGCCCCATCCGCTGACCACCGCTGATGGGTGAATAATGACAGGGACACTGCAAGGGCAGCCACCTTGCCCATCTGTTTATTTTTCCTGCCCGAGTCAAAAATGGCTTCCAGGCCCTGGACTCACAGCGGGCATGGCTCCTCCCGCCGCCAGAAATGTGCAGAGGACAGTGCTATTCAAGGTCATTTGCAGGAGGGAGGGCCTAGCTAACACAAAGGGCCCTTGTGGAAATGTGGGCGCCCAGAAGGAAGGATCAGGGCAGGACTCCCACGTAGGACTCAGCCCAGAGCTCCCCTTGCTGAGAGTTTAGGAGCAAAACAAAAGTGTGGTCATTATCCAGGAAGAAGCACAAGTCCTAGCCTTTCTGCGAAGAAGAAGGCACAGCCTCCAGAGGGGGAAGATTATAAACACCCCTCTGGGCAGACAGGTGAGGAGAGGGGTGCCGTGTGGCCAAGCCAGCTGAGACCTGGCACCCCTTTCTCCCAGGCTGGGGCTCAGGGAGAGTAGCCCCGGTCCCCTCCACCTCTCTGGGCGCCCTTCACACCCTCCCAGCCCTGATTTTCACAGCTCTATTGCTGGACAGGGAACTGTCAAGGTCAAACTGGAGGCTTCTCACAGGTGCAGGAAGGAGCACCAAAGCATCTTCTTAAGAAGTAAACAATGTTGCCTAATTTAGCTCTTTTTTTTTTTTTTTTTTGAACGGCTTTGAAGTGGCAGTTTCTAGGGAAACCCCCAATGCCCTTTAAGGGGGAGATCAAGGACTCCAGCGAGGTGCAGCTAAATTGCTCAAGCTACTTAGCTGCAAGCCTAGGTGGCCGCGGCCAGGCCAATGTACAGTTAATACACAGACACGCAGGTGAGTCAGCACAGCGCTTACCCTCCGGGAGCTTGTAATCCAGTGCAGTGGAGAGACCAACAGTAATACATGGCAGGGGCAACTAAAGAGGTGCAGAGAAGACGCTGGCAGGCCCCAGAGCAATTCATTCATTTTAGGAAAAAGCAAAGAAGGCTTCACAGAGGAGGTGGCTTCTGAGGCTGGGTAGGAGTTCCATGACTAAAGAAGCCAGGTTGAAGGAAAAGCATAAGCAAAAACTAGGGGTCGGGAGAGCTTGTGACGGGGCCAAAGCACAGGGTGGGGAGAAGCGAGTGAGGCTGGAAGTCAGCTGGGCCAAACCTGGAAGACCTAGAACATGGCCGGTTCGGGGGCAGGGGGTGCGGGGAAGCACAGTGTAATTCTACCTGTCTTAGGATAACTCGGACAACACTGGGAGGCCCACCTGCAGAGACGAAAGACATTACAGTCATCTAGAATGACCCAGGAAGGACGCGGAGGCATGATGGCCTGGCCCACCGGGATCAGAAGGAGGAAGCGGGGAGAAGGCAGGGAGCCCGTGACGCTGAGGTCTCTGGAGTGGACGCGTTGGGGGTTGGGGGGAGGGTGGAAAGCAAGGTCACGTATCTGAAGTTGCACACACAGGAGTGAGAGCAGGTCTGGAAGGAAAATGTTGAGTTCAGTCAAGGAGAAGCCCAGTTTGAGCTGCTAACAACTCAGGCTTGTAGAAACGTCTACCAATTAACGACCGAATGAGCTCGCTTTAAAACTGAAATGCAAAGAGATGGCTAGTAAGCTAGAGAGCTGCATACGGGTCCCTGCCTGGCTCCTTGTTCAGGTGACTGCAGTGGTGACCAGGTCAGCATCGGGGTCCCACGGCACAAGCTGTAGCCCCCCCCTTGATTGTTCAGTGTCACTGCCTAAGAAAGGACACCGATTCCAGTCACTTAAAAAAAAATTGAAAGTCAAGAAGATTCCTTTAAACTTTTAACCTTTCTCATTAATTAACTAGAATATCTTCATCTGTGTTTACCTTTTAGCTAAATAATCCCCTTAACTGGTTAACTGAAGTTAATTCCCATGGTCCAGCAGAAAGGTCAGTGCAATTAGCCTCAGCAGAAACCATCTAAGATTGCAAAGGCTGTTTTGCCAGAGGCGAGAAGAGATGGAGAAACAAAGAGACAAAAGATGCTAGGGTGACACGGCTAAGGAGAATGGGTCCTCCCAACGTTGAGGGGAAACGGCTGGGGAGTCGTGGGTGGTCACTGGATAATGTCCTAAGGAGCCAGGGTGGAACTCGGGGAGCCCAGGATGCTGTCCTACCTCCTCAGGGGACCCCTCCAGCTCCACCAGGCCCACCCTCAGGTAAGGCCCCCAGCAGGGCACGGTGTGCTCCAGTTCCAGGCTGTCTCAGGGCCACTGAAGGCTTTGCTGCTGTTAACCTCTGACCTCACGACCTGCATGACCTGTCAGAAGCATTGCAAAGTTGACCGAGGCTTGCTAAATTATCACATGAAGAAGAGACAACAGGGGCAGGACTGGAAAACAGGAGAGAGCAAATGCACGGTCAACCTTGAGATCCTGTCACCAAAATAATATCCCCACCCCCAGCAAGCTTGGCATCCAGATCCAGGTTCCACAAAACGTCGACACTGGCATTTAATGTGCAATGTCATTTAGAAACAGATGACAAAAGAAAAACACCTTAAAAGCTGATGAGCTAAGGGCCGTGGGGGGGGGGGGGCAGGGGGGAAGAGGATATATTTTCCTTTTCTCAGAAACCTAGACCAGGCCTGCACCCAACTGTCCTGGCTCCGTGGTCCCTGCCTACACAGGTAGGGTGACAACCGTCCCGGGTTGCTGGATTCTCCCGGCTTGGGCAGTGACAATCCCATGTCCTAGAAACCCCCTCAGTGGTTTGGTCACCCCGGATCCAGGTCTAGGGAGGCTCAGGGATGTAATGCCAGGCTGTAGGGACTCTGAAGATGTGGGCTGAGGAGTTAGACTCCCGGACTGCCCCTTCCCAGATGTGGGTCCCAGCACAGATCACGTCACTTCTCTGAGCTTCAGTTTCTCCCCTCTAAAAAGAGTGCTCATAGGATTGTTTGCAAGGATTTAAACGTAAAGGAGTAGAGAGCACACGGTCTGTGGCACCCAGGGGCTCCCGGGGGGTGTGAGATGGGAACCTGCCCCAACCGCAGCCTGCATGACCAGCGGCTCTACCCAGAAGGGACGTCCGCTCCATGGGGGCAGCCGAGACGTGCACCTTTGCTGCTTCCCCTTGAGGATGCACAGCCCCGTCACATGTGGCCCCGGCCCAGGGCTCCACGGAGGGAGATGTCTGGGGATGCTTGAGGTTGAGGAAGAAAGCCGCATGCCTGGGGCCGCCACAGCTCACGGAGGACGGAGTGAGCTGCCAGCGTTTCTAAGTGCTCGGTGGCGGTGAATTACCCTCCCCCATGGAACAGCCTGCAGTACGGTTAGCGCGCGCAGAGGCACAAGTCCTACCCACAACTGTCCTTCCGGCCCCGGCGGAGCTCGGGGCCTCCTCATTAGCGAATGAGAATGGGGGCACGGTGGTCTCGGGGAGGTGGGGCGCGTGCCTCCCCTGAGGGGTTCAAAGCAGGAAATGCTGCCCCTGGCCCTGCCACAACTGTAAGAAGCTGAAATGAGACGCTTTTCTTTTCAAAGGTTTTGTGAGTGTCCTTGAACTGCTCTGTGGCTTTTCCAGCGCTGTGTGGCACTTCCAGGTAAATGGCAGCGAAGGCTCGTGAGGCGCCAGTGCTGTGTTCGTGGAACAAGTATTTATTGAGCTCCTACTATGTGGCAGCCACGGGTCTATGTGGGGAGATACACAAGACCCTGCCCTCCTGGAGGCTACTCTTCAGGGTGGGGAGCTAGACAATAAACCAGCAAACATATAAATAAAAGAGACTGGGGGTAAGTGTCCTCCAAACAAAACAAAAGCAAAAAGGGGTGATAAGTAATGGGGACAAGGAGGGTGAGGGGGGAACCTCTGTAAGGGGTAAGGTCTGAGCCAAGACCAGTCCGAGTGCGAAGGAGTCAGCTGTGCAAAGAAAGAGGGAACAGCAGGTGCAAAGTCCCTGGGGTGCACGCAAGCCTCGGAACAGAAGGAAGGTTGGAATGGCCAGAGGGCAGGGGGGAGGTGGTGACAGCTTGACCGAGGGAGGGAGACATGGAGGGGCGACGTGTGGTCTGATTTGGGATATGTGAAGCCAATAGGACTTGGTTGGGGTCGGAGGGGTAGGAAACGGAAGAACCAAGAGCGCCTCCTGAGATTCAGGGTAAACAGAGGGGAGAGAAAAGGGAGAAGTCTGGCCATGTGGAGCTTGAGATGCCTGCTGAATATTTCAGTGGGGATGTCAAGCCAGGCCATCGGAGAGATGGGCTCAGTGGAGGGTCAGGGCTGGAGATATAAATAAGGGAGAGAAACGTGTAGGGTTGAGAGAGAGACGTTGATGAGCAGCGTAGCAACACTGCCTAGCTTCCAAACGCCCTCGGGCAGCCACACCCTCTGCAACCTAGGTCCCTTCGTGTTTCAAACAACTCTACAGTCTGCACACACGACTGCCTGAAGGAACCCGGCCCACATCCTGCCTGGCTTTCGTTTATCCGCTCAGCAACCCCGCGTCCTGCTGGGCCCAATACTTAGCCTGTAGAACAGGACTCTTGCCCTGGGGGAGCCAGCTCACTTGAAAAGGAGATGGGAGAACGGATGGGTGTGGCCACAGGAAGAGGAGTGGGGGTGGGGGGGGGCGGGGAAGGCAGGCTGCCTGGGGGCTGGGCTTGCTGGGCCATTACCTGGCCCAGGACCTGGGCCAAGTCCATCTGCAGGCTTTGAGGCCTCATTTGTTGGACAAGATGATCTCCAAGACTCCTCTCCCGTCCCCAAAGGACATAATTATCTGGAGGTGATCACCCAAGGCAGACAAATCAGATAGGCAAAAAAGAAGATGGAAAGATCCTTTTCCTTCAGTTGTGCTTTTTTTTTTAAACCTCAGTTTTACCTGCGTCTTCATGATAGTTGCCTGAAGCCTGGGCAGGCCCTCCCGCACAAAGCAGCCTTTCCGTTCAATTCTGTGCTCGGCCCCTCACAGCAAAGATCCACACACAGTACTCCCACCGCCTCTCCCCACCCCTCCTCCACTGGCTCCGCCTCAGAAGGTGCCTGCGAAAGCTCTTTGGTACTAAGTACAATTTATTATAAGGTGTGGTCCCCCAGACGCTACCCTCTCTATACTTTGACAGTATGACTTCCTGTAAGATTACTGAGTATCTCCTGTCATCTCAGGAACAAGGCTGATACCTCGTTGTTGGGGTTTTTTTTCCTCCTCTCGACAATATACTTGACATTTAATGCATCATCAAAAAGTTTCTGAGGTTTTGGGGCTAAAAACTCTGAAAGTATTACTTCCTGTCCCAGCAGCAGCTCAGGTGCCCCAAGCAGCCCGGAGGCTTCTGAAGTAGGGCTGCTGCTCTGCCCTCAGCTCCACCAGACAGCCCCTTGGATTTCAGAACCGGCCAAAACTCCTCTCTCCCCTCAGTGAACCCCCTCAAGGGCTGAGAAATGCGCTCTAGTCCAGAAAACAAGGGCTGCCGGTCCCCATCCCAAGCTCTGTCCCTTAGTTCTAGGGTCCTTGAGCAAGTCACTCAACCTCTCTGCCACCAAGGGTGGTAGAATTGCAGAGTTGGGCAAAGTCATCTCCAAGGAATGTTCTAGCATCCAACTCCCGGGTGTCGGCGTACAGACTTGAACTGCCCTCAAGACCAATGGGGCGAGACCCACTGTCAAACCTGCAGTGAAACCACACATTCTTCCCAGAGGTAAGAAGACTATTAGCTCGGTCTCCCCCAGAACCCTCCCCAGTGGCCTCGCACCAGGGGAATTTACCAGACCTGCTCTGGGAAAGCTGGAATTTGTAGCCTGCAAGGTAGAAAGACATGCCTCATTTCTGCAACTCTGCATTCCTTCCGCAGGATCTGTGGTGCACGTGCTCTTGGGCAGAGCCCAGGTGAGGCTTGGGGATGCGAGGCTGAAGCCAGCAAAGCCCACATCCTCTGAGGTGGGCTAGGAACCCACAACGGCTGGGAAGGACCGAGGGGGCACAGGAAGGGAGCCCTGACTTATCCTGAGTGATCGGAGAGAGGGGCAGGGAAGGAAGGCTTCCTGGAGGCACCAGCACCCGAGCTAACTCAAGAGTTTAGTAGTGATTGGGAAGCTGAGCCTTCCAGGCAACGGCAGCAGAAGCACCAAGGGTGCGGCCCCAAGACAGCGCCCAGTGGGTAACACCACACTGATCCGTTAGGGCCACAGAGCCCGTGGGCAGTTCACAAACCCAGGCCGAGGCTTCAACATCTTTCTCGTGTTAGGTGTTTAATCGGGGGGGCGGGGGGAGTCACTAAAGGGTTCACAGAGAGGTGACCTAGGAAATGGGTCTCAGTTAGGAGGAGAGATGGCGAGAGAGCAGCACAGATAAGGAACGGAAATGTGCAAGTTCAAGGTGTACAGAAGCAAAGGGGAGAACCCAGAGCCAGGGGGCCATGGGGGAGGGGCGGGGAGGAAGGCTCTCATGGGGCCAGACTCAGGGGCACACAGGATGTGACCCCTGCCCGTGTGGAGCCAGGGCTGTCATGACAAGTCAGTCGGGCCAGATCCCGCATCAGGCCCTGAAGGTCACGCTAAGGAATGTGGAATTTAGTCAGTAGGCAACGAGGAGCCTCCTCCTTTATTAGAAGTACCTATTTCCTGTCCACTGCTGCACAAACAGTTTTCAAGAAAGGAGGGAGACTACAGTCAGGTCTTCCCCACTACTCCCCAGCTCTCCTGCGTTCAAAGGAAATGAGCCCCACGTCTTCATGCTCCGTGATAACCAAGGCGGGGTGTCCTCTCCCTCCTATGCACACCAGAGGTGTAAGAAGAGCCGACGGCTCTGTTCGAGGGGCTTTCGCTGTCTTAACTCATCTGATCGTCAGAAATAAGGTCAACATATTCTTCTCTCATTTTATGGATGAGAAAGCAAGACCCAAGCCATGAAGAAACTTACCCAAGGTCACCCAACTAGTAGTGGACAAACAGGCAGCCCAGCACTAGAGCCTGCCAGAAAAGGACTAGAGGTCCGTCTGCAAGCACAGGAGAGGGTCCCGGCACACGAGTGGCCAGCGTGCCCCGAGGGGAAGTCAAGTTGCCACGTGAGGGCTCTCGGGACCGGATGGGTCAGAGGGTGCTCCAGGGGGTCACGAAAACACCGGAGGTCCGTCTCACCTCCCTCCACGGAGGAAAGTCTGGCTCGCGCGGGGCAGAACATCACTCCTCTCCCGGGAAGGAGGCACAGCAGCCCAGAGTGGGGGACGCTGCCCCAAAGCACAGGTGCCTCTGGGGGACACGCGAGCATGAAGGTGAGAGAAGACGGAGCCACCCTCGAGTACCGGGAATCACAAACTGTGAGCTCCGTCAGGGGTTGATGCTGGGGGTGGGTGGACCGAGCTGCTTCCAGAGCCGCTCCTCCCCTCCCCCGTGCACCCGTGTCTTCCTCCTCTACCTTCGGTGCTCAGCCCTGTGATTGCTCTTCTTCAAGCTGTCAGTCCTGCCCGGACCGTGCCAACCCCAAATTCTGTGTAGAAATGAAGGAGTTCCCTCCACTCGGAGTTTCTCAAGTTTATCTGATGACCCAAGGTGATCTGATAAATTTGCAGGCAAGAAGGATATCTGCTCAAATCTAGGGAGATTTTAGTTGGAAAGTGAAGGGTCTGAGGTGAGAAGACCAAATTCCAACTCAGCCTGCAAGTGGGGAAGGAGAAAAAGAGAATGAAACAGCGATTGGGTGACAACCGCTAACAGTCTGTGCCGGAAGCTTCAAACCCGTGAACTCCTTTATCACCTCTGTCTCACAGATGAGCCACAGCCACTAAGAGCCATTGTCCTGCTGAGAGGAGTGGCCAGAAAGCGTGTGAAGCAGCTGCTGTCTGGTTACAAGGCCCGGGTCTCTCCCCGCCACCCTGCCTTATCCCTTCCCAACATTTAATCACTTTCTGCCCCAAAACGTGGAGGTAGTTGCATCAGCGCCTCTGCTTCCGGATCTACACAGATGAGAAACCACCTAGAAAATGTGTGCCAGGGACAGGAGGGCTTAGAAACAGCCCCCGGCCCCACACTCTCCCTCCCTCCCCTGCTCCATCACCCTCACTGGGGATCTAACCAGCCGGGACCCTCCTCCCAAACCTCGCCTCCTGTAGAGGAGCGAAGGACCCAGACCAACAGGCTTCCTTGCCTGGTACGGGCGGGAAAAGGGGCAGCGACTTCTCCTCTCCGTTTCCAGCCACCTGAGACTCTGGCAAATCCAATTCTTTTTGACAACGGCAGACAGAAGTCATTCCTGCCTAAGACGTGCCGGGGATATTAGCGTGGCAGCAGGGGTGCAGATCTGCAAGACCCCCAGAGGAAGCCAGACACACCAGTTGAAAACCTAACTCTGTCTAGGAGACCAACTTCCCCCAGGTCCCCTGGGGAGTCATTAAATTTCTGTGTCTTCATTTCCTCCAAGGTAAAAAAAGGGGTAATAATTCTGACCTACCTCACCACAGTGCTGTAAGTAGGAATAACTAATTAACGCTAGCGAGGCACTTTAAAAGTAAAAAGCACTTTGCAATAATTAACGTGGTTCCTGCTTTCATCTCCTGCAGCCTCATCAACAGAAGCGAGGTCCCACATAGCTACAGATGGCAGGAAGCACACACAGGCAGCCAGCTTTCCGAAGAGGTATGAGATCTGCTCTGTCAGGGCCATCAAAATTGTGCCGGGGCTCCGGGCCACTGGAGACTGCTCCAGGCTGACAATTCCAAATCCATTTGCATCCACTTAGCTTTCCAGAGGCCAAGGCATTTTTCAGTTACAGCAAACAACACATGAATGTGAAGCTCGGAGCAGGAAGCACAGGGCGAAAAAGGATTGGAAAGTCTCTGGGGCTGCTGCTGACTTGTCTTGAAAAATCAAAATGAACTTTTTTTTTTTGTCTTCAAAGACTTTGCTTTTATTCATCATTATTATAAAAACAGTCAAGTCCTGGAGGTCTGCATCTGCAGAGAATGCATACAAAATGGGCCTTCTGAGAAACACACACACACACACACGCACACACAAATGGTCTAACACTCTTCTTGTGAGCAACCGGGAACGAGGGAGTCTGGGTTTGGAGTCCAACCTTCACCTCCATTGGGCAGATTTTGCCAGATAGCATGTTTACCCCCCCCCTCCAAAAGGGCCTCCTTTATGAGGACATTCCTATCTGGGGAAGAGCCTTACAGAAGACAGAAGTGTCTTTAATTATGCAAAGTGCTGGACCACAGAGGACTTACCCCCTCTGTCAGCTGTCACCTCCAAAACATACCTGAGATTTCACTAATGCATCATAGAGCTTGGAACAGATGCGGAGTTGGTTTTGCTAACCTGGTTTACTGGTGTGGTACTGCAGGTCCCCAGGCCAGAGGGCTCCTGGGGGCTGTGCTGAGAATTGCCATGCACCACAGTGTTTCTTAGGAAAATCAGTTCTGATTTCCGAGGGGCTGCCTTGGGATCTGGAATGCAAGCCATTCGTAAGACGGAAACTGCCCTGAAATATTGGACACTTTTCTCCCATTATTTCAGAGGTGAGGAATGTGGTTATCTTGAATTTCCTCTGGACAGACGGTGTTCCTTTTCTCCTGCCGCCCCCCTTCTTCCTCTTTTCCTTCCTCCTCGCCAATTTATTAGCTGATAAACCATCACTGGGTCGCACGGATGTCCCAGAAGGAAGTTAGAGATAAGCTTTACCAGAAAGGGGGAGCCCTGGGGGAGGGGGCGATGGCTGAAGCCGTGGTCCCGACTGGGGCGTGGTGTGGCAAAGGAGAGGCCTCAGGGCAACCTGGCGCGAGGACCCCCAATCAGGGGCTCAGGAAGGAGCCGCAAGGAGAGAGAAGACCTAGAAGCAAGGAGCCCCTTCTGATAAGAGAGTGACCAGCAGTCCCCAGGGAACCTGCCTGCGCAAAGGCAGGTGAACAGGACAGCGGCTTAGCCCAGTGGTGGACCAGGTGAGTGCAAAGCAAGACTGCTTGAAAGTGAGTCTGGGATTGTCTCTAGAAGAGGCCTCCGTCCCTTCTATCCATACACGGGCGAATGAATTCCTTCCCTGATGCTCCCTCAGAGCCTCCCAGGTGCCGGTCCCTCGCCAAGGCTCCCCCGTGGTAGTTCTGTGGGGAGGTGAGACCTCTCTGGTCTGCCTTTCTCAGCCCCACCCCTGAGCTCCCTGCAGGAGCCCCTCAGGGAGCCTTCCCTCCAAGTGAGGCCAAGGCCAGAACAAAGGAGGAGGCGGGAGAAGCACCTGTCTTCCTCCCTGATGGCTGTGTGCAGGGGTGAGCTTGGAAACCACAAGCTCAGCCCCCATGGTTGCAAGCTACTGACCCAGGGGGGCTCGTCCCCGGGCACATCACCTGAGGATCAGCTGTCTCGGGCAGCCTTCACGGAAGCGTTAAGCCAAGGTCTTTTAAAAGAACACTTTAAGATTAAAACAACAGAAATGCGTAAATGAAAGTATATGACACCTTCTTACAAGATTTTATTCTAGGTCATTATTACAATCTTGGGCAGGATAAGCTCCCTGGGTGTGTGACCCGGGCAGCCACAAAGGACCCCACATTTGGTTTCATATCCTGCTGTCACCATCTTGATAGTCTTAATCATTTTGGAACAAAGAGCTCCATATTTTCATTTTGCACTGAAAACTGCAAACTATGCATTACAGGTATTAGCAACATCCCCATTTTAGAGATGAGGAGACTGAGGGTCAGGCAGCTTAAATGGCTTCTCTAAGGTCACCCCGCTGGTGAGCAGCTAACTCCCCAACCAGTATTTGCTCTGATTTATCGGTGCAACGTGCACATTGTGAGGTGCCTGCCCAGTTCGCGGTGACAGCTCTCCAGACCTGCCCCGTAAGAGCTGATACCCAAGCTGGTCTGTCACACTGTCTCTCCCAACAATCTGCAGTTGGCACCTAAAGGGACAGCAGATGGGGGTCAAAAGAGGCAGCCAGAGTGATAGTTGGAGCAGAGGAACAGCAGGTCCAGGCACAGGAAGATCAGAGGAAACAATCTGCATCTCCCACTCCTCCCTCCCAAAAGGGCTCAGGTGCTACCGCCTGGTCAGGTGATAATAATCCAGAAACCTTAGGAAAAACTGCCTTAGGTGACCTCACCTGCTGGTCCTGGGAGTTACATGAGGATGACAAGTAGTACTTGGCAACATTTCCTATTCACGCTGCTACTGTTGCTTAATATATATGAATAGGTACGGTGCTTACTATGTGCCAGGTACTTGTCTAAGTGTTTTACACATAGCAACCCGTTAAATCCTCCTAACAACCTTACGAGATAGCTATTATCATCCTCGCCATTTTACAGGTGAAGAAACTGAAGCACAGAGAGGTTATGCACCTTGCCCAAAGTCACACAGCTCATATGCGGTAGAGCCAGGATGTGAACCAGCCTGGCTGCAGAGTCTAGGTTCTTAAGCTGCCTCTCAGAAGTATCATTCTGGCCAGTCTGAAATTAGCAAGGCAACATGAAATTTCCAGGTTTAAGTTTCATTTTTAACCTTTTCAAAATGCAGCATCTCAGAAGTCTTTGCTATTTGGAACCAGTGAGGCCTTTGAGTAGTCAAACGGATCTTAAAAAGACTGCACACACAGAAGCGTGAGTGAGTCCTCACTCGGTCCCTCAGAGTCCTGCTCAACACCTGTTTCCTCACACACACTCATGCACAGTCACACACAGTCACACCGATAGCTTTCGCTACCCAATTTCTTAGCACACAATAAATTAGTAGGAAACGAAATTCTACTGCAAGTCCGCATGCTGACAGCATCAAGAAAATATTCCTATGAGCCTGGCAGTAAAAGAGGCAGAGAAATCCTAAAAGCAATCAGAACCCTTACAAAGCATGGCAGCTCAGCTTTACATAAAAACAGTCAAACAGCCCTAAACTCTGACCTTCCATCCCAACTTCTTCTTGTACAAACAAATGCCCTTTTCTCAGGGTTTAAGCTGTTTCCAGTGAGGTTATCTATGATTTGCAGATGAAGGCATCCTGCATCCAGGAACAACTGAGATTATTTTGCTCTATTCACGATACTATGTTTAAGAAGGTAAAGGACTATGAAATACATTTTTTAAAAGACCTACATCTAAAATGCTCACAATTTTTAAATTTTTGAGAGCTTAAGTGGATAGACCAGGGATTAGACACTTTTATTCCTTGGTTGGAGGGTTGGTTAGTCTGGGGGAGGTGCTTGTTATTTGGAATTGCACATATGGCAACATTCTTTCTTAATTCCGTGGCCGCTGCCCGTTATAAGGGTCATGGGCTCTCTAGTTCACTACAGCTCCCACCCTTCCTTTTTTCAATTGAATTTTTACTTGAAGATAATTGTAGGCTCACATACGATTGTAAGAAATAATACAGAGAGATGCCACATTCCTTGTCCCCAGTCTCCCCCAATGGTAACATCTTACAAAACCCTAGTATCACATCTCAACCAGGAGGCTGACACTGACAAGAGTCCAGATACTGACAGTTCAGTCACCAGGAGGATCCCTCCTGAACACCGCCCGCATTCCATCACCGACCCCACCCCTGACCCCATGGCAAACACTGTTCCTCGGTTCTCCATGTCTATAATTTTGTCATTTCAGGCATGTGATACAAATGAAATCATACAGTGTATAGGATTGGGTTTTTTCACTCATCAGAATTCCCTGGAGATTCATCTGGAGTTGCTGAGTGTATCAATACGTGGTTTCTTTTCACTGCTGAGTAGTGGTCCATAGCATGGATGCTTTTTTTTCCCCTCATAAAATAAATTCTTTAAGCCACTAACAGACTTGTAATTAGGGTCCTCCAGCATCTTATTCATAGCAGGTGCTTTAAAATGTTTCTGGGCTTCCCTGGTGGCGCAGCGGTTGAGAGTCCGCCTGCCGATGCAGGGGACGCGGGTTCGTGCCCCGGTCCGGGAGGATCCCACGTGCCGCGGAGCGGCTGGGCCCGTGAGCCATGGCCGCTGAGCCTGCGCGTCCGGAGCCCGTGCTCCGCTACCGGAGAGGCCACAACAGTGAGAGGCCCGCGTAACGCAAATAAAATAAAATAAAATAAAATGCTTCTAACTGAATTCACTTGCTAGGACACCGTTCGGGAATCCGATATGTGTCGTTTGGATGCATCTACTCATCTATGGGCGGCAATAACCTCCTCTTTCCTCCATGATATACTTTGCTTTAATCTGTTACACTTCTTTCCTTAATTTCTGAAGCCTAGATCACTGCCAGCACCGCGCTGAATGACATCTACCATCAGTGTCGCTCACTCGTTATTTCTCGACATCCACCGAGGACCCTTCCGGGCGCCAAGCACTAGGAATGACCGCGCAAACAGCCATTGCGCTTGTCCTCACAACAGAAGCATGTCAGGTAAGTGCATGCCTGTGAGGTGAGTACGCCTTCCTCTACCACAGATGAAACCCCTGAGATGGCGTGACTATCTCAAAATCCCAGACTTGATAAGTAACAGAGCAGGATTCAAACTCAGGTCTGTCCGATGTCAAAACCCATTCTCTGGGCACTTGGCCAGACCACTTTCCAGACCTCAGGGTCCCAGAGAACACCTTCACGGCCTCACTGAGAAGACAGATTCTTGACACGGATCTTCCTAGAAACGAAGAATCCAGTTGGGTTCCGTCGTCCTCTCAGAGCATTCCCTTAGCTTCCCGTCTTTGATGCTCAAGGCCCCTAAGGAGTACTCTGTGGGTTAAGACCTGGGGCAGGGGAGGGGGTGGGTAGAGGAAGTCGGATTGGGTAGAGAGAGACCTTGAACTTCAAGGCCGCCAGAACCTAAGCCTCAGCTTAGCCATCGGGAGAAGTGCCCCAAATTAAGTCAAGGGGGCTGTGCCTCTGTACCCCAGGGTGGGCAGTCGCCGGGTGCAGGCTGCCCCAGGAAGTGGGCATGACCTTAGCCCCGCAAATCCCAGAGAGGGACTCATCGGAGAGCTGTCGGCCGCCACCGGTCCCTACTGCTGGGGGCATGACTGCTATCTGAGTGGGCACCCAGCACCCATCACACTGACCTTGTCCTCTGGCCGCCTTTCCAAATCTCTCACATCTCTGAGAAGATGTCTGGATTGGGTCTGAGGACAAAGCCAAGCCAATTTTGTACGTTTTTCCTATACTCTTCTTTCAAAAGCCTCAGTATTATTTTTCTAGTTTCTTCTTTCCTCTCCCAATAAAGGTAACACGTGTTCTCTCCACTGCCTCGGCTCCCCTGAGGAGACACTCAGGAAAGTCGCTCCTCCGGGTCCTCAGCACCCCGGCCTCTGGAAGGGCGGCGGGTCCTGGGCCCTGAGTCCTGCTGCTAGAGCTCTGGGCTGAGCCTCTCCTATTTGCCTCTGAGGCCCTTTCCCCGAACCCTCTGATTTCCATTCCAGCCTCCCCTCCAGCCCAGCTCCTTGCCTCGCCCAGCCCTCCTCGCACCTCACCTGGACCCTGGCCGGGTCTCCTCTCTGCCCAAGTCTGGCGCTCTCAGACCCGCCCTGCACACCTCCTGCTGCCCTAGCGAGCTTTCTAGATGTAGACCTACCACGTGACCGCTTTGCCCAGCTTACAGGGTTGAATGTTGAGTTCTTTACCCTCACATTCAAGACCCACGTGGTCTGGCTGATCTTTCCTCACCCACCACTAAACACACGCACATGCACACACACACACACAAAAAAAAAAAAAATTCTGGTGATACTGAACTACCGTCGGTGGTGTTTCCTTCCTACCTCCAAGTCTTTTCCTACCCCGTTCCTCCTGCCTGGAACGTCTTATCCTTCCTACACCAGGTTAATTGGTGCTTGAAGAACCAACTGAGGTTCTCTTCCTTCCAGGAAAGTTTCTGTGCCCACCCTCACGTGCAGCCCCAGCTCGCACAGCACTCAGATCCACCTTGACCACCGTGCCCCTTACCCAAAAGTTGTCCACCATCGCTGGCCCATGAGACCCCACCAGCGGGACAGACGCTTTCCTTTTCTGTGTCGCTCACGCCTGGCGCAGGGCCGGATCTCAAGATAAGCTTATTGAACTGAACAGACTAACCCCTCTCCTCAGCGTCTATACCAGCTCATTCCATCACCTACAATTCCCCACCTCCTGGCCCTTCACAACGCTGGCTGGCCCCAATTGTATTCATTTTCTCTATTTTTACAAGATGATTATCAAGCATAGCTGGGCTTCACATTAAGCAAACTGGTGTTAGGAAAAGTCTGTATTTTAAAAGGAAATCTCAGGTGATTATCTCTCTTTATAAAAGTCTGCTGGCTTAACTCTCTTGGTATCTGGACAAATGCATGATAGAACGCTGATCTTGAAACTATGAATGGTGATTACCTTGGGATTCTCTTACATTCTTTGTATTTTTATATATTATTTGAACTTTATATAATGATCATGCTTTATTACTTAAGAATCAGAAAGAAAACACAAATCCACATTCATTGTAGGGACACAGGAAAAAATTACAGGCCTCCAGATGATTTTTTTTCTTCTTTAAATAGGTTTTAAAAAGTAGAGTTATGAAAAAATAAGACCCCAAGTCTCTTAATCTCTGGGCTCACTAGCAAGAGTGAATTACACTTTTGTAGCACTTTATGCCCAAATGCATGTTAAATCATTCAATTTGAAAACCGTTTCTTTCTTTATAATTTCCAGGGGCCAGTGTTTTAGAAGTGGCGTTTGCTATCAGGGCATTACTGTGACTTGAAAAATGCAGACTGTATAGCATGGAGCAAGTTCACAGTCAAGGAGCCTCAAATACCAATCCACACAGTAAACTAACTCTTGGCCCGCGCACTGCAACGAAGAGTAGCCCCCGCTCGCCACAAGTAGAGAAAGCCCGATGCACAGCAATGAAGACCCAACACAGCCAAAAACTAGATAAAATTTTTTTAAAAAAGAAAGAAAGAAAGAAATCAGTAGAGTAAAGCGACCAAGAGCTTAGATTTTAGAGGCTGAAACGCTTGGGAACCTTTCCCAGCATGGCTACAAATGCACCATGTGAACATAGAGTAGGTACTTATCCTCTTCCTGTCTCGGTCTCCTCATCTATGACATGGAGCTGAGGGTACCTGACTCATAGAGGGGTGATGATCTGATGAGCTAATAAATGCAGAGCACAGAATAGAGAGCCTGGTGCATACTGAACACTCAGAATATTAGCCATCTTCATCTTTATCATCATCATTAGGTATCAGCAACCACAAACTTCCAATCACTTGCTACATTCAAAGAACTGTCCAAGGCACTGAAGGAGACGTTTTGAGGCTCTCTTTAGGAAGCATGTCTGAGAAACTTAAAGAGGTTATTTATCAAACGTACCAATGAATTTAAACGTGTTCAAGAAACAACTATCACTATCACCACTTTTGTGAACTACAAAGCAGATTATATCCCATCAGCATTAGCTTTTGACCCTATAAATAATTCAAACTACTTTGAAAAGCAGGTAATAACAAAGAAGAACCCATTTGCCTGGACATTCGTTAGCTAGGTGGTCTAGGGCTGAAGTCGGTTATTTCTTGGGAGTTCACCCACAGTCCCACTGAATGAGAGGTTTATAACTAGAGTAATCTTCTGCTCCTTTAATTTCAAAGTTCATAGAGGTAATACTATGGCTAAATGGTGGTCCTTGTCACTATATAGTTATATAAACTATACAGTTATATAGTTCTATGGCTATAATAGTTACATAACTATATAGTTATAGTTATATAACTATGTAACTATATAGTTATAATGTCAACTATAACTTTTTATGAAACTTTTGTTCACTTCTCTGATCCTTTGTTTTAGGACATTCTCCCTTTTACCCCAAACATGGAGTCACCTCAGCTAACTTGCCAACCACCACCATACAGAACAGCCCGTACCTCATAATGTAAGAATGTTCCACCCTATTGCTACAAGCCATTAAACTTTAAAGCACAGAATAGCATTCGTGTTTCCAGCTTTGGAAGAAGACAAAGCACTGACTTCATAGCCATTTGTCTCAGAATTTACTCACATTACAGGCCTGAAAACATGCCACTGTTTTGGCCTAACTGGCTTCCTTGAGGGAGGAGCATACGCTCTTACAGCAGAACCACTGTGTCAATTCGCAGGGTTAACCGAAGTACACTCTGGCTTTGGCAAAATTCCCAACAGCTGGAGCTGTGGGCCCCAGATTAAGGGCCATTACCGTGTCAGCCATCCTCACCATCCAAGCAGCCATGGACCAATTTGGAAGGAGCCACTGGAGGGCTTTGTACTTAATAGATAGTTACAAGATTAGTAACGGAGAGTCATGACCTCTACTGAACACTCAAAGTACTTCTACTCATCCAGAGACCCACCAGGCAGCCGACCTCGATGTGCTGAAAAGCAGAGTGAAGGGAAAATTGACTTGTTATGAGACAGAAGGTCTTGGAGCCCAAAATTAACTTACTCCAAACATCCATCCTTGTTCCCAGTCAGTCACACAATTCAGCCAACACCAGCTTCCAAAGAATTAACAAGGAGCTTCCAGTCCCTGTTCTTTGTCAGAACAGAACCCTCTGAGCCTCCTATCCAGTTTGCAAAACGCTAAGGAGAGGGGCCCTCTCTTCTGTGTCTTTACATTCCCATTCTTAACACAAATGGCCGGCCAAGCTCACCGTAGACATTTGTGAAGTGAGTTGAAGAAAGGTAAGCTTCACACTCCGGGGTCTGGTTTTCTGAGGAATCCCCCAAGCTGTGGGAGAATGGTAGCGTGACCTTGCAGCGCCAGTCACACCATGACTAGAGATGAATATTCAGCTCCACAAACAGCCCAGCCCTCACCCCCACCAGGCCCCATTGTTTCCCTAAACCAGAAGTCAAGTACTGGGATACAGGTTTTCTGGAACGAACCTCCCTGGAATTCCCAGCATATGTTGATTCTATGAGTAATCGTCAGACACTGGCTACCACTATCTGTCATCAGATAATATCCTTTTCCTCCCACTAGCCAACTGGATCGTGAACCTGAAATACCCTTAGAAGGATATGTTCACTTCAGTTCGAGGTCTGGCTGCAGCCTCAGCCAGGCAGGCAGACAGGAGGCAAGGTCACCACATATCCCTCCCAACTCTGGGGGGTGAAGCACAGCCCTCTCAGGGTCAGGGCTATGCCAGCCCACATCCACCCATCGCAATGACATTGCCCTCGCTCACGGGCCAGCTTCCTCTGAACTCTATTACTTGGAGGTACTTGGCTCATTCTTGTTCCTGTGGGGTGGCCTAAGTGGGAGGCTGTCTTCCACATGTCGCAAGGCTGTGTTTCATCTTCTGTTGTCTGGCATCTTTCATACACTAGCTATATGACCTGGTTTGCCACTCTCTCTCCAGGGTTCTTTAAGAATTGCTTTCCTGTGTAGCCACTACGGAAAATGGTACAGAGGGTCCTTAAAAAACTAAAAATAGAACTACCATATGACCCAGCAATCCCACTCCTGGGCATAATTCGAAAATCTACTTGCACCCCAATGTTCACTGCAGCACTGTTTACAACAGCCAAGACATGCAAACAACCTAAATGTCCACTGACAGATGAATGGATAAAGAAGATGTGCTACATATATACAATGGAATACTACTCAGCCATAGAAGAGAATGAAATCATGCCCTTTGCAGCAACATGGATGGACCTAGAGATTATCATACTAACTGAAGTCAGTCAGGCAGAGAAAAACAAATATTATATGATATCACTTACATGTGGAATCTAAAATATGATACAAATGAACTTATTTACAAAACAGAAACGGACTCACAGACAGAGAAAGCAAACTTACGGTTACCAAAGGGGAAAGGGAGGGGAGGGATAAATTAGGGGTTTGGGATTAGCAGATACAAACTACTGTATATAAAGCAGATAAACAACAAGGTCCAACTGTACAACACAGGGAACAATATTCAGTGTCTTGTAACAACCTATAATGAAAAAGAATATTATATATATAACTGCATCACTTCGCTGTACACCAGAAACCGACACAACATTGTAAATCAACTGAACGTCAATAAAAAAATAATAATAATCTTTTCTAACAGAGTCTTTCCTGAATGTGCTTTCCAAACACTGGTCTCCAGTGTGGGAGCAGCATTTAGATTTCCTCATCAAAAATGTCCTGCCGGGGGCTTCCCTGGTGGCGCCGTGGTTGAGAGGCCGCCTGCCGATGCAGGGGACGCGGGTTCGTGCCCCGGTCCGGGAGGATCCCACGTGCCGCGGAGCAGCTGGGCCCGTGAGCCATGGCCGCTGAGCCTGCGCGTCCGGAGCCTGCGCTCCGCAACGGGAGAGGCCACAGCAGTGAGAGGCCCGCGTACCGCAAAAAAAAAAAAAAAAAATCCTCCCGGTTCTCACTACTGAGAGACAAGGGGCGCCTGGCTCCACATGGACCTCTCCCCTTGGAGCAGGCAAAGCGGGAGGAGAGCTCTAGTGCTGGGTTCTGGGGAGCAGGTGCCCACAGCAGAGGCCCACCCTGCTGGGGTCTAGGGGTGCCAGCAGATTTGTTCCTCTTCATTAATTAGAGTGTCAAGAATCCAAGCGTGTATCCGTGACTTCTTTTGAAAGATCTTATCTTCTTCTTCTTTTTTTTTTTTTTTTTTTTTTAAATTTATTTCTTTGGTTGCACCGAGTCTTAGTTGCGGCACGCGGGATCTTTGTTGCCGAGTGCGAGAGATCGTTAGTTGCGACATGTGGGATCTAGTTCCCCAACCAGGGCTGGAACCCGGGCCCCCTGCACTGGGAGCTCCGAGCCGTAGCCACTGGACCACCAGGGAAGTCCCCGAACAATCTTATGTCCTCAAAATCCTAGTGCTTTTACTGTGATCTGAAATGTTGTGTTACAATTCACTTGTTTAATATCAAAATATTTCTATGGAAATGTATGAAAAATAATTTTTACATGGTACATTTATAACTGTAGATGCTGCATTACCAAGTACATACTGGATAAGAGAGAACTTTTTTTTTTTTTTTTTTTTTTTGCGGTACACGGGCCTCTCCCTGTTGTGGCCTCTCCCGTTGCGGAGCACAGGCTCCGGACCCGCAGGCTCAGCGGCCACGGCTCACGGGCCCAGCCGCTCCACGGCACGTGGGATCTTCCCGGACCGGGGCACGAACCCGTGTCCCCTGCATCGGCAGGCGGACTCTCAACCACTGCGCCACCAGGGAAGCCCAAGAGAGAACTCTTTTGATGAGGCGAGGATAAGACCTGAATCCTCAGCTTACACTTTTACATTATCTGGTAAAGGAATCATTTACTATAGAATAGCTTCTGGCTCCTTCCATTTCCAGCCCTGATTATCTCCTACTACCCACGTATTTCTAGTGCCAGGTGCCTCAGCACCTGTTCACATGAAATACCAGCTCAGTCATGGCACTGGTGGAGTCAGTATACCGGGCATTAGGAGTATTTCTGGAAACCACTCTTAAATAAGAGCAGCCAGAGACACTTCACTGCACAGAAGTGACTGGGGAATCTCATCAATATATGCTTCTAATGCAAACTGAATGTTCGCCCAGCTCCACTTCCCTTAGCATGATCCAAAAAGTGCCTGCAGCCACCAATTCAAGGAGACGTGTACGGAGAGGAAGTCACACAGAAGGAGGGAGTGGTCTTAACCAAGTAGAATTAGCTTCTCTTAGGTGTACACGTTTTACAAAAACACATGACCACGGCAATGAACACATGCCTAGGGCCGTCACACAGCTGTGAAAATAAAGGGTTCTGAAGCTGAGGCCTGGCTACCTTTATGTAAGTCCACTCTGGCACCAACCAATCAGAACAAATGCTGGGTGTAAACAACCTGCTCCATCATCTGGCACATACTGGCTGAATGAACATCCTGAATGCTGACTACTGATGTTTATACGTATCCATAGGGGATAAATGCCCATAAAGACCCAATTCTCATTCTAGCTCGTTACAAGTTCTGTTTTGCCATCCTTTCTTTTGTTAAACTGTTCATCCTCGCCTTCCTTTAAACTCTCTCGTTTTCTGCATTCCTAATCTCTCATTTTTTTATGATCTTGAAACTTGATCTGGGTAAATTAGACACTTTAAAATATGTGTTGTGTTAAGGGGCTTTGTAAAAGGCAGGATCACAGAACAACATATCTCCAAAGGAGCTAGAAGAGTAGCTTGAATTAAAAGGCAAAACGTGCAGATCAGGCAAAGAAGGGTATGAAGCAGTGAACTGATGACCCAACCAACCAAGTTATGGGGAATCCCAGAAGCACTTTCCAACCCATTGCCATCCTCAGATTGGGCCAGTCTGTTTCCCGGTTTCCCCTCAACTAGAACCTAAGTGCGTTGAGGGCAAGGATGGCATCCTTCATATCATGTGTCCAGCCTGGTACAAGTAAAATCAGCTTTATTGCTGGGTGAATGGATGAATTATCAAGCATGGGAAAAGGTCCTTGTTTGTTGGTGGTTAGGAGTCATTGAAAACCCTTGGCAAGTGTGATTCTGGCAGAGGTGAAGCAGAGGAAATCAGATCAGAGAAATTCCGGAAGAGTGTTGTTTATTACGGAAACTCATTGTGCATGCGTGCTGCAGGATGCAGGGAGCGGGCGGGGAGAGGAGCGCAGCTGTAAACAGGGCCAAACATCTGGGTTTTATTTTACAAAAGAAGGTATCCAAAAATAAGGGCTAGGGCCCAAAGTACAGAAGGGAGCTAGCAGGGAAGAGGCAGGGCAGGGAAGTGTCAAGATGAGGGTGACAAAGGGCTTTCATGAAACCAGTGACTTAATGGGTAGGTATGATACGGGGTCCTGGATCATGACACATGCCTCTTGGCCCCTTGTAGGGAAATGCTCACCTCAAGGGCCATGACACCAGCACAAGTGAATGAGCTTCCTGGTGAAACGGGGTGTGACAACACAACCTTCTCCTAGAGGGGGAAGGTGTGGTCGTCAGAGACACGTGATGGGAGAGAAAGCAACACATAGCACCTACAAATTGCAACAGCGGGATTAGAATGCTTGAAAAGGTACCAATGGGAAACAAGAAGCCTTCTGACTCAGCCCAATTAATTAACACAACACAGGTTTTTCTCATCTTTCCTCTCATCACAAATCATTCATTCATTTTCTTCAGTTTCTCCAGGATCGCCATCCTCCCATTTCCACCCAGGATTCCCAAACGTGACAAAATTGTTGACAGGGTTAGAACCATGCTGATAAGCAGTGAGAGAACAATACAACCTAATTTACTCCATTTTGAATTTGTATTTTTACTTGCACCTGATCTTTTCCTCCCCTTCTACTTTAAACTTCACAATAGCCCTTCCTTTGATGGGTGCATATTTTACCTAAGTAAATTACTAAGTAAATTGTAACCTTTAATTTCATCTCGAGTAACTGTGTCTCCTTCCCCAATTGTCCCAATCTATGTTGAGGTTTTTAAAAAAATTTTTATTGGAGTGTAGCTGATTTACAGTGTTGTGTTAGTTTCTGCTGTACAGCAAAGTGAATCAGTTATACATATACATTTGGCCACTCTTTTCTAGATTCTTTTCCCTTATAGGTCATTACAGAGTACTGAGTAGAGTTTGCTATGCTATACAGCAGATCCTTATTAGTTATCTGTTTTATATAGTAGTGTGTGTATGTCAATCCCAATCCAGATCTATGTTGATTTAATGTAACTCTCGAGGGTGCCAACTTCCCCAGCCTAACACAGCATCACACACAAATTGAATGTCTACCTATCCACTTATTCAGGTACAAGAACCAAAAAAGATGGATGCTAATTTCCTCTTAACTGAGCTTTTTCCACTTTCTTTTTCTTTATGCCTATTTGATTCTTTGACCTCAACATAAAGTGAACAGAAATCTAGAAAGAGAGAGAAAGAGAAGTCCATTCTGGAAGCAAAAGATAGAGCCTTTTCTATTTCACTGGCTGGCAACAAAGCCTGAAACTCCATCACTACGTTGCATGGCAACCTAGAAAATATTGTTCCGATTAAACAAAAACTATCTGGAGTAAATTCACAATAAAAGGGCTGAAAAGCATTGTATCATTCTGCATTCCACCATTAAGACATTCAGAGCAGACACCTTGGGATAGTTCACTTTCAAGAAAACGAGAACAAATATACTGACCTCAGTGAGACGTAGCCTGGAGGTCAGGAAATGCACTGGACCAGGATCAGAAGTCCTGGGCGAGGCTCATAACCTTTGGGGAACTCGGGTTGTTGTTTTTTTCATGTGCAAAAAGAACAAGTGGAATTAACGAACTGTGATATTTCATGAGTCAAAAGAAACACTAAAAATGGAGAGCACAGCACCAGCCACCTTTTGGAACAGCAGCATTTACTCTACCTGTGTAGGCCAAGAACAAGGATCCACGCCTAAAGGATGAAAGCCATCCATCTCACCTTAAATGAAATCCACAGTGGGGATTGGTTGGTTTCCTATAGGCTGTTGATGCCCTGTTATTACAAGAAACTCCCTTAATGTGGAAAAGCAGATGCTCAACATTATGGAAACTGCTCATCTCATTAAGACAAAAATACCTCCTGGAAATTTCTTCAAGCCTATTCTAATGAGCAATCCCAGTGAAAAGGAGCCCTGGTGAAATTAAAGCGACTTGCTTCTGGAAATCACACATGAATAGATCATAAAGTTCTCCAAACAGAGAAGCTGCCGTCAAAAATTTAAAACGCCAGCAACCGAGCTTTGAAGAGTATAGCGTGGTGGTTGAAAAGCAGACTCTGGGTTCAAATCCTAACTCCACCACTTACTGGTTGAACTGTTTTTTAACCTCTCTGCATCTCAGTTTATCCATCCTTATGTGGGTATAAAAAGAATGAATACACACCCCTTTTATGGTTATTGTAGAAATGAAATGAATTAGTAATGTGTTTAGAATAGTGTTTGACACACAGTTAGCTGCTGCTGTTATTTCTGGCCTGAGCTACCAATTGTCCACAGCAGCGCTGGAGTCAGATGAACCTGGATTCAAAGCCCAGCGCCACTGGTTATTAGCAATGGCCCTGTGGGCAAGCTTCTTAACCTCCCTAAGCCTGGGCTTCTTCGTGTATAAAATGAGAATAATCATAATGTACCTCCTGGAGCTTTTGTGAGGATTAAATGAGATCATGCTTGTGACACGCACAGCACAGTGTAGCTGCCGTGAATCATTACTGCCAGGACACTTCTCTGCAATTTCTTTAACTTCTCATTGTGGCTTTTTCCATGCCATAAGTAATAACAATGTATGCCAAGACATTTCAATGAGGAAAGAATGGTCTTTCAACAAATGATGCTGTGGAAACTGGATATCCATATGCAAAAAAATGAAGTTGCACCCCTTCCTCACATCATATACTAGAATTCACTCAAAATAGATCAAAGACCAAAACAGAGGAGATAAACTATTAAACTCTTAGAAAAAACACAGGCATAAATCTTTGTGGCCTTGGATTAGGCAATGGTTTCTTAGCTACTGTACCAAAAGCACAAGCAACAAACGATCATTTAAAAATGGACAAATCGGACATCATCAAAATCAACAACTTTTGCACTTGAACTGACACTACCAAGAAGGTGAAAAAACAACCCAGAGAACAGAAGAAAATAACTGCTAATCATATATCTGATAAGGGACTTGTACCCAGAATACATAAAGAACTTTTATAATTCAATAATAAAAAGATAAATAACCCAATTAATACATGAGCAAAAGATCTAAATAGACATTTCCCCACAGAAGATATACAAATGGTCAATGAGCACATGAAAAGATTCTCAAAATCACCAACCATCAGGGAAATGCAAATCAAAACCACAATGAGATATCATTTTACACCCACTAGGATGAATATAATAAAAAAGGAAGAAATAGGAAGTGCTGATGAGGATGTAGAGAAATTGAAACCCTCTGCTAGTGGGAATGTAAAATGCTGCAGCCACCTTGGAAAACAGCCTGACAGTTCCTCAAAGAATTAAACATAGAGTTAACATACAATCCAGCAATTCCACTCTTAGGTATATACCACCCAAGAGAAATAAAAATATGTCCACACAAAAATTTGTACACTAACACTCAAAGCAGGATTATTTACAATAGTCAAAAAGTGGACATTGATGTCCATCGGCTGATGAATGCATAAATAAAATGTGTTATATCCATAAACTTGAATAATATTTAATAATAAAAATGAACGAAGTACTAATAAATGCTACAGCGTGGAAGAAACTTGAAAACCTTGAAGGAAGACAGTCACAAAAGACTACATGTTGTATAGATAGATTACATACATAAGAAAAATTCAGAATCTCAATGGATCCATTAGATTAGTGGTAGATGAGTGGTTCCCTGGAGGTGGCGGTGTGGAGGAAAAAAAGTGATTAGGGAGAAATGAGGAGTGAAAGCTAATGTGTATGAGATTTCCTTTTTGGATCAGGAAATGTTCTAAAATGGATTGTGGTGATGGCTGCACACTTGCATATACTAAAAATCATTGAATGGTGCACTTTAAATGGGTGAATTGTATGGTGTGTGAATTGCATCTCAATAAAACTGTTTTTAAAAATAACAATGGAAATTTCAGAAGCCTCCTCAGCTTGGAGGACCAATTCTGTAGAGCTTCAGATGGGCGCCAGACTTCTACCTTCCAGCAGAAGCAGTAGGGGCTGGCAACAGAACTGCCTAGATAGATCCAGAGAGAGAGAGAGCTTGGAAGAGCCTCCAGAACCAGCTGCCGAATCCACGTGAATTCCCTGTACCCCTTCCCCTTTTGGATTCGCTGTCAAAAGTTCTGTGGAGATGCAGATACACAGTACCAACCCTCTTCCCCCCAGTAAAACAGAACTGAGTCATAACGCAAATAAGCAGCTCATTTTCCCTGCTCAAACCCAATCACATGAATCTACCTGTAAGAACCCTCTGGAGAGAGACCACGACGAGGTAGGCTGTGTTTTGGAAGATGGCATCCCAAGGAGTTGAAACTGAGGCAACTAGAGGATATGCCCCCTTAGCAACAGTGTACAAATTGCGAGGATTCTGGTGTGGTATTTGAAGATTTACGTCAAAAAGGAGTATAGAGGTTTTGAGCTTTTAAGATTAAAAAAAGCTGTCTTCACACAGTATTATTGCAAATTCCTCCTAACCACCTGGTAGTTAAAATTTGGGGTGTGTGAGATTGTGAGGAAAGAGCTCAAAAGTTATATTGGAGCAGAAAAGTAGAGACTCATACAGAAACGGAAAATTTTAAGAACTCTTCTTTCCACCCGTTTTATTTCTCCTTTATTTAGTCTTATTTCTTCTCCTTTCTTCCTTTGTCCCTCTTTCCCTTGTCTTACCTCCTATCACCTTGCTCTCTCCTGTCTGGTCGCCCGATTTTCCGGGAGCAGCTGGGGAGCAAGTCAGGACATGCAGACCACCCTGTCTTTGTATGCCAGCACCTACCACGGCACCTCATGAGAAACGGGAGCTCGAAATTAATTCTTGTTGGTTGAATTAAATGCTACTGCACAGCGATTGTTAGTTACACAAGTCAAGCCCAATTTCTGTGCGTCAATGCCATTTCCTTGGTTTATGAAGCAGGAGAGTGATATATTAGACCCTGGACCTGGATGTCTGACTGGTTATTCTCCGGGCCATTATTCTTTATATGCACATTCCTATTGCTTCACAGGAGTCTCCTGTGAAAACACATCAAGGCATTTCATTCTTCTAGGTCAGAGTCTGTGGCAGACTGTATTTTCCAAAGATGACCACATTAGTATGTTCCATCCTTACAATGTGATGTCGACACTTCCCCACTAAAAGGCGGGGTCTATGTTCTACCTCCTTGAACCTGAGTGGACCTCTGTAACTCTTCTACCAGTAGGGTACAGCTAATGGACTTCTGAGGCTAGGTCGTAAAAGGCAATGCAGCTTCCCCTCTGGCTCTCCTTCTCTTGGGATGCACACGGTGGGAATCATGAGATTCCCACTAAACTTCATAAGAAGTTTAGCCCTCTGAAGCTGCAGAGGGACCGCGCGGAGAGGGAGCTGCCCAAGGAGCCCCAGCTGTTCTAACCCTCAACTGTTTGAGTCTCTCCAGCCCAGGCACCAGGGTGTGAATGAGTGAGCCTCCGATGATTCCAGCCCCCAGGCTTCAAATCGCCCCGCTGAACACAGAGTGGAACAGAAATGAGCTATCCCTGCCCAGACTGAAGATTTGTGAGCAAAATAAATGTTGTTGTCGTTTTTTGTTTTTTTGGTTTTTTTTTTTTTTTTTTTTTTGCGGTACGCGGGCCTCTCACTGTTGTGGCCTCTCCCGTTGTGGAGCACAGGCTCCGGACGCGCAGGCTCAGCGGCCATGGCTCACGGGCCCAGCCGCTCCGCGGCATGTGGGATCTTCCCGGACCGGGGCACGAACCCGTATCCCCTGCATCGGCAGGCGGACTCTCAACCACTGCGCCACCAGGGAAGCCCTGGTTTTTTTTTTTTAATTTTTAAAAAACTTTTATTTTATTCTATATTGCAGCATAGTTGATTAACAGTGTTGTGTTAGTTTCGGGTATACAGCAGAGTGATTCAGTTATACACATACATGTATCTATTCTTTTTCAAATTCTTTTCCCATTTAGGTTATTACAGAATATTGAGCAGAGTTCCCTGTGTTATACAGTAGATCCTTGTTGCTGATTACCAAATTTTTTTTTAAACATCTTTATTCGAGTATAACTGTTTTACAATAGTGTGTTAGTTTCTCCTTTACAACAAAGTGAATCAGTTATACCTATACATATGTTCCCATACCAGCAAGTTCTCTTTATGGAGCCTCCTGGTACAGAATGTGTTGCTATGGTGCCTGCCCCTCAGTTACCACCAGGCAGAAGCTGCTCTTCAGGGCAGGGATAGAACAGACAGAAGGTTAAGCTAGCTCCTCAGAAATGCCTTCCGGGGACGGGGGGGGGCGTCCAAGGAATTAGACTTCTCCCTTCCTGGAAGTCTCCAGTCGGAAGTGCCCTTCTGTGCACAATATGGAAATGTCCAAATAGCACTCATATTGGGATTGACACATATACACTACCGATACTATGTATAAAATAGACAACTAATGAGAACATACTGTAGAGCACAGGGAGCTCTACTCCGTGCTCTGTGGTGACCTGAATGGGAAGGAAGTCCAAAAGGGAGGGGATGTATGTATATGTATGGCTGAATCATTTTGCTGTACAGGAGAAACTGACAAAACATTGTAAAGCAGCTCTACTCCAATAAAAAAGTAATTTAAAAATAAAAAAAAACAAATAGCACTCATCATCTTTCCCATTTCTTTTAAAGGCATAATCTATTATATAATCTATTATATATTCTATTATATGTATTATATATTATATAATCTATGATATAATCTACTATATAAAAATATAATAGAGAGAAAGAGTACATGCAGTATGATACCACTTTTATAAAGCTCAAAACCAACAAAACAAAATAACATTTTAGAGATACGAACTGATAAGGTAAAATTATAAGAAAAATGCAAGAAAACGGTCAAACACAAAATTAACGGTAGAACCAGGGATGAGAGCAGGCACACAGGTGTGATTGTGAGTGGTAGGTAAGTGGTAGGTTCAAGGGTACTTATTTGAATGTCACGCTTTGTAACTTACATATACATTACCTATATTCCACTGTGTATGATATAGTGCATAATTTAAAAATGAATGTTAGGTTAATAAATGTTTCCAACTTAGAAAAGCAAAGCAAAACACTTGGCATCATGCCCAATGAGTGGCCCAGTCCTGCCCTCACTACATATTCTGTCTCATGTTGATTTACCCGTTTTCTTGCCCCATTCACATGGACTCTGTCCAGTTTCCAGTCCTGGTCCCCTCTCCGCAGGACCCTCGCTGAGTCCTCACAACTGGCTCCCGGTCCACATCTCCCTCCCATCAAGCCCACTGCGGTCCAGTGAGCCTTCCTGAAGCAGAGCTAAACCTGCCTTTCGCAGCTCAGTAACCCTCAGTGACTCCTCGTGGCCCTGGCATTGAAATCTAGAGCCTGACTTTCTTAGCCTGCCGTTCAAGGCCTCCACAATCCAGCTGCTTCGTGCTCTATAAGCTCCAGCCAAACCAGGCCATTTCTCATTCATGCCTCAGACCTCCCACCTCCGAGCCTTCGGCCTATGGTTCCCCTCGCCTCTCTCCTACTTCTCCACGTTTCCATCCTTGAAATCCCACTTCAGATACCTCCACTGACATGAGGCCTTTCCCGACCCACACCCCGGGGGGAGTCACACGCACAGGTGTTCTCGTCTCTCAGCTCGGGTAAGACACTCTGTTATCGAGTGGGACTGTTACCACTTTCAGAGCCTCACTATTGGGTAAGTCAGGTCTGTTCACCTCCCCTGTGAGACCACAGGTTCCTTTAGGGTGGAGGTCATATCTGATTCATTTTTTTGTCCTCACGTTTCCTTACATGTACCAACGACCCAATCTTTTTAGAATGAATGTATCACACAATGAATGGATTCCACATCAAGATCTACTACCCTCAGCAAAACTATAAAGTGAAGAAGACTTGTCCTTGGTATCTCCAATTGCCCTTCCCTGTAAGGAGCTTAATCCCTCCCTACCCAGCTACCAAGTACTTCAGACCTATGCCCAGACAGAACCTGCTTTGGGAAAAAGATCTGATAAATTCATTCAGACCACTGTACAAACTACTGAGAAGGCTTCTGATGGAACTGCCCTTTTACTGAGAAGTACTTATTTTGTTAGCGGAAGACAAAGTCAGAGAATATATCTGTACTGGGTTGAATAGTATCCCCCTGAAATTCACGTCCCCCCCCCCCCCCCCCCCGCCACAGAACCTCAAACTGTGACCTTATTTGGAAAAAAAGGTCTTTGTAGATGTAATTGTCAAATTAAGGCGAGGTAATACTGGATTAGGGTGGGCCCGAAATCCAACAACCAGCGTCCTTATTAGAAGCCCATGAAAGACACAGACACAGAGGGAAGATAGTCATGCGAAGGAGCAGAAACTGGAGTGAAGCGGCTACAAGCCAAGGAATACCAGAGATTTCCAGAAACCACCAGAAGTTAGAAGAGGCAAGGAAGGATTCTTCCCTAGAGCCTTCAGAGGGATCATGGTCCTGCCAACACCTTAAGTTTGGAACTCTGGACTCCAGAACTGTGAGAGAACACATTTCTGTTGATTTAAGTCACCGGGGTTGTGTAAGTATTTGGTTACAGCAGCCCAGAAAACCATCTGAAATGCTGGATTACCAGGCACCAGTGAACCCGTGGGAGAGATATATTGGGAGAAGATCCTCAGTGCCCTAGGAGAGACCTACCCCACCTGTTCTACCTGCCCCAAGCATGGGGCTTGGCAGGTGAGGGGAAGGAGTAAGACTGAGGCTTGGGAGAACTCTGAATCATCACTACTGACACCTTGCAAAAATGTCACTGGATGACCATCCACCTCTTTTGGGGGTGGGTTTGTTCAGCTGCCTGCTGGGTAGGCTGAGACCAAAGTCAGGATCAGGGCTATGAATACACGGACTAATACGGTGGCTACTAGACTCTTGGTGTCGTTAACCCCTTTGCGAACACAGTAAGGACACTCTCCCAAGAAATACGTGCGCATATCCCCTCATATTTGCATAGAGTTTCAGCAGTTTCACAGGTCCCCTGAAGCCCCTCCATGGGGTAAGAAGACTTGATTGTCTGATACAACAACGATATGGCTAAATTGAAACTCACAGAAGATGTACACTTCCTGCAATGATGAGTAGCTTTGTTTCTGTATCTGAGCACTGAGTACAGGTGAGGCGGACACCAAGTCCTTGGCATTAGATAGCTCTTGAGTCAAATCCTGGCACTCCTTTTCACTAATAAATTTATTTAAACTCTCTCAGCATCAGTTGTCTTGTCTGAAAAAGGAGGAATAGCAATACCTACCGCCTACAGCTTTGTGAGAATAAAATAGAAGTAAAGTCACATACACACTCCCGACGTGCCCTGGCCTCCCCCTACATAGGGCTTTGCTCTCTTGTAATCATTCAAATAGCAGTTGTTCAGTGGCTGTCGCCCCCAGTGGATCATAAGCTTCTGGAGAGCTTTATTCACAACTATATTCCCCGGGGCTCTATAACTGTTGACAGAATGTTTTGCTCAGCATGGTGCCTGGTGCATGGTATGGGCTTGATAAATGATAGCTCTTATTAACATCCAGCTCAAACTGATAAAAACAGGGACACATTGCTCGTCAGCAAAAGGCTATCTGCTGAGACCTCTGACCTCAGGAACGTATTGAGAAAGTAAGTGGACTCCATGAAAAAGGAACGAGTATTGTATCCTCTGTTGCCACCTCCAAGCAGAGAAGCAGGGGATTCAGGGGCGCAAAGTCTACCACCCACACAGTTCACCGGGAAATGAACTTCTGACCCCAGTTCTCGTCCACACAGCAGCTCTTGAACCTCAGCCTGATCTGTGTGTCCAAATGAACAAGACACCTACCGATGAGTGGGAGGCTGTATCATCTACTGAAAGAGACCTAGCCCTTTCCCAACTAGGTGTTACTTTTGATTTCCTTCAAGTACGATCAAGGTGGGTGAAGTGGGGGGCTGCTAGAAGGCTGTGAGGTGTGGGCTGGCTGAGTCAGTGCTGGTCACATTCCCCTTGGGAAACTCCCAGGGGGAGGGGAGCGGAGGGCAGTTGTCGGCTGGGAAATTAACCAGGCATGACTTCCAGATCAGTGGGTGGATTATAATCCGGGTCTAATTCATGGATAGAACACTGGGGTGGAAGTGAGATCTGTGTTTGGAATGAAGTCCTTCACCTTGACCCTCTCTGTCTCCAGATGATAGTATTTCCCACCTCTCTAGTTCACAGGAATGTCATTAGTATTAATAAGATGGAATGATAATTACATATTTTTTAAAACTGAAAAAGTACTTATGAGGTAGACAAATGAAATATAAGAGAACTGGGTGGGGCTTCCCTGGTGGCGCAGTGGTTGAGAGTCCGCCTGCCGATGCAGGGGACACGGGTTCGTGCCCCGGTCCGGGAAGATCCCACATGCCGCGGAGCGGCTGGGCCCGTGAGCCATGGCCGCTGAGCCTGCGCGTCCGGACCCTGTGCTCTGCAACGGGAGAGACCACAACAGTGAGAGGCCCGCGTACCGCAAAAAAAAAAAAAAGAGAACTGGGTGGATTTTCAGCAAAAAGAAATTGTAAGAAAAGTACTATTGAAAAATCTTTATGCATGGTATTATGAATATTATTATACTAGCCTCCACTTTGCACCGAGGAACAGGTTCCCTCATTCTAGGGGATGGAGCCCCAGCCAAGGAATTAGGGTCCTTGGGTACTTTTTATTTGATTAGCTGCCCAAAGGAGCAAAAATATACATGGCCAACCCAACAATTTTAAAAAATGTGTTAGAGACATTTTAAGCTTCCTCCCATATCCTCATGTTTTAAATAAACATGTATTTCAAATTCTTGAAGACAGACTGGTAAATAAACTTGCATAAAAGGATTACAGGGTAGAAGTTCAGGGTGTTGAGGGGCTTCATGAAAGAAATCTAGTGATAAGGACTCTTTCCTCCCAAAGATAAGCTCCCAGGGAAAACTTCTCCCACAACATGGCTCTGGCTTTCTTGGTTGAGTGACTTCTGTGACACAAGACAAAGGACTATTCCCTAGGACAGGAGAACGCACAGGCTTTTCATTAATAATGATTTTCATTTTATCAGACATCAGCTATGCGTTAGATACTTTCTGTGCATTACTGCGAACCCTCAAAACAAGTCTCAGTTTATAAATGAGGGTGAGAGGGCACAAGAGACACATGAGATCATTATATTTATGTTTATTATACTTAGAAAAGATCATTATACTATGGGAGGTGGCCCAGGTTTTGAACCCAGGCCCGTGTGCTCTGTCAGCTCAACTTTCCTTCTGCTGCGCTGAAGGTCGTTCCCAGTGAAACCCACAGAGGGTGGCACTGCTCGCCTTGGAGGATAAGCATATAATCACGTGGCGTCCAGCTGGGCATTTTTGTGGGCTGGGCTGTGCCTCTTCTCTAAACTAGGACACATACTGCCAGAAATCCAACACTCAGCTAGACAACCCCTTATTTTAGCTTCTACCGGGTAAAATGAAAATTTAAGAACCAGACATGAAAAAATATTTTTAACGTTTTATTACAGAAAATTTCAAACACACGCAAAAGTGAAGAAAGTGGTAAAAATTAACCCCCCTGTACCATGACCCGGCTCCAACTACCATCAACAGTCTACCATTCTTATTTCATCTGTTCCTCTTATTTTCTGGAGTATTTTAACTTTTTTTTTTTTAATAGAAGCCCATATGATCTAAATTTATTTATTTATTTATTTATGGCTGTGTTGGGTCTTCGTTTCTGTGCGAGGGCTTTCTCTAGTTGTGGCAAGCGGGGGCCACTCTTCATCGCGGTGCGGGGGCCTCTCACTACCGCGGCCTCTCGTCGCGGAGCACAGGCTCCAGACGCGCAGGCTCAGTAGTTGTGGCTCACGGGGCCAGTTGCTCCGCGGCATGTGGGATCTTCCCGGACCAGGGCTCGAACCCGTGTCCCCTGCATTGGCAGGCAGATTCTCAACCACTGCGCCACCAGGGAAGCCCTTTTCTGGAGTATTTTAAGCCAGTCCCAGGCCTCATATTATATTACCTGTAAATTTCAGTACTGATCATCATCCATAAAGACTTAAATTTAACATGACGACAGATCCATTATCACTCCCCCAAAAAGTAGTAATAATTACTTAATATATATATTTTTTATTGAGGTATAGTTGTTTTACAATGTTGTGTTAGTTTCTACTGTACAGCTAAGTGGAGTTCCCTGTGCGATACAACAGGTTCTCATTAGTTATCTATTTAATACATATTAGTTAGTGTATATATTTCTTAACGTATTTGATTTTCCCCCAATTATCTCCAAAATGTCTTCTTACAGTTGTGGGTTTTTTGTTTTGTTTTGTTTCCAGCCTCCCAGCACGGCTTGCAGGATCTTAGTTCCCCGACCGGGGATTGAACTCGGGTCCTCGGCAGTGAAACCTGGGAGTCCTAACCACTGGACCACCAGGAAATTCCCTATAGTTGGTTTATTGAATTCAGTCCACACCTTACAAAATATGGTTGTTTCGGTCCTATCCGATTTCTTTTTCTGGGGAAAAATATTTCACAGACAAGGGAATCTTACTGCTGGGTGGTCAAAGATGTTCCTTTCACAGTGAGCTCAGGAAGACAGAACCACCCAAGCAAACGACATTATCTGAGCAGTGTTCTTTCCGTTGGTTGAAATTATCTCAATGTTATGAATCGATTCCTGTCACAGCCGTGGGCACAGAGTGTATTGTTATTGTAATGAATAATGTGTGGACCAATGAAGGAAACAGAATGTGTATAGAACGGGTGAGAAGTGCACTTGGTGATCGCCTGAATGACCCACGCGGTTGTGTCTGGAAGTAAAAGAACTTTTTCTTCAGGGCTTCCCTGGTGGCACAGTGGTTGCGAGTCCGCCTGCTGATGCAGGGGACGTGGGTTCGTGCCCCGGTCCGGGAAGATCCCACATGCCGCGGAGCGGCTGGGCCCGTGAGCCATGGCCGCTGAGCCTGCGCGTCCGGAGCCTGTGCTCTGCAACGGGAGAGGCAAAAAAAAAAAAAAAAAAAAAGAACTTTTTCTTCAAAATAAATAAATACATAAATTCAGCACTAACTATCATTGCAAACTATCCTTTGAAATACAGAAATACTTTTGAAAATTAAGAATAAGTTTTACACTCTCCCTCCTTTAGAAAATAAGGGCTCGGTGTTGAAGTCATGTTTGTGTTTTTCTAATTCACATAAAAGAAAATGAGGAACGGATAAACCACATTAGCACTCCCTTTGGGCCTCAGCTTCTTTAGCTTCACAGCGGTGGCGTCTAGGAGGGAGATGATGATCTTCAAAAGGTGCTTCCAGTTAACCAGCTGTGGGGGGGGAGACCCGCCGCCCCCCCAACACTGGGACACTCGTTGCCCAGGTTGCCTGGCATCTTGGCTGCCGGGGGCTCACAGATGACTCCCTCCACAGAAACTATTTTTGGCCCAAGTTCACATTCCCTTTCTAGGCGCTACCCATGGCCATTGACTAGTGGATGTGGAAGGTATGAAGGCCCAGGACCGAGCCTCAACTGAGAAGACTCTGAAGGGCCTTCCTCTTTTAAGGAAATGCTTCACAGTCCAGCATCTCTCTGCCCAGTCCGGCTCCCCTACCCCTAACGGGTAAGGTCCTCAAGAGCACTCCCCAATAAACATTCCCCGCACCAGCCTGAACATCAGGGTCGATGTCCTGGGAACTGACCTACAAGAGTATCTGTGGTTCCGTGAGCTGCAGGTCATCAGCTGGGACCCTGGTGAGCTTCTCTGCCTCTCAAACCCCAATATTTATGGTTCAAGTACAGTGGTGTGGCAGCCAGAAAGGAGGTGGCTCCCTTTTGAATACAAGAGTTCCAAGGCCATAGGGCTGAGAAAGCCACACTCAGGATGAGCTGGCAGCCCAAATTCCTCCAAGGTCAGGTTATTTGCACAATCACACGCCGTTACAACTGTCATCCTCAATTGTGAACCCAGAAAGAGTTGTAAACAAAACTGCCCAGAAATGACAAAGACAACAATATTGCTGTGTAATAACTGACACAGCAGCCGGGTTGAGCCTTTTAAAACAGAAATCAGGCCATGTCACCCCCAAGCTCAGAACCCTCCAGAGGAGAGCGATTCTTCCCATCTTACTCAGAATAGAATCCCACATTCCTACCTTGGACTCTAAGGTCTAACGTGATGCTGATTGCCTCTCTGGCCTCATATCCTACCACCCTCTCCCTTATTCACTCTGCAACAATGAACACTGGCCTTCTTGCTATTTCCAGAACATTCCAAGACCACTCCTACCTCAAGGACTTTGCCTGTGTGGTTCCTTCCGAAGGGCTCTTCCCCTGGAGAGCTTCATGGTTCCACCCTCACTTCCTTCAGGTCTCTTATCAAATGCCACATTATTAAGGATGGCTTCCTGCCTTTTCCATAGGAGGATCTTCAAAATAGGGTACATGCCCCCACATATACGAAATCTTTCCAAGGAACACCTAGGCGCTTACATAGTTTTAAGGGAAATACCTTTTGGAGCCTCAAGTTCTACCTTCATTCTTTCCTAAACTGTTTGACTAGGGTCAAGTATCTTACAAGTTCCTTCTTCTTACTTCCTCTTTCAAAATAGATTCTTCTCTCACTTTACAAAAGAAATATTTACCTCTTCCTCATCCCAGATCTAATAATGATGGCTTGTCCATGTAAAACCTCCAGGTTGCCAGGCAAAGTTTTACTTGGAAGGTTGAGGTTGCATCTGAGAAAGTGCACAACACTAACGAGTAAATAAAATATTTTCTTGCTGCTCAAGTAGTTTCTAATTCATTGTTTTTAACAAAATGGAAGAAGTTCCTAATAGATTTATTCACTATATTCATCTAAAAATAATTTTTGATGAAAGATCCCCAAGTGATTTGGGCATCTAACTCAGAAGGAGTTCAGAGAATTGAGTGACACTGCTCTAACAGAATCTTTCCACTCCTATCTACTTACATATGCAGACAAGATTTCTTAGCACTTATATCTCTAAAAATCAAAAATAGTTACAGAATTGATATCGAATCTTGTATCATTCAAACAACATTATATTCAGCCAAGGATATTTGAATTAAAGTTATATTCTTTACAACTACTAATGATAAAATTTAGAAGTTCATTTCAAAATGGTGAGAATCAACACTACTGACCCCATAGACATTAAAAGGAATAAAGGAATATTATATAAAATTCTATGGCCACAAGTTTGCTAACTTAGATGAAAAGGACCAATTCCTTGGAACACACAAACTAACAAAATTCACACAAGGAGAAATAGATAATCTAAATAGACCTATATCTATAATAGAAATTGAATAAGTAATTAGTAACTTTCCTAAAAAGAAAGCACCAGGCCCAAATGGTGTCACTGATGAGCATTACCAAACTTTTGTGGAACAAATTATACCAATTTTCCACAATCTCTTCCAGAAAGTAGAAGCGGAGGGAATACTTCCTAACTCATTCTATGAAGCCAGGATTACCCTAATACCAAGACCAGATAAAGATATTACAAGAAAAGAAACTACAGACCAATGCCTCTCATGAACATAGTCACAAAAATCCCAACAAAATATTAGCAAGTCAAATCCAACAACGTATAAAAAGAATTACCACAACTAAGTGGTATTTCTGAACTGAAAATCTGTGCTCTTTTACCAGCCTCTCCCTATTTCCCCCATCCCCAGCTGCTGGCAACCACTTTTCTACTCTGTTTCTGTGACTTTGACTATTTTCCCCCTAGACTCCACATGTATGTGACACCATTGTTTTTCTGTGTCTGGCTTATTTCACTCAGCATGATGACCTCCAGTTTCATCCATATTGTCACAAATGGCAGAATTTCCTTCTTTTTTAAGGCTGAATAACATTCCAGTGTGTGTATATATATATATCACTTTTCCTTTATCCATTTATCAATTGACAGACACTTAAGTTGTTTCCATACATTGGCTAATGTGAATAGTGCTGCAATGAGTATGGAAATACAGATAGCTCTTCAAGATAAAGAATTCATTGCCCTTGGACATATACCCAGAAGTGGGATTGCTGGATCATATGGTAGGTCCATTTCTAATTTCTTGAGGAGCCTCTATAATGTTTTCCCTAGTGGCTATAATTCCAGTTTTCATTCTCACCAACAGAACACAAGACTTCCTTTTTCTCCACATCCTCACCAGCATTTGTTATATCTCATCTTTTTGATAATAGATATCCTAACAGGTATGAGGCAATATCTCACTGTAATTTTTATTTGCATTTCCCTGATGATTAGCAATGTTTAGCACATTTTCATGTACGCGTTGGCCATTTGCATATCTTTTTTTTTGGAAAAATGTCTATTTAGGTCCTTTGCCCATTTTTACTTAGGTTATTATTATTATTATTATGCTCTTGAGTTGTATGAATTTCTTGTATATTTTGGATATTAACCGCTAATTAGATATGTGGTTTAGAAATATTTTCTCCTATTCCCTAGGTTGCCTTTTCATTTTGTTGATAGTCTCCTTTGCTGTGTAGCAGCTTTTTATTGGCATAGTCCCATTTGTTTACTTTTGCTTTCGTTGCCTTTTTAATGTCAAATCCAAAAATTCATTGCTAAGATCAATATCAAGGAGCTTACCCTCTATATTTTCTTCTAGGAGTTTTATGGTTTCAGGTCTTATGTTCAAGTTTTTAATCTATTTTGAGTTCATTTTTCTCTATGATGTAAGGGAGTGGTACAGTTTCATTCTTTTGCATGTGGCTATCCAATTTTCCCAATACCATTTATTGAAGAAACTACCTTTTCCCCATTGTGTATTCTGGCTCCTTTGTCATAAATATTTAACTGTATATGCATGGGTTTATTTCTGGGATCTCTATTCTGTCCCATTGATCTCTGTGCCTCTTTTTATGCCAAGACTGTACTGTCTTGATTACTCTAGCTTTGTAATATAGTTTGAAATCAGGAAGTGTGATGCCTCCAGCTTTGCTCTTTCTCAAGATTGTTTCAGCTATTCAGAGTCTTTTTTAGTTCCATACAAATTTTAGGACTGTTCTATTTCTGTGAAAAATGCCAATGGAATTTTGACAGGGATTGCATTGAATCTGTAGATCACTCTTGGCAGTATGAGTATTTTAACAATTATTTCTTCCAACTCATGAACACAGAATATCTTTCCATTTATTTGTGTCTTCTTGACTTTCATCAACATCTTATAGTTTTCAGTGAACAGATCTTTCACCTCCTCAGTTAAAATTATTCCAAAGTATTTTATTACTTTTTGTAATAATTGTAAATGGGATATTTTCTTCATTTCTCTTTCTGATAGTTCCTTGTTGGTATACAGAAATGCAACTGATTTTTGTATATTGATTCTGTTTCCTACAACCCTACTGAATTCATTGTTAGTTCTAACAGTTTTTTGGTGGAATATTTAGGGTTTTCTACATATAAAATTATGTCATCTACAAATAAAGACAACTTTATTTCTTGCTTTCCAATTTGATGCCTTCTATTTCTTTTCCTTGCCTAATTTTGCTCTGGCTAGGACTTCAAAAACTATGCTGAATAAAAATGGTGAGAGTAGGAATCCTTGTCTTGCTTCTGATCTTAGAGGAAAAGCTTTCAGCTTTCCACATTGAGTATGATGTTGCCTTGGGTTTGTCTCATATAGCTTTTATTCTGTTGAGGTACATTCCCTCTTTACCCAGTTTGTTGAGAGTTTTAATCATGAAACATGTTGAATTTTGTCAAATGCTTTTTCTGCATCTATTGAGATGATGATAATGATTTTAATCCTTCATTTTGTTAACATGGCATATCACATTTATTGATTTGTGGATGTTGAACCATCCTTGCATCCCTGAAATAAATGCCACTTGATTATGGTGTACAATCCTTTTAATGAAATGTTTAATTCAATTTGCTAATATTTTGTAGAGGAATTTGTATCTGTGATCATCAGGGATATTGGCCTATAATTTTTTTTTTCTTCTGGTGTCTTTCTCTGGCTTTGGTATCAGAGTAATGCTGGCCTCATAAAATGAGTTTGGAAATGTTCCCATCTCTCCTGTTTTTTGGAAGAATTTGAGATGCACTGGTATTAATTATTCTTTACATGTTTGGTAGAATTCACCACTGAGGCCATTTGGTCCTGGACTTTTCTTTGTTGAAAAGTTTTTGATTACTGATTCCATCTCCTTACCAGTAATTGGTCTGTTCAAGCATTCTATTTCTTCATGATTCAGTCTTGGTAGGTTATATGTTTCTAGGAATTTATCCATTTCTTCTAGCTTGTCCAGTTTGTTAGTGTATAATGTTCATAGTAGTCTCTTATGATCCTTTGTATTTCTGTGGTATCGGTTGTAATGTCTCCTCTTTCACTTCTAATTATATTTATTTTAAGTCTTCTCCCTTTTTTTCTTGGCAAGTCTACCTAAAGGTTTGTTTCTTTTGTTTATCTTTTCAAAAAAAACAGCTCTTAGTTTCATTGATGTTTTCTATTTTCATTTTATTTTCTATTTCATTTATTTGCTCTCTTATCTTTATTTCCTTCTAACCTCGTTTACTTTGTTGGGCTTTGTTAGGGCTTAATTTGTTCTTCTTTCTCTAGTTCCTTGAGGTGTAAAGGTGGGTTGTTTCTTTGAGATCTTTCTTTTTTCTTAATGAAAGTATTTATCACTATAAACTGCCCTCTTAGAAGTGCTTTTGCTGCATCCCATACATTTTGTTTGTTTGTTTGTTTTTTTGTGGTATGTGGGCCTCTCACTGTTGTGGCCTCTCCCGCTGCAGAGCACAGGCTCCGGACGCGCAGGCTCAGCGGCCATGGCTCACGGGCCCGGCCGCTCCGCGGCATGTGGGATCTTCCCAGAATGGGGCACGAACCCGTGTGCCCTGCATCTGCAGGCGGACTCTCAACCACTGTGCCACCAGGGAAGCCCCATCCCATACATTTTGGCATCTTGTGTTTCCATGTTGTGTTTCCATCTTCATTTGTCTCAAGATTTATTAAATTTCCTTTGATTTTCCATTGACCAGTTGGTTGTTCAGGGGTATGTTGTTTAATTTCAACATATTTGTGAATTTTCCACATTTATCCTTGTAATTGCTTTTGAGTTTCGTATCTTTGTGACCAGAAAAGATGATTGATATGATTTCAATCTTCTTCAATTTATTAAGACTTGTTTTGTGGCCCAACATATGATCTATCCCAGAGAATGTTCCATGTGCACTTGAGAAGAATGAGTATTCATCTTAGATTTAATGCAAACCCAAGCAAAAAAATCCCAGCAGATGATTTTGCAAAAAACAATGAGCTGATTCTAAAATTTATATGGAAATGTGAAATGCCTAGCCAAAACAATATTTTAAAAGAAGAACAAAATTGAAGACTTGCATCTCCTGCTCTCAATACTTACTAAAAAGCTATTTAGCTAAGTGTGGCTCTGGTGCAAACAGTGTGGTACTATTATAAAGACAGGCATATAGATGAATGAAGGAGAGTTAAGAGTCAAGGATAAATCCTTATTTTTACAGTCAATTGATTTTCAACAAAAATTCCAAGACAATTCAACTGGGAAAAGATAATTTTTTTCAACAAATGGTGCTGGGACAATTGGATACTGACAAATAAAAAAGATTGATTTAGACCCTTACCACACACCATACACAAAAATCAACTCAAAAATGGATCTAAGGGACTTTCCTGGTGGTCCAGTGGTTAAGACTCTGTACTTCCACTGCAGAGGACAAGTGTTCGATCCCTGGTTGGGGAACTAAGATCCCACATGCTGCGCAGTGCAGCCAAAATAAATAAATAAATATCAATCAATCAGTCAATAAATGCTTTTAAAAAATGCATCTAAGACCTAACTATAAGTGCCAAAACTTTAAAAAAGAAAAAAAAAGAAAGAGCTAAAACTTTACAACTTCTGGAAAAAAAAAAATAAAAGAAAATCTACATGATCCTGGGGTGGACAAAGACGTAAAAATCACACCAAAAGTATGGTCCATAAAATAATTATTATATTTGACTTTAAACCTTTAAAACCTTTTGTTCTTCGAAAGACACCATTAAGAAAACAAAAAGCCAAACCCCAACCGGGGAGAAAACATTTGCAAATCCTATATCTGACAGAGGATTTGCATCCAGAATATATAAAGAACTTATGCAACTCAATAATAAGACAAAAACAATTTCTAAAATTAGGCAAATGATTTAAATAGACATTTCACCAAAGAAAATATGCAAATGGCCAATAAGAACTTGAAAAGATGTTCAACATTAGAGAAATGCAAATTAAAACCAAAATGAGAAAGCACTTTACGCCCACTAAAATGGTTATAATCAGAAAGATAGGCTGGGAACAGGGCAAAGCAAGCATTGGCAAGGATGTGGAGAAACTGGAACCTGCATACATTGCTGGTGGGAGTGTGAAATGGTACAACCATTTTGGAAAACAGTTTCCACACCTAGGTATCTGCCTAAGAGAAATTAAAACATATGTTTGTACAAAGACTTGGATGAAACTATTCATAGCAGCATTATTCATAACGGCCAAAATCTGAAAACAATCCAAATGTCTATCAGCTGGTAAATGGATACACGAACTGTGTTATATTGTACAATGAAATACCGTTCAGCAATTAAAAGGAACAAACGACTGATAGAGAGGAGGAAGGAAATATAATTGTACAATAAATTAGGTTAAAAAACTTTATGCTCTTGAGTTTGAATTGGAAGTAACAGCATGAATTAAGATGTATTTTCTCTTAAACACTTTTTTCTAGCTTTGCCCACTAAAAATCCTAGTGAAAAATAACCTACCCGGTATTAATGAGCCTCCTAGCACCCAGACTATGGACTCTGAATACAATTTGCCACCAAAAAGAACAAGTACTCCTTGAAGAAATGACTGACTCCAGATCTGTGGCACAAAAGGTACCAGATGAGCCTGGAAATTTTTGTCATACCACCAAAAAAAAAAAAAGAAGAAGCTACCAACATCTACAAGAGTCATGTCCAAACGAATGGAGATGCCAAGTTGATTAGATTCCAATCTGCACAAAATGGAACAACCAAGCATCAAAGAGGACAATTACCACAATAAATCGAAACACTTCCAGTAAGTCGGAATCTCTGACTTTATAATGACACTAAAAAACAAAACAGGGGCTTCCCTGGTGGCGCAGTGGTTGGGAGTCCGCCTGCTGATGCAGGGGACACGGGTTAGTGCCCCGGTCCGGGAAGATCCCACGTGCCGCGGAGCGGCTGGGCCCGTGATCCATGGCCGCTGAGCCTGTGCGTCCGGAGCCTGTGCTCCGCAACGGGAGAGGCCACAACAGTGAGAGGCCCGCGTACCACAAAAAAAAAAAAAAAAAACTCAATGTTTGTCTTTGGACAATGCTAGGGGATCAACTCATTATTTTGAAAAAATAATAAAGCAAAATAATTAAGCATCTATCTTGCCTTTCATATTCAAATTCATCCTTAGGACACCAAATGGTTTAAGAGGACAAGTTTATCTTACAGAAGTAATAAAGGCAGAAGAAGAAAACCACCATTTTGCAATCCTAATGAAATAATAGACTTAGGCAATAATTATCGAAGGTTGCTAACATCAAGGAAAGAGATAAATCACACACCATGGCACCCTGTTGGAAGTACACCACACCATTCATGAGGTAATCATGCTAAAGAAAATAATTGAACTTGAATCTGAATGAGTCTCTAAACCCAACTTACAGGAAATACAGGGTGAGAGAAAAATGTTAAATAATATCTCAACACTGCAGTTGACAAAATCTAGACTTCAGGAAATTCTAAAGGCAAAGACCTATTGCTTCACTTTAAAAAAAAAAAACTGTTATAGAGGGCAAACCTATACATTAAAAGAGACTTAGAAGACATCACTCAATCACAGTATAAGGGCCCTAATAAAATCATGATGCAAACAAACCATTAAAAATGTTTAAGTGTTTTAGGACTGGATTGTGGTGATGTTTACACAACTGTATAAATTTATAAAAATCAAGCTGTACGTTTACAATGGGTGAAGTTTATAGTTTGTAAATTATACCTCAATAAAACTGAAAAAAAAGTGTGTCAGACTATCAGGGAAATATGAACACCAATGGATCATAAAGAATTACTGTTGATTCTTTAAGGTATGATAATCATATCGTGGTTTTAAATAAAGAGTCCTTATCTTTTAAAGATTAATGCTGAAGTATTTGCAGATACAGAGAATTCAAAGCATTTGAATTCAAAGCTCTCTGGTGTGGGGTGAATGAGGGCTCCAGGTGTCAAATCTGGATAACAATACTATTCTACATTTGTGCCGTTAGAAGTGTTCTATAATAAAAAGAGTGAGGTATAAAAAGATGATTGAGAAACAAAAAGGAAAAAAGAAAAAGTGAGGAAGAGAAAGTCTTTTAATAAATCAGTTCTCTCTTCCTTAATTATTTAGTTCTTATCTTTCCACCTTTGATATTAATGCAAATGCCTTGTGGGAATGGATGGCATATAAATAATAACACTGTAAACCAGGTGCTGTATCTTCATAGCTATATAATGCTTGGAACTACTGCCTCCCACCCCAGGGATGTTGCAAGGAAACTGGAAACCAACCACGTACGTGGACTTGACCCGCAAATGATGGGCAATGATTGGAGTATGTTTCAGTCATGGTTTACACGCGTCCCAATGCTGCATACAGACTTCATATGATTTACTATAGTCAGGCTGATGAAGTAAGATCCCCAGATCCATTCAACAGCTTTTCATAAAGTAAAATACTTCACACTTCATGGAAGTCAGAGCTTACGTATCCATGAGTAACGTTATAGCAGGAAGATTCTGAGTAGAGGTGAGCTTTCACCACAAAATTTGGTAAAACAGCCCTGCGGAGTATAAAGGCCTCACAATAGCTTTGCGTAATGGTTCTTATTGGTTTACACAGTTTATTTCATTCTAACTCCCCCACCTCTCTTTTTTTTCTTGAATCCTAGATTATTTGTTCCAGAATCATCAGTTCCAGGAGCGGGTTTGGGGGATGTCATTCAACCCATAACAGTGTTAGTATGATAAACCATCTTTACCTCCCAGGGGCTGCTTGAAGTGTGGCCTGTGTTGGGTCACACCTGGCAGGTGTGTAACGTGGTTTTCCATATTTGAACATCACCTGCCCTGGACACTCAGCTACAGAAGACGACTGACATTTCTTCTGGATTCATCAGAGTTAGGTGGTACAGAACACGGCCTTCGGGGTTAGACAGATGGGCTCTTTTTCAACAAGATGGAGCTGATTCTTCCCTTTTCTAATCCTCACACTCCTCATCAGGGAAATGGGAATAAAAACACCTTTCCTAGGGGGCTTCCCTGGTGGCGCAGTGGTTGAGAGTCCGCCTGCCGATGCAGGGGACACGGGTTCATGCCCCGGTCCGGGAGGATCCCACGTACCGCGGAGCGGCTGAGCCCGTGAGCCATGGCCGCTGAGCCTGTGCGTCCGGAGCCTGTGCTCCGCAATGGGAGAGGCCACAGCAGTGAGAGGCCCGCGTACCGCAAACAAACAAACAAACAAAACACCTTTCCTCTCAAGGTCGACGTAGGGTATAAAATGAGACAATGCACGGAATGCTTTTAGCGCCACGCCTGACACGTAAGACATTTTAACCAAAAGCAGTTGCTGTGATGGTTCCTAACACCCAGGCTTGGGGAAGATGAAACTGGAGGTGGACCTTGCAGCCTATTTCACTGGCAAAAAACAAAAATAAAAAAATAAAGTGCTTGGTCTGCTGGATGACCTGGCAGGGCACATGTCTGATGAACAGATTTTTCCAGGGATGATTCGGCAAGTGGCAAAGACGCTTGAAAGAGCTTCAAAGGTCGGCCCCAGCCTCTCGGGGCCCGCACAGCCTGTTGACCTCCGGAGGGAGCCTGGCGTGATGGAAAGAGCGTGGACTGGGGAGTCTGCATCCTTGGCCGAGTTGCTTCACCTGGGCCTCCTCCCTTGAAAGTGAAGATGGGAACATCTACCTCGTGAAGGAAGTTAAAAGAAGGAAGGGTGGGAGCTCACGCTGCCCGGGACTAGACTCTGTACAGGGAGTTCACTGTCACTGTCATTTATTGAAGCCTCACAACAACCCGGAAAAGAACGCATCGTTATCTCATTTTATCAGGGAGGAGAGAAAGGCCTGGCTGGGAGAAGGCATGGGCCCAAGGTTACATACCTGTGTGTGGAGGCGCCAGGACTTGACACTGAGTCTGAGAACAGACCCCAACCCTCCAACCACTCTCCCTACCGCCTGCCACCCAGCTCCCCTCTCTGTACACAGAAAGGCCCGAGACCGCGCTCGTGCCGGGACGCGGCGTGTTTTGGTTTGTTTGTTTTTTTTTTTTTTTCGGTACGCGGGCCTCTCACTGCTGTGGCCTCTCCCGTTGCAGCACAGGCTCCGGACGCGCAGGCTCAGCGGCCACGGCTCACGGGCCCAGCCGCTCCGCGGCACGTGGGATCTTCCCGGACCGGGGCACGAACCCACGTCCCCTGCATCGGCAGGCGGACTCTCAACCGCCGCGCCACCAGTTAAGTCCGGACTCGGCGTTTTTAGGTCTACACTAATCCCCGTGATTTCATGACTCCCTAATCACAGTGACACGGAGGAAGGGGTGGCAGAGGCCGGCCTAATCTCCCTCCCTAGTTTTGTTACCAACTCTCCATGAAGGAGTTAGTTCTAGTGTCTACGGTGGGCCCAAGTCAAAACACTAGGCTCCCAGAAGATAAAGGGATATTTATTTGGCATCTAGAGGTCAACTCCTGGAAGGAGACCAATGGTAATTCATCTCTTCAGAAAATTAATTAATGGAAGGGCTGCTGTCAACAGAGCCTCCAGAACTGAATATGCAGAGAGCTTACGAGTTTACTTTTCACAGTACGTGCTGTCTCACTGCTCGAATTCTTCAAAGCTGCAGCTCTAGTCTCAGGACCCCAAGGTTAACCTAAGCCCAGAAGTCCTGCAGTACCTGATCTACCTCACAGCTGCTGAGCTTTAGAGCTGTCGTCAGACCGGTCGAACACAAGCAGAGCCAGACATCCTCCCAGCCGGCGCGGCCCTGCTCCAGAGAACCGAGTGTCATGGTTTCCATCACGCCCAGCCGTGAAGTCCCACTTGAGCTTGTCATCCCTGGGAGCCAAGTGGCTGCTGGCACCTACCTGGGTGACCCCTGCCTCTTCCCTTGACACACGGCTTCTCAGCAGAAGGACCACAGTCACTGGCTACAATGAGTCACACGTTCCCCAAATCTCCCGACCCGGTCGGGAGCAAAAGGAAAGGCGCAGCAAACAGGCCCCGCGGGGGGGCTGTCTAGCCATGACATAAGAACCCAGCACATTTCTTCGGAGGAACATTCATGTCCAAATCCACCCCCGCTTTGCGGGGGAAGGTGGTGTACGGGGGAAGCTCCAGAGACAGCGTTCCCACTGGGCGTGACAGGAAGTAGGCCAAGCCCCACACATCCCCCGGGGACACGCCAGACGTTCAGCGAACCCACAGAACCTTCCCAACAGCCCAGGACCCAGTGACTCTGTCAGGCCAACGAGCTGACTCCCAGGACGTGAAAGAGCCTGACAAGGAGATGATTCTGTCTCTGAGCAGGCGGGGTTCCACGTCACAGCAGCAACCCCTGGTACTGTGAGAGAGTCACAGAGCAGACAGTAGCCAAGGACAGAGACCTGGGGCCAGGCCTGCTTCCCAAGTGACCCGGCGCCCACGGAACGGACCCCCCTGTGCAATGGGAATCTCACCCGCCCCTCGGCACGCACGGGTCTCCCGGTCGTTCCCCCACTGAGGCCTCAACCTACACAAAGGCCTTCAAAATACGCCGTCTGTTCCCGCACACCTTTCGTTGCTCTCGAGGCAATGGGGACAGGTTCCGATGGTGTGTCCCTGATCCCTTCGGTGGGTGAAGTCTCCCCACGCTCGGCCAGGGAGTGTTCTCAACAACCTCCGCCTGGCTTCCGGCCCTCCACCTACCGCCGCGAGGGGCCTGGCCTCCGCCATTCCTCTTCGAGGCTCTGGAGCCCCAGCCAAAGCTACCCACTCACTCTTTTCCGGCCCTCTCCCGCCCTGTGCTTTGGCCCAGACTTTTAAAAGACCATCCACCTTAAAAGCCTCACCTGCCCAGCCCAAACATGCACATCGAAATTCTCCCAGACTTTAAGGCCCAGCCAATCTCACTCCCTCTGCCCAAGAAGGCACCCTGACTCCCCATCCACGTGCTCCGCCCAGGTCCATACCTCCCACCTGACGGCAGGTAATTCCATCCCTCCACCCCAGGGGGGGTGAACTGTTCCTCCTTAAACGGTGGCCCTCTAATTTACCAGATCTAATTTACTAGATCCATCAGTGGATCTTCCTACAATAATTACTATGATGATATTCTATCGGTAATCTTTATTTCCCTCATTCCTTCCACATTTATTCACTAGGATTTTTCTGTAAAGAAGGATTGTCCCTCCTCCTCACATATTTATTTATTTCAGTCACTTATATTGTACTTATCAGTATTAACTCAAGGATGCTTACTTTATATACAATTAATATTAAATATAATTGTGCTATATATTACATTATAGAATATATAATTATATTAAATTACAGTCATTATAAATTATGTATAATGTATCGTCTATAAATTATATTAAATTATATAAATTATATTAAATATAAATACTATCGTGATTTATCTTGTTGCTCAAATTGTTCTAGCTTTGGTCAGGGCGAGCTCGTCTGGATTGCTATAATTTGCTTTACTAGATTAGAAGCTTTTTGAAGATAAGAATCATGTCTTACTGGTCTTTTTGTTCCCACAGTCCCAAACACAACATCATAAATATAGTTGCTTCTCAATAATAATACTTAATATTATATACATTTCAGCTTTTCAAATGTTTTCAGGTCAATTATCTTGACTCTTACATTGTTAGAAGAATGTATAAATGAATAAGGACCAGACTAATTCATGAACGATTTTTGTGTATATCCCAAAAAGCTACCTAAATTGAACTCACTTAGGAGCTCAACTTTTATCTGTCTTTCCTTGTTTGAGTCTAGAGCCGCTATTAGGCAAAACACTTGATTATTTTAGCTGTGTCCAGCTGTGTCCACTGACTCAGACCAACTCTGTAGAGGGCTCTTACGAGTAGATCTTAGGTTGTTTTTGCTTGCATGTTTGTGCTTCAAATCAAGCTGAATTTCCCCTGCCTCTCTGCTCATCTGGACAATGCTGATCTGCTATGGTACACAGGTAGAGGGTACTGAGATACCTGTCTGAAGTGGACAGCATCCCCAGCCATCACACCCTCTTTTTTTTTTTTTTGGTGGTACGCGGGCCTCTCACTGTTGTGGCCTGTCCCGTTGTAGAGCACAGGCTCCGGACGCGCAGGCTCGGCGGCCATGGCTCACGGGCCCAGCCGCTCCGCGGCATGTGGGATCTTCCCAGACCGGGGCATGAACCTGTGTCCCCTGCATCGGCAGGCAGATTCTCAACCACTGCACCACCAGGGAAGCCCACACCCTCTTAATATTGTTCTCGATTGTTGGGCAAAAGCTTCTGGAGTAGTATACCCAGCTGTGAACATCTGGCCTCATTTTGTAGGACGGCAACTCAGATCCATGTGGACAGCCTTACGTGGAGCAGGTTCGTTGCTACCTTCTTGCTAATAAACGGGCTTGAAATATGCTGCATCATGGTTGACTTGAAGTGGCTTCAGATGAAAAACATGTTTCCTAGTTATCAAAAGTAACAAGTCTGAAGAAGAATAAGGTGGCATTCTCAGTCTCCTTGACCATATCAGAGGAACAGTCATGAAACACTAGTGATTCTTTTATTCAAGAAGAGCCAGGAGGTCTTTTGCTCAACCTGCTGACTCTAATCTTCATTCCCCCTGGGCTCACTTCCACCATTTCAGGGCTGGGCCTAAAGGAAAGTAATGGGTGACTAGTGAGTACAGGTAACGTGTCCACAGGATGTTCATCTACACCGAGACACTTTTGAAAGGGAAAGAGAATACTATTAATAACGACAACTGGGTGACAGTCATAAGTTGAGGCTATCTTGGAGGAACTGGGGTGTATCCTCATTCTATGTAAAACAGAATTCCACCCTTAAAGCAATGGAGACTGGTCAACTTTTACTAAACATATCTGTATCTTCAGGAAAGCCAACAGCAATCCTCAGTGAAGTTTTCGGGGAAAACAGATTGTCTCATAATGGAGTTAAATGTGCAAAGGGATAGAAACTGCTGGGTATGTGGAGGATATTTTTGTGGAAGGAACTCAAAGGCAAGGAAACAGAAGGAGGCACAAGCAGCTGAATACACAAGAAATAATCCTGCTCCTCGAATCAAGAAAGAGAACGCAAACCTCTCTGCCTATGACCCAGCTGAACGGTACATCCCAGCAGAATGGACTGCTATGTAGCATAAACTCATTAGTCTTTCAAATCTTAAACACTTTCTTCTTTCAAGTCAAACCCTATTTTATGTATTCTGTTTAATAATTTCCTTCAAACATCTAGTCACTTAGATCATTTCCTCTTAAAAGACACGAAGCTATAAAGAAGGAAAAATGGGGGCTCTCACCAGGGAAGGTGTGTTCTCTGGGATGTTTTTCCATATTCATTTGGGAGCAGTTACAGACCTCACCATCTACCCAAGCTGTCTCCAGTTGGTCTCTAGTAGGAAACACCTCTTTGGCAACAAGTCATGACCCAGTATTATTTTTTCCCATTCTACCAAGGAGGAAATGGAGCCTTTGTAAGGGGCAAATGATGTGTTTAAATTTCTGACTTGAATCAGTAAGCAGCCAGATTTGGGATTACTCATGCTGTAGCCACAGCCCTTCTCTTTCAACTTTAATGGGAATAGTCAACATCCTATTATGTGAGTGTTTGTCCCGAGTTCATATTTTTTCACGCAGGGAAAGGCATTTAAGGATATAAATCTTTTTAAACCTATAAAGTTAAAGGAGGAGGAAAGTCTTCCACATATCCATAGTGGAGACAGGGGCCTGGAAGATAAGAGATCATCAGATAAGTCTGTTATCTTCTGGTAGAAGCCATGAGGATCTATGAGTAACAATTTCCAACTCAGAATATCTGATGAGTGAAATGCATTGAGTGCTTAGGTTAGAACCTGCCCCCAAGGTGCTCAGCATGTAGTGATTATTATTGCCCTTGTTGTAACTATCAATACGCAGCAACTTCAGCCTAATGCCTTGCGGAAAATTTAAATCTAGTGACACAAAGCAGATAAATAACTCTAGAAACACTGGCATTCCCAGAACTACTCAAGATAAAGTCCACAGGACATCCATATCATTACTGCAGGGAAGTCTCTTCACTGAAAGTTTCAGCTAGTGAATTTAGAAGAAATGATGGAATATCACCATTTTATGACCCTACTGAAATAATCACAATAACAACGATGGTCAATGGCTGCTAACATCATACAAAAGAGACAGAATCAAACACCATATACTTCCAGCCCTATGTATTCACAGAATACTATGAAGTATTCTTGACAAAAATTGAGCCTAAATATGATCACACCTTTAGATTAGTTTTCAGGATACACAGGGGATGAGAAATATAATAAACAACCCCATGAAGATGCAATCTGCAAAATCCAAACCGTGGGACACTCTACAAGTGACCCAGTTTCTTCAACAGAGTGCAAAAAAAGTGGTGGGGGGAGATATATATAGCTTAAGAGAGATTCTTAGAAACATATAAAAATAGCAATATATGAATGTTATTTGCATTCTGATGTAAATGTCAAAAACTGTAAGGAAAAATCAGAAAATAATTGAGAAAATTTGAACAGCATGCTGACTGGATACTTAATAATATTTAAAACATTTTTATTCTTTATGTGTAATAATGGTACTGTGGTTATGTTTTTGTTATTATTTTAGTTCTTGATCCCATGTATACAACAAAGTGATTAGAAGAAAACATAAGAGAATACAGGGGACTTCCCTGGTGGCGCAGTGGTTGAGAGTCCGCCTGCCAATGCAGGGGACACGGATTCAAGCCCTGGCCTGGGAAGATCCCACATGCCGCGGAGCAACTAAGCCCGTGCACCACAACTAGGGAGCCTGCGCTCTTGAGCCCGCAAGCCACAACTACTGAGCCCGCATGCCACTGAAGCCTGTGTGCCTAGAGCCCAAGCTCTGCAACAAGAGAAGCCACCGCAATGAGAAGCCCGCGCACTGCAATGAAGAGTAGCTCCCGTTCGCTGCAACTACAGAAAGCTCATGCGCAGCAACGAAGACCCAACAACGAAGACCCAGTGCAGCCATAAGTAAATAAATAAATAAATTTATTTATTTTAAAAAAGAAAAAAGAGAATATAGAAGTAGGTAAAGATTTCTTGGTGAACACACAGAAAGCACAAACCATAAAAGAAAAATGAATATAAATTGAACTTAAAAGTACTATTCATCAAAAGACACTATCAAAAAAATAGGTAGCAGATTGGGAGAAAATATGTGCAACACACATATCTGGATGGATAGATAGATGCATAGATAGAACATCTATATCTTTTTTTTTAAATAAGTGTCTTTAAACAGTCACACACAAAACAAAGTTATGTATTGACTGGTTGAAACACCTATATCTTGTATCCACAATACATAAAGACCTCCTACAACTCAAAAATAAAAAGACAACCCAATTAAAAAATGGGTAAAATGCTTGAATGGACACCTCACAAAAGAAGACATACAAATGGCCAATAAGCAAATGAAAAGGTTTCACCATCACTATTCATCAGGGATATGAAAATTAAAATCATAATGAGATACCACTACACACATTAGCATAGCTAAAATTAAAAAGATGAAAAATACTAAATTTTGGAAAGGATGTGGAACAATCAGAACTCTTCATATCTTGCTGGTGGGAATGTAAAATGGAGACAGTCACTCTGGAAAACTATTTGGCATTTCTTAAAAAGGAAAATCTGAGAGAATCTGAGAGAAAATACATATATACACTTTGCCACACACCCGAAACTAACACAATATTGTAAATCAACTATACTGAAATAAAAAAAGAAAAAAAAAACCCCAAAACAACAACAAAAAAAGGAAAATATACCTATGACCCTGCAATTCCATTTCTAGATATTTACTCAACAGAAATGAAAATATACGTCCACAAAAAAAGCCCTGTACAAGAACATTTAGAGCAGCTTTGTTCATGCTCGTCAAAAACTGGAAACAGTCCAGACGTCCATTAACAGAAGAATGGATCAACCAACTGGCATATCTATACGATGAGACACTCCTCAAAAATAGAAGGGCTCAAGCCACTGAGGCAAGCAACAACCTGCATGAACCTCAAAGTAACAACACACTGAATGCAAGAAGCCAGGAGCAGAAAAGTACAGTATATGAGCCCATTTATATGAAATTCTAGAATAGGCAAAAAATAACTGGCAGCAACAGAAATCAGATCAATGGTTGCTTCTTCAGGCAGGGCACTGACTGAGAAGGGGCACGAAGGGATGGGGTGATAAAAACATGCTGTTCCTTGATTTGCAGCTGTCCAGCTGACTGAGTGTGGTACACAAGTTCTAAGGATCTGAATGTATGTAAATTATGTGGCCAAAAAAAAGTTTTTAACTTAAAAGAATTCTTATCTATATAATTATATACATATTTTTTAAACAAGTGAAATTATGTGATATATGGGGTTTTCTTCAAAATAATCCAGATTCAAGGGTGAGTATACATGAAACAAGTTTGGCCATGAGTTGATAACTATTCAACCTGGGTGATGAGTATGTGGAGATTCATGATACTTTTTATTCTTCCTACTTTTGTTTATGTTTGGAATTTTCCATAATAAAGAGTGAGTGAGAGAAAGAGAAGGGAAGGGGTGAGGGGATGAGGGAGAGAGATGGAGGGAGGGAACGAAGGAGGAAGGGCCCAACCATGAGATCTACCTCAAAGCACTGAGGATGAAGCCATCCATGCAGGACCCTGTGGGGCTCCTGGGCATGACAGCCTTTCTGTGTCCCCCATATCTTGTTTGTAGGGAATAGACTCCAGCTTCCATGACCTTCCCTGAGTTCCAGAGGGCAGATTCAAACAGTTGCTAATCAGGGAAGGGAGGGGATGCAGGGACAAGGGAGGAGCAGTCAAGAAACAATAGTGCAGCCTTGGGGCAGGGTCCTGGTTCCGCCTCAAGGAATACACATAAAACAATATCTTTGAGCTCTTCTACAGAACTAAAACCCCCAAGAAATGGAAGATGTTAGCATTCTTCATTCCACAGAAGATCACAATTTGATAACCTTGAGAAGCTCATCAGAAGACCACCTGAAGCCAGATTAAAGGACTGCAGGCCCTGCACCCTGATCCTTATCAGCCACCCTGCCCTTGAACCATTGCTATAAAACTCTTCACCAAATCCTCCCAGGTTGGGACACACAGTTTTGAGGGGGCATGGGCCCGCTGTGCCCCGCTTTGCCTGGCAAAGCAATGAAGCTATTCTTTTCTACTTCACCCAAAACTCTTTCTCTGAAATTCAATTCGGCACCCGTGCACGGAGGCCAAGTTTCTGGCATCAAGGACACCTCCAGACATCAACTTGGCTCAATCATAGATATGCCTGGAATGACACTGAAAAGGTCAAGCTGAATCGGATATGGTTCTTTTTGCAAGAGAGACTCATGTACTACTTTGGAGGATATTTTACAAACAAAATAGAAAAAGTCCAGGCAACCACAGAGGCGGAGACGTCCAGTGATCTGGAACTGTTCCCTTGTCTGGGGCAGAGCTCAGCCTGAGGACACCACCCAAATGAAGTGTCAAGGTGCTATCATCACGGGGGCAACTGACCCTGCCCCAGGGCCATGGCTGCTGTTCCTCACCAGGGTTTGGAAGAGAGGCTCTCCACCCTGGAGCTCTCCACCCTGGAGCTCTCCCTCCCTGGAGCTCTCCCTCCCTGGAGCTGCGCAGGCTTGGTCCAGGGGCAAGGCGGTGTCGGCCCAGCCTGGCTTGGTATTGTAAGCTCATCTCAGCGGGATATCTGGGTCCAGCTTACATTCCTTCAAAAATCTTGCAAGATGAGCTGTTTCTCTCCTGCAGCTATTAAAAAATACAATTAAATTGGTTTTTTTAAAAAAAGCTTCATTTCCAATGGAAAACTGACCCTACACAGACTGGGTTATTTTCCTCAGACCTGGATGCACTTAGCGCTGCCCTTTGGTCAGTAGGGATCAAATTGGCTGTGATTCCAGGTCTGCCTCTTGGCTGAAGCTACTTCAGTGCCACTCCACAGTGTTACTCAGGGATGGATCCTGGTGCTGGCTAGAGGCCAGACCGGGCCTGGATTTGTTAGTACCTCAAGGACAGAAGGCCAGTCTCCTCAACTAGTTTATTCAGCATGCCCTGCAGGTTAGGCAGGTAAAAGCCTTTGATGGATGTTGGAAATTTTAGAGTTTCAGAACCAGTTATCCGGCCAGTATTCTACCTGACCCCAGTAGCCTATTTTTAAAGAATACTTCATGACGTCTTTCTGGTAAACCTCACTACACGTCTGAAGAGGGTAGGAAACGCAAAGCCTCATGAAGGCAGATGACGGGTCTGTCCTGTGCACCACACAGGACATCCCAGCACTCTGCAGAGGGCCAGGTACACAGGTGCTCAGGAGACACGTAACTGCTGAATGAATGAATGAATGAATGAATGAATAGCAGTTAATGTTGCAGTATCTCCAGAGACTGGTGGTGGTTCTCAAATTTCAGTGTTCACAAAAATCACCTGGAATAATTAAAATGCAGATTTCTCGGCCATCATACCCCCCCTTCCCCCCATCCCAGATTCCTGAATACATAGGTCTGAGGAGGAACCCAGGAATTTGCATTTTTACAAAACTTCCCAAATTATTGTTGCCCACAGTTGGTAGTTTACACTTTGAGAAACACCGTGTCTTACTTCAGCAAGTTTCCTCGGGGTCTCTAGACATCTTCCCTAGTCTGTGATCCATACAGAGTGGCTTTCCTCTGCTCATTTTAATTCAAAGGGAGGCTGAGGAACTAACTTCAGCAGATGCTAGGTATGGCACATGCAAAATGCTACTAAGGGGGCTTCCCTGGTGGCGCAGTGGTTGAGAGTCCGCCTGCCGATGCAGGGAACACGGGTTCGTGCCCCGGTCCGGGAGGATCCCACGTGCCGCGGAGCGGCTGGGCCCATGAGCCTTGCCCGCTGAGCCTGCGTGTCCGGAGCCTGTGCTCCACAACGGGAGAGGCCACAACAGTGAGAGGCCTGCATGCGTACCGCAAACAAACAAAAACAAACAAACAAAATGCTACTAAGATCACAAAACCTTTGGGAGAAACAAACCTTTCCTAATAATCCACCCACTTTCCTTAATTATAGTTTTTCTTCCAGAAGTCTTAGAACTGCCCTGGAAAATAACATTGGCTCATTTCTCAGAGAAGCATTCAATTCCAACACTTTTTTTGTGCTGCTCAATGACCAGCCCTACAGCTTTCAAACACTCCGTATTTGGAACATTCACTCTCTGGAATCTAGAAGGTGGCAGGAGGCCTTCCCCTTCCCCACGTGGGCAGGCTCTCTGCAGTGGAAGCCGGCAGTTCCCTTCCCAGGTGGGGACATTTGAGACAGAGTCAGGCTTCATCTCAAGACGACTAGGTCAAAACAGCATCTTTGGGACCCAAAGCTGATTCAAACTTCTTTTTGCTGTCAAGAATATTAAGAAAGTCTAATCCCAGAGGGAGTATTATTGTCCATAATAAAGACTGAATTTTCATTCATTCAACTGATATCAGTTTCTCTGACACTCAGATCCAGCAGGGGGGATGATGGCTGGGTTTTGAGCCAACTCTTGGAGCAAAGTAAGGTAACTCAGACTCCAAAAGTATTACACAACTGAATGCCCAAGTCTGGAAACATTCCGAAGCCTTTTTTTAGTTACCCAGAAATGACAAAGGAAATTATTTACTCCCCGAAGGTTTGCAGATTGGTGTGGCTAGGGGATCCAAGAATGCATTTTTCTTATGTCTTCCTCCCTATTCCTACTCCTGCCAGTAACCAAGTGACAAGAGAATTATTGCTAGCCATCTATTTTTTTAAATCATGTGATTTTCTTACAAAAGACAAGGACAATTGTTGTTTCCAAAGAAAGGCACATGATAGTTACATGAGATTCCATACAGCTGTTAAATGCCTCCAGCCAGTCCAATCCAGGCTTTTGAGAATTATTCATGCCTTTAATGGAATATCAATTAAGACAAAGAAGAAAAGGAGTCAAAAGGGAACTGGAACGTTAAAGATAATACTAATCTAAAATACAGCCTATAGGGCTCTAAGAACTGTTGAGATCTCATAAGATACTTTCTTAAGAATAAATGAAAAATTTTCTATTCAGGGTGTGTTTTATCACAACTTCACACGTACTTCTAAACAGAATTGCCTGACTTCTCCTATCTACCAAGTCATTGTTTTGGTACATGTGGTGAATTAAGGTAGGAAAAACTGTTATCTTGTAAAGGAGAATGATTACGTTCCTTTCAGAATAACACTGTATTTCAAAAAATATTTGAATATTTCAAATTAATTTCAAAGTATTATTTTATAATCAGAATGCAAAACCCACCTATTTTGTCTAATTCCTTTCGGTAGGGGAAAAGTGGAGACAATCCAATGACACAACACCAAGGCAAAAATTACAAATGACAGTGTCTTTCTCCGGCCAGGTTCTGTGAACACAAGTCAGCAACTATCTCAGGGTGACCAGCTGGGCCTTTTTTTTTTTTTTTTTTTTTTTTTAAGTGGAGAGGCTTAGGACTGTTCCAGGATTGACACAACCTAGCCATTTCTATAGACGTACAAGCATCCGGAGGGTCAGCAGATAAACTTGGCATTCCAGTCTTGTTATTGGCAATTTTGCAGGTAGGAACTAAGCAAAGGGGACTGACCCTGGTCCCTGAGCCCAGAGAGGAGGAGTACGGAAAGGGAGGATTCAGCAGCCTGTGGGGATGGCTGGCTGGAAGGAAAGCCAATGATCCCATTCCATCATGGGTCACATCCCCTCTCTTGCCTCTGAACTTTCCTTGGTTGAAGAAAGTGCATAGCAGCTCCAGGCTTGTCCAAATACCTTGGGCTTCTTGGTCTGCTTTTAATTTGTTGGAATGTAGGCAGACGCAGACTGGCTCACCCCAGAGGAATGCCTTTGGCTGTGTCCAGTGGCAAAGCACTGACCAGTTGCTTTAGCCTCACTGGGAGCCTGGTGATGACCCGAGTCAGTCAGGCTGGGCTCTGAACTTCTCGGCAGGGCGGCTAGAGGGCTGCCTAGGGAGGACTGTTGAGGATGATTACGATGGAGCCGGAGCTGAACGAAGACACATGCCTGCATTTGGAAAAGGAGTCCCGAGAGCCATCTAGCCCACCTCTGCAAAGGAACGACTCTGATATGACGGCCTGGAAGGGCAGGAGGAGGCTTTGAGCTGTACCTTGTTGACCAGGAAAGGAGGAGAAAGGCATTCCAGACAGAATCTTCCAGCATGTGAAACGGCTGGAAGCATAAAAGGGAATGGCTGTTGGGTGTGACTGGTACATAGGGTGGAAGAGATGAGAATGCGGAAGAAGGTAGGGAAAGACCTTGTACGCCTTAGGTTAACCTATGCTATTCAGACACCAGGCCAACATTCCTTTAGAAGAAAAACCCTCCGGCCAGAGACGGCTTTTTCCAGGGCGACTCTTGGTATGTCCACTGCGAAGTGAGGGTTCTAGGAAGTAATTAACTGGAAAACAAGTCATTTGCTGATAGATCGAACATGTAATTAACCACCCAAACACTTGGCAAGAACAGCTAATAATAATTGTGCTGGGCACAGTTAACAGAAGCCTGTCTTGGCCAAACCAGAATGGCTGGTCACCACTATTTTGTGAGCCCTTTCTATGTGCCAGGCACTGTGATAGGCTCTTAACTCGGGTCATTTGTTTCCCTCAGTAACTCCAGTTGAGCAGGTGTGATTATTTCCATTTGGCAAACCATCAAGAGTCCCCAAAGCAGAACTGGCATCCTTTTGTATTCCTTTCCCAGCTCCAGAATCTTCCCCTTCCACCCTCCTGTTTCAAAAACTTCTGCTGGGGAATTCCCTGTCCGTCCAGTGGTTAGGACTCTGTACTTTGACTACCGAGGGCCCGGAGTTCGCTCCCTGGTCGGGGAACTAAGATCCCGAAAGCCATGTGGCATGGCAAATAATAATAAACTTTAAAAATTAAAAACCTCTGTCGATGCTTAGGGCATTCAGCTACTCCCCTGTGTACCTTTCCTAGCCACTGACATCTACGTGCCACTTGGTTCCTCCCCCAGATGAAAGGCTTGGGCACTTGAAGTTGAGACTTCCTCTCCACCCCGGCCCTGCAGTCTCTTTTGTTGGCTCTGAAGTCTAGTTTGCACGCCCCATGCAATCTTCAGGCTTCCTCTTCCCCGACCCCTTCCACTCTAGGGCCCCATCCTCACTGCCTATCAATCACCGAAGGGCGGGACCACACCCTGGACCTTGAGACAACTTCCTGTACTCTCCCTCTCTCACTGCCATTCCACCTGCTCCCCTGTGTCATCCCAACCGCCCGTCCTTTAATGCCTTCGTTACACCCGCCAGTGGTGCACTGATCAATGTTTAACCTGCTCCGTGGACTCGGCACGGAGCTGCCAATATAACATATGCCTGCATGCGTGTATATAAGTTTATTACGAATTTACTGATATAAAGAATATGCGGCACACAATCTATAAATAATAAAATATACAACAGCCTTTACTGTAAACTCTATCAGGCCGATTGATTTCTGGCAAACTCTTTTCATCTGTAGCCAACATACGGCGCCGATGGCGATTCAGCCAGGATTTGACAACGGGACTTGCATCCCAATCCACTAACTCTTTTCTTAATAAACGTTTTCTCTCGGTAAATTCAACTGACATGGGACTTCCCTGGCGGTCCAGTGGTAGGGGTCCGCGCTCTCACTGCCGAGGGCCCAGGTTCAATCTCTGGTCGGGGAACTAAGATCCCACGAGCTGTGCAGCACGCGCCCCCCACCCCCCCGCCAAGAAAAACACAACTGATAAGATTTATTGCTAAGCCATTTCCCCCCCCTCGTTCAAACTATATTTATTAAACTGAAACTTTGCTCCGCTTCAGCACCAACAGTGGGGGCATCCCTATCATAAGATACAACCAGGGCAAATATTTACTTCAAGAGCAGACAAGAGCCACGTGTAGTTCACGAGGACATGATGAGTTTTGAGTATTTACTGCCTTTGTTTTCTAATGTAACTTAGTAAGTTTATCTAAGTTGATTGCAAATGATGGTGCTGTCTGAAATCGGCTCACAAAACTCCTGCACACTTAAGCATCAGTGCCTGTGCAACGGATGATCGGGCCCCAGCACACCACGGGGGCCCCTCAACCTCAGCCTAGCCCTCTCCTCTCCTCGTTCCCTACCTTACAGGTTAGCCTATAAGGGCACATGGAGCTGACGTCCTCCACAGCCTCTGGGTGAACATGAGCAGGGTGAGGTCGAAGTCAAATAGTCTACAAATGTCTCTCAATTTTCTTAACGTAGGTCCACTTGTTCTTGGGAAACGAGCACTTCGACTAGTTTGTACCGGGCACATAATGGGCTTACAACTTACTAAGTGCTTCGAGAGTTACCAAGGAGAGGTTATGGACTCTCCTGGAGTTTAGGTCTGGGAAAATGTCTACCCACTCCCCTGTGTAAGAGATGGAGGCCTGCAAATGGGAATGCAGAAAACCCATGGAAATGAGCCAAGGAGCTCTTCCACTTACCCTGCGGGGAAATGCTGACTGTCCAGAAGCCCCACCAAGGAAACGAATCTCCAAGGCCTACCGTTACTTATGCTGGCACCAACTCCTAAGCTGAGGCTTTTCCCCTGACAGGGGAAGTCATTTGCAGACACTACCTCATCCTCCAACCCTCACATCAAACCGGTGAGGCACGTAGAAGGTATCCTCAACTTACCTCATCTGTGGGGCAGTCACTGCCCACGCATCAGGGAAGCTCACTGCTCTGCAAACACTCCGAGTGTCCCTGCCACCTGCACAGATTAAACAGTGGGCATCTCCGGTTTGTTCTCGAACCAGTTTGCACCCAATGTGCAAAGTGGACCGTCCTCTATCCCAATTCCCCAGAGAGAGAAATCTGTGTTAAAATGGCCCACTGTGAGCTCTGTTCTAAGCAGCTAAGGTCACTTCACTGGAGCAGCAATTTTGGTAATGTTACACTCCCCAGAATGGGTTTGCAGAAACTCCAGCAAGTGGGTTACCATCTTAGGCAATTTTCAGTTTTATGGGAACTCTGAAAGTTGCTTGTTGGGGATTGGAGCTCGTGGAAGGAAGGGAATGTAAAGAATGACTGACAAGCCCCCCCAAAAGTTGCCCTCTTTCTTCCTGGAGGATGTAAATCTCTACTTTCCACCAGTGGCTGCCAGTGCAAACAAGACTTTCACTTATCGAAGACATGAACGTGATAAAAGTACTAATGCCAAGAAGTTTCGACTTTGCCTTTGAGTTAGTTCACGGGCAGTAGGGTTGAAAACAGTACCCTGCTACCAGTCAAGCTGAGAAAAGTTGGCCTCCAGCTCCCTTTTTTCTCCTTAACAGGTGAATGCCTTCTCAAGTGTGCGGCTTCTCCCTCTCAAACAGTCACGCTGGCGAAGCCTGGGATCTGCATAGAAAGCCTCCTCTCCCAGCCAACTGCAAAACTAGCAGCTCTCTCTTGAACTTCTAGATGCCCATGCCACTCTGCAGCTTCCTCTGGTCAAAGGATCCAAAGGCCTGCCCTTCACCTGCAGCTCGTACCTCGGCTGTCTCTACCTCGCATCCGGATTACCCACCACCCCCCAGGACTCCCTGCCTTCCTCATTCTTTCACGCCAGCACAGACCTCCCTTTCCATTCCACGCTAACTTCACTCATTTTCCAGTTACTTAAACTGGAAAACATCCTAGAGACCATGTAACCATGTGATCACCAGGGTAATTTTCTACACGAAATAAGTGAGAATAAGGAAACCTAACATGAACACACTCTCATTTTAGAGGTCACGGCCCAGCCTGGCTGCAGGCTCACGACCCGTGACCCACTAACAGATGATACAGCGTTCAAGGTCTACGCAACAGTGACTACCGCCAAGCCTGCCACTTAGTGCAATACATCTCTTGGAACAGCCTTCCACCTGCCTAACCACACCAACGGGTGTAAGTTTAACCAGCACGATCACTGTCACAGTAGGACAGCTCCAACGTGGAGAAACAATAGCCGAGGCAAAGTCCTTCAGTGTGGCAGGTCCACAGGTCAAGAAACACTCCGTCAGTCTCTGGTCACAGCAGGGGCCTAGATACTGTCCGAGGAAGGAAGTTTCTCCCTCCATGGTAACCATCAAGCTCCAACCATGGGATCTGTCGCTTCCCACTGTGTTGCTTCCTCTTATCAACTGATGTTAAAACATGGGAACGGGTCTTAATAAGTGACATTAGGTGCGTGATTTTATGTATGTGGTACAGAGGGTTTTGAAAGGAGCCTGCTGGTTTGAGTTCTGGTGGTACAATCAAGGCGGTTTTCTGCATTTGGACTAGATCACTTTTCAAAGTGATCTATGCACAAGACCCAGGTCTGGGGGTAGATGCTTTTATCTGTTCCACACTCTGGGCTTCTGACTACTGTGTCTTTTTTTTTTTTTTTGCGGTACGCGGGCCTCTCACCACTGTGGCCCCTCCCGTTGCAGAGCACAGGCTCCAGACAGCACATGGCTCTCCATGGGCCATGACTCACGGGCCCAGCTGCTCCGCGGCACGTGGGATCCTCCCGGACCGGGGCACGAACCCGCGCCCCCTGCATCGGCAGGCGGACTCTCAACCACTGCGCCACCAGGAAAGCCCAACTACTACTGTGTCTTTTAAAGCAAGGGTTCCATTGCTGAAAGGAAGAAAGGAAAAAACAAAAACCTCATCTTCCAGTGTCTAAACAGACAAACATTAGAACGACCTATTTCCTTTTTCCTACTCCAACTCATTTGATGTTCCCTTGCCTAGCAAAAGAGTCAGAAGCATGGAGAGACGGGACTTAATCCTGGTTTTAATCCTGTATTTAACCATCATTAATCTAACCCCAGCTCATTCCTCGGGCATTTTCTGAAAAAAGCAAAGAAACCTCCATCTGCAGCAGCCACTGAGTGGAAGGCACGACGTCCCCTTCATGTGGCCTCGGGAAGCCACCGCTCCCACCACACCACCCATCCCTGCTCGCTGACCTCCTAGCCAGGGCCCTCCCCAGCCTGCCCTTCAGGTGTTTGTACCTTCAGCTCCACCTATTCCAACACAAGATCTCATATGCCTGGTCATTTCTGTGCCAGGTGTAGTGTGAGGCGCTCCACAGATGAAGTGCTCCAGGGTGGTTTGTTACGAGGGAGCCTACTTGCTCTTCAATTCTTGGGGACTATAGTTTGGTCCCAGAGGGACTGTTTCCACCCCCCCCCCGCAAAGAAATACCAGATTTGAATAAACCATGGCACCATGGCTGACAAAGTTTTAACTCACGTGAGAGCAAAACACAGAAAAACAGAAAAACAAAAAACCCCCCATGAACCTAATAAAGAGCTTATTCTGCACAACTAGAAAAGAATGACACCAAACCATTTAAACATAATTTATGTACATTTATGGCTTTATACAGTAACAGCAAAGATTGTTCTTGTGTCTGTAAGTACATCAGCATCATCAGGCACTTCTCAGAGGGTATGGGAACGGGAACGTGGAACCTGGTACTAAACTCGAGTAGCGAAACGTGGGCGGGAGTGACTGCGTCCCGACGGGATGGACGTGGCCGCACCTGGCCACGCCGCCAGGCTGTCAGCCCCCGGCCCCCGTCAGGGAGGAGGCCAAGAGTAATGCTAGGCTGTTCTGTTTGCATAAACCACACTGCAACTTTTACTGAATGGTTACTCCCAAACTAAAACCACAAGAGAAACTTCTTGTTTAAAAGTCAGTTATGAATGAAGAACTCTTAGGAGCTGAATGTTAAGAATTTCCAGCTGGGGAGTGGTGGGTGGGAGGGGAGGACTGGTGACATATATTCAGCAGCTGAACGAATCCAAATCGTATATTTTGGGGGAACTGTTTCCATTTTAAGTGTCTTTCTCCTCTTTTGGGGGATGCTTCACTGATTTACTGCTCACTGGGATACAACATTTGCTAATGAATTTAGACTTTGTCAGTTTGTCAAAGCAGAACTTCCCAAGTAACACATCTATGACCTAAATATATTCCATACATCTATATTACGGAAACAATACTTTATATTTAAAATATCTGAATAGCTCTATAATACAATATGCTTTTAATAACAGTACAAACCAGAGGAAATAAATCAAACAAGGCTGCATAGGTGATGTCATCTGCACATTTCACGAAGCAATCATGTACAATAACTGATACTCAGTACTCCAGAAAGTCAGTATTCTTACAGAAAAAGAAATTACCAGAGGTCACATAATGTTTGTTTTCAAAATAGACAAGGTGCCTTTCACTGGACTTCACTGTACCCCGGAGAGCTACCCAGGAATCCGGTTAGAATTCCAACACACAGAAAAATTTGAAGGAAAAAAAAAAAAAAAGATATTTACACAGACTCAAGAGGAAGCAACATCTTTTTAAAAGTCTCTCTACGAAGTAGTAAGATTTTAACAGTGATCTGTAGCTACGGCTGCCTCTTCAATGAACAAGGCTGAACAAGGCGGGGGGCGGGGAGGGGTGTCTGGGAGGCGGGGAGTGGTGGCAGGTGGGCCCAGAGGGGAACACGAGTACTCTGGCTCCAGCGAGCTCTAGCCCATGGGCAGGAGGCACTGCTCAGAAGAACTAGGGTTTCTATGACCAGACTTACTCTGGAGTGGCCAGCAATGAACATGGCTAGAGAGGCTGCTGTTTCGTGGATTTTCAGGAGCACAGGAGTCACTGCGGGAGCTCACAGCAGAGCCTGTCTCCTGGAGGAGCGCGCCGCCAGAACACCTGTGTTCTTGTTACACACGGAGGAAAAACCAAGCCAGCGGAGACGCAGCTCCCAGGCCAGACACGGCAAGCGTGAAGTGGGCTGGGTTCACGGGAATCAGAGCCTTCTCAAGAAGGCCAGAGGAGCGTTTTTGTGCACCTGTTCCTTGCATTGCGCGGATGCTGAGCGGTCCACGTGACTTGAGCACACCGATGGATTAAATGGCACGCAGAGCCAATTAACTTGATCTGTCCGTACAGGTCATTGGAAAGTATCAATATTGCAACATCATGATCAGAATTATAACCGGGGTTGCTAAAGGCAGAAGAAACTCTCCAATTCTTAACTTACGCTAAGGCTTTTAAAAATAAATTCAAATAGACAACTTACAGCTGGTTTGCTGGTTTTCAAATCCATTGCCCCAATTTTTAAGCAAGTTCTAATTCCATTTGGTAGCCATCTGCACTCATGAACACAAAACACTCTAAAAATCACTCAAGTGCCGCTTAAAAATTCCCCGCTTCGACTTAGCCTTCTACTCCTTGCCAGGCAGCCCAGGGACAGAGGGAAAGACGGACGAAGCATGAATGTGGACCTAATTCTTCAAGGCAGAGCTCACAAAACCAACCTCCTCCTAGACCAGGAAGAGCACAGTATTACGAGGGAAAACTTTTGCTGAAGCTCAACTCAAAAAGGTTAAGTTGACCAAAACCCCCCCAGCTTGAGAAAGGAGCACTGTTTTAGAGGTGGATCTCCCCTTCTGATCTACAAATATTACAAGGCCCCCCGCCAGGAGTATTTGAAACAAAGAGCATACGGGCATCAGTCAGAAGAGTCAATGCTGTGTGGTATGCTTAATTCACAGGATAGTAGAAGCGGATGGAATCTTTTAAAAACACATACATAAAAACATATCAAGTTCTCCTAAACGTGAATGTAACACAAAATGTTCAAAACTATACATCACTCTCCTGCCAAGACAGGGCCAGAAATGTCGAGTGTGCAAGTACTAATTACAATGATTGTAAGATTAGTCAGAAACGTCACCAAGTAGCATCCCAAAGAGTACAAACCAGTTAAGCACGTATAAAATTAGTACTAATCCAGTTAGAAATACAAAATGAAAATTACGGACGCTGCTTCAAATATCTGGGATTCCACAAATTTACAAGCAGACTATGTAACAAAGTAGACTCTAGTTTTAAGAAAACATTACAGTTCAATATCTATTCCAAAAATGATCTCAAGTCCCAACAATAACATCAAAAAATCATTCATTTATCTGGAAATTAGAACCATTTAAGTGTTTGTACAAATTTGCAAATAACAAAATAAACAAACAAAAAAAAATAGAGAAGACTTGTACAAGGCTGGCGGCGTTTAACCTATCTTCTATTTTTTTTTTTTCCCAAAAGAGTTCTGAGAAGTCCATTAATTCAGCAGATGGAAACAGGCTATTGGTTCTCCTGTGAATTATGTGGCAATGTGAACAGGTCCAGAGCTGTTCAATGGAGGTGCAGAATGGAGAGCTTGGTTCTTTGTCATTCATCAGTTCAGCAGAACACAGGTCGTACAAACAAAAGTTTAACTTATCAAGGACATGAGACCATCACAGTATTACAAAAAGAGTAGAAACTTTCCTTGGACCAAATGAATATTTTAAAAAAACAAAAATGCACACAAATACAATTCCGTAGCTACGGCTATATACAAAACTTGAAAGCACACCAGGATCCAAAAGTCTTTTCTGCAATTATATGGTGTAGTGAGTTTGGCACTTCATTGTAATGAAATTTCCAATGGCACGGTCCTTATCTACAGCAGCACGTAACCTGCAAACATCGGGCAAACATCCTGTACAGGAAAAGTGTCTTCGCTGCCAAGTCTGACGAAAGGAAAAAAGAAACACTTTTTTCTTTTTCTTTTTTTTTTTTTTTTTAATCAAGAAAACGAAAAGGTAGGGTGAAGGACATCTTTGGACTGCTTCTCTCAGTTCCTGCTGTCAGACAATCTGAAGTACTTTTAAGTGTAGCCTAGGAAAGAAAACACACACACACACACACTCATTGAATATACAGCCGAATTAAAATCAACTCAACTCAACATATTAGGGTGACGGACATACTGCAGGGTGGGCTGGACTTCCTCAAACAGCTCTGAAATCAATCAGTGGGAGAAAATTCCACTTTAAAGAGCCCTTCAGCATTTGATTTGTATCAAATGCATTCACTTATTGAAGAGTTACTAAAACGATGCAGCCGTCTAGTCTAACTGTCGAAAGAAACTCTTTAAAGCAGTTAGTTAGAGGAAAAGCTTCCTTATGTTTTAAGCTCCAAAGGAAAACTTATGAGCTGCAAGAGGGGCGGAGAATGAATGATAAAAGATGCCTCTGCAAGGGGCGGCCAGCTGCCATCCGAAAAGCCCCGACCATGGAAGACACAAGGCAAGGTACCGGGTTCCTCTCTTTTAAGTGCCGTTTTCAGAAGGTCTTTTGATATCAGGGTGCTCTTACCTGCTCACTCGCTCGCGCTCAGCCCGACACCCAGCTGTGTGTCGTCGTCTTGACACTGTGTGGGAAGCTTGGGTTGGGCAACACGTTGTCAAAGTTAAAATCCAACGTGTCTCCATCCATGAGGTCGTTCCGGATGATGGACTCCATGTCACAGTCCAAGCGCTCGATAAACATGCCGTCCAAGTCACTGGGCAGCTTCTCCTGGTGGAGAATGCCCATCCTGCCGTAGCCGTTGCAGCTGCTCACGGAGGAGTAGCCCCCCAGGGCATTCATCTGCATGGGGTGGGGCAGAGGCACTTGTAAAGCTGTCTTCACGGGGGCCAAGCGGCTCAGACCCGAGGTGTGGGGCATGGGGTTCACCGCGTGGGGCAAGGCACGCCCATTCACCGCAGACGTCGACTGGGCGTGTCCAGGGTGGGTGTGGGAGCTGGGGTTCATCATTTTGTTATGAGATGCCTGGCTGCCGTAGGCCGGCATGACCGAGTTAGGGCCCATCAGCACGTTCTGGCCAAGGACGCGGCTGCTGGGCTGAGCCACCCCAGGATCAACCGGCGTCATGATGTCGCTATGGGGAGGAGAGTCGGAAGTCAGTAACTCCTTCAAGAGTCCCGGGGCACAGTTATACTGACTCATGCCTCCGTAACTCGATTTGCTGTCCTGAAGCGTTTGCATAGGCATCTGGGGCAAAGGGCTCATGCTGGACTGGCCGTACGTGTATTTTTGGTAGTTTGGGCTGGGTGAATTCAGACTGGTGTTTGGCGGCGCAAACGAGTAGCATGGCGCCTGCTGCATCATGGCGCCTGGCGAAGACTGGGTTGAAACAGTTAATGACGTGGGTGATGAGAGAAGGTTGAGATTATCCAAAAGGTTTTCCATGTTCTCAGGACTGCTTATCTCAGACAGACTGGGCAGGGTGGAAGCCATCTTGGCAGCCGACGGCGGGTACACCATAGCGTGCACGTCCCCGTCTCCAAGATCATCCTGCTCAGTCAAAATGGGGGAAAGCCTCCCACTAATAGTACTAGCGTTCGAGCTAGTTCGAGGGCGAAATGTACTCCAGTTATCAAAGTCATCATTGCTGTGAGAGCCAGGGCTTGCAGGCCACTTAGAAAACTGAGATCCTGGGCTGTCCCCAGCGCCCTCCTGGCCAGATTGGAGGGATGCTTTTTTCTTGGCAGCGCGGCCTCGGCTCTTAGCAAATTTACTGTTGTTGTCCATGGAGGCAGCTCTTCTCCTGGGGGATTTCCCACTCTTGCCTCCCTCTGGATTAAGCATCCACCAGGAACTTTTTCCAGTTCCTTCATTCTGCACTCGAATAAACTTGCTGTGTAGGGACAGATTATGACGAATTGAATTCTGTAAAGCAAAACACCATGTTAGAAATACAATACTCCTCCAACTGGAAAACCCACTGTTCAATACAGACACGTATCACATGGAAGACAAGTCAAGTTTTGAAAGAGTTTATGGTATAGATTTCAACCTGTACAGTCACTACGTGAGAGCTCACATCAGTAAAGGAAAAACAGTAACGTATCTTAAAAACAGTATCTGTGTCTTAATTTAACGAGGGGACAAAGTTAAATGAGATTATAAACACCTTCTTTTATATAGCTCTATTTTGCAGGGAAATTACAGGAACTGGTTTTAAAACCACTTGGATTTGCTATGCAACTAGCATTCCACAACGAACTGTTATCAAAACCCCTTTCCACGCTGTCACGCCTATAACTACTGCAAATTCTCTTCGGATGGCACATCTGCCACTTACACAAAGTGAGAAGTTTTGTATTATGGGGCCCACATGGAAAGGAAGGAAAGAAAGGAAGGAAAGGAAGCAGGATATATTCTTAGTGAAGAATCAAAAGCCTGAAAACTAGTAAGACATAGATTCATTGACATCCTTAAAGTCCGTTAGGCAGATATAGGTGAATATAAGGACAACTGGGCTGTTGTCGTTTAATTTTAGAAAGTTGAACTACCAAAAATACAAGAGAGGAAGGAAGGGAGGGAGGGAGGAAGGAAGGGAGGGAGGAAGGGAGGAGGGAGGGAGGGAGGAAGGAAGGAAGGGAGGGAGGAAGGGAGGAGGGAGGGAGGGAAGGAGGGAGGGAGGGAGAGAGGAAGGGAGGGAGGGAGGAAGGAAGGGAGGAAGGGAGGGAGGAAGGGAGGAGGGAGGGAGGGAAGTAAGGAAGGAAGGAAGGAAGGAGGGAGGGAGGGAAGGAGGGAGGGAGGGAGGGAGGGAGGGAGGGAGGGAGGAAGGAAGGAAGGAAGGAAGGAAGGAAGGAAGGAAGGAAGGAAGGAAGGAAGGAAGGAAGGAAAGTTTAAATCCAAACGTTGTTCACAACCTTCTCCTCCCAGCAATAACCAGCAACACGCACCACCTAACTCAGCCTCTGACACCTGTCAAAGGTTACACTCTGGCCAAAAAGCCGGTCTGGGAGGGACGGAGTGGTGGAGAGGACAGAGAGCTGGTGTCTTTGATCCACTGAGTACAGCTCCACAACTAAATCGCACGCCCCCTAGGACAGTTAGTAAAGAAAATCAACTGTTTTTGGAGCACTTAGGTGGCTCTGCTACTCACTGGCTACAAACCTTGGGAAACTGCTTGGCCCCCATGTACCCTACAGCCCCTTTGGGGCTGTGCTACGGATTCCACGAGATAAGGTAGGTCAAATGCTCAGTGGTGTGTGCAACATGGTAAGCGGTCACCAAGAAGAAGGTGTTAGATCCCAACTTGGTTGGGGGGTGGGGAGGAGGGGCCCAAGGCACCGCCCATTTCCCTCCCCCTAGTCACTGGGGTGTCGGTAGGAGCTTACGGGTATCACAGACAGAAACCCACCACTCCGAACACGCTGCAACGGGAGCCAGAGACAGTCGCAAGCTCCAGCAGAAGCCGTGGAGCCAGGCGGTGAACAAAGAAGCCCGAATGCAATTCCCCTACTGGACACACGGTGAGACTGACAGCATCTGGAGAGCCTCTGGGACACGTGGACAAGGAAAGGGGGGCTCCCGAGGAGGAGGGAGCTTCTCTGATGGATTTTTTTGCCCCAGCACAGGACAGGGCACGCAGCAGACTCCGTCATCAGGGCCCTGATCCCAAGTCCAGGGGAAGGGACCTGGGGACCTGGAGCAGGGCTGTGTGCGCTGTGTGCGTGGCCCCCAGACTTCCCTGGCTTCCTCTGCCGACTGAATGCAAGGTTCAGCCTACCGAGCCCCCCGAACCGCTGCGGCCCCCCCTCCCTGACCACGGAAAGGCTCTGGCTGGATTTGTGGTTGCCCAGGATGCAGCCACGACACCCACACCCTCACACCATCGCCGTGGGACGCAGATGCCCGAGTGCCAATCACTGCGCCAGAACAAAGCCTTGGCACACAGCAGGGCAGGCGGGGGCTCAACACAGACTATGAGTTCACAATTTTCCTCACTAAAAGGAGGTAGAAAACAAAGGAAAAAAGATCTCACTTTCTAAAAGGAGATGCAAAAGTCAGAGTGAGGCCGGACAGTCACGGCTGAGAAATCCACATTTCAAAACGCCCTCTGACCCTCTGTACTACATTCCACCCAAGGATTGCAACACAGCAGCTCCGTGATGAGCCCTTCTGCCAGGCCCAGGCGAGTGTGGGTCAGCCGCGGCCCTGAATGGGGACTTCCAGGCTGGACGCTGGGCAGGTGTGTAAGTGGATGGCAGTGAGGGTTTCCTTCTGTTGCCAAGATTCTCCTCTTCCTTCTCACCTACACATCTATCCCCAACTCAAGACTGGCTCTGAGGACTTTGTGGACATACAAGAACCCCCTAAAAGAGGACGAGCACTGCAATTCCCCACTGTCCTATTTCATACCCATAAGACTCCCCAAACCCTCTGGGAAGGTTTCACTTACGTGCGCGCGTGCACACACACACGCACACAGTGTGCTCTCAATATTCCATCATGACTTGACTGCTTTGTTCTTTGAACACAACAGAAACACAGATAAGCGACGATGAAATCTCTGGAGGAAAGAAAGCTTCACTCCTGTCCCTGTCACGTTTAGTAAATGATAAAAGGGGAAGATCTTCCTAGACAGTGGCTTCCTGGCTGTCTGCACTGCCTGGGGGAGGCGGTGGCACAGCTCTATGATTCACATAATTAGATCAGATCATTTGCAACTGCAATTGGGGGACATTTTTATTTTAATCTTATTTTTGCATGGAAGCCATTCCTTCTCTTTTCTTTTTTCTTTTTGGCTGCGTTGGGTCTTTGTTGCTGCGCACAGGCTTTCTCTAGTTGCGGTGAACGGGGGGCTACTCTTCGTAGCGGTGCGCAGGCTTCTCAATGTGGTGGCTTCTCTTGTTGCGGAGCACGGGCTCCAGGTACGCGGGCTTCAGTAGTTGTGGCACATGGGCTCAGTAGTTGTGGCTCGCGGGCTCTAGAGCGCAGGCTCAGTAGTTGTGGCATGCGGGCTTCAGTAGTTATGGCACATGGGCTCAGTAGTTGTGGCTCATGGGCTCTAGAGCACAGGCTCAGCAGTTGTGGTGCACGGGGTTAGTTACTCTGCAGCGTGTGGGGTCTTCCCAGACCAGGGCTCGAACCTGTGTCCCCGGCATTGGCAGGCGGATTCTTAACCACTGTGCCACCAGGGAAGTCCCTGGGGGACATTTCTAACAAGACTGCAGAATCTGTCATGATGAAATCTTTAAAAAGTTCAGGAAGCATTCACTAGCTCGGATGGGACAAATGCTGACTTACCACTTAGATTTACAAAAAAAAAAAAAAGGGGGGCGGGGGGAGTGGGTGTAGAACAATCCCTTACTTATCAAAACATTATGCTACATATTTTCCTAAGAGGACATTTCAGGTCTCTCTCTCTCTGAGCAACAGAGCTGTCTCCTAACTTTGCCAACAATTAAAAAATTTTTTTCCGAACAGGAAAAGGTTTGCTGCGCAGGGCTTGTTACATAAATTCCTGTTTTTCACACAGCCGGCAGGACATTAAAGAAGCTATGATTTCCAATGGGGGATATCGGAGCGGAGGGTGTTGAAGAGGTAAAGCTTGTAAAAATACGCGACGCTCTTAATGATGTTATGTCTGCAAATCTCTGCCGGATGCAGCGGACACAGCCGAGGCAGGGAAAGTGCGGTTCCCCGTGACCTGTGCGGAGAGCCACACGCAGACAGCAGTGCTCTGAGCTGTTCAGTTCTTCGACCACGAATAAATATCACGTGAGGAGAGAGGTAGGGTGAGAGGACAGGAGACTCTGTGCACTGCAAACCACTTACCTAAATCCCGAGGTTCTGCATGAGACCATCAAGAGAAAAAGACCACTCGGCAACTTTCCCCTCCACTAGCCGTAGTCTCCGCAGCCCGGGCTTGCCCTCCTCTGCACACGCCCCTCGGCCGCCTGCCCCTCGACTCTCCCTCGCCTTCTGCATGCCTGGCCACCCCGAGCAGGGCAGCGGGTTCTTGGGAAGCCTGACCCAATGGAAGTCTGTGGATCGTGGGTGGTGGGGGGGGTGAGGGGGGGGCAGCCTGCACCCGGTGTGCCCTGGCTTCCTCAACCTGCTCTGCCAGCTGTTTCGAATGCTCGGGTGTTCACTTTGTGCACTCTACAGACCGGATTCCAAGCTTCTTAAAGGGCAAGGGGCTGGAGTGTGTTTTTTATCGCCTAATCTCAAAGCCCCTACTACCAGATGCTCTACACACACACGATACATCCAATGAACGTTTGTTGACTGACATCCCAAAACATCACACAGGAAGGTGTAATGCCTTCCACATCTTTTCTCTATCCATTCATGTACCAGTTCATGCCAAGTACCTTTTATTGGGACTGATTTATGCTGGGTCGAGTGAAGGACGTCAGAAGGAATTAGTCACAGAGTCTGCCCTCTGGGTGTTTTATGATCTACCTGGGAAAGGAACAAGTCCACCTAAATAAATGGCCACTCAGGACAAAAAAGGATGTACAAAGGACTGTCCAGGAGCCTCGACTTTTTCCTGCCAAAGGTCACCACCACCCCCAACTTCTGTCTCAGCCCAAGCGTCCCTTCCTTCCGGAAGCATTTCCTGAGAACCCCATCCCAGCATGCAGCTAACACAGGACCTGATTTACTCACCACAATCATGACTCTGCTATGTCTGCCTCCCCACTACCCCCGAGAGCTGCATGAGCTCGGGGACCTGGGCTGTCCTCTTGGGCGCTGTATCCTCACAGCTTCACCACCAAGCAGACACTCAAGTATCTGCTGAATGGATTAACAGGTCCTACATGTACAAGGCTGTCGTGGAGATTAAGTGAGATAACAGATGTCCTTACCTCAATCGATATCGGTGCTGTTATTATTAAGATAATGGCACCTATAAGAGAATATGTCTGTGTTTTAGAGACTCACCCACATTACAAACATTGGTCTCGTTTCTTTATAATCGTACCTTGTACTGTTCCCACTAAGACGAGGCTTTTACATGTTAGTTACTGGGAAAATAGACCAGTTTTGCGGTAGCAGTTAAGATATTTCCTCTCTGCACTAGATAGTGTCTGCTGTGGGCAGGGGTCAGTGAAGGAATATTAGATACTACAGCTGGTCTGTTAACGCGCATTCTCAGAATCTTCAAGGTGGCCGCCAAGCCTTGTGTGTGGGCTCCGCGCTCTGCGTTCAGCTGGCGTGTGACAGAGAAGCAGCAGCAGGTGTTAGAGCAGGGCCACTTCCAAGGCCACAGGCTGGTGTGTCTCCTCGGGGGACGGTTGTGACGGAGCTCTGCGGGCCCACCGCCCTCCTGGCTGCAAGAAGCCACACTCCAAGGCTGGGCCCCAGAGACCCTGAAGACACAGGGCAGGAACTGCCCCGCCCCTGGACGCACTGAGCCTGGATGACTAAAGCAATAATTGGACAGCCATCAACGTGCAAGAAGAAATCTTTACGCTTTTCACCTACTTTACATTTTTATCTCATTTTTTAAAATGAGGATGGAGAAGTTGGGTTGAGAACTAAGTTCCATTTCTCCATTCCTTAGCCACTGAATGAAGTTTGTCTGTTCCAGCCTCAAAAAAAATTAAGTAAATAAAAATGAGCAAATGCATTATACAATATGTTGGTACAGTATAAATGAATAAATGTACCATCAAAAAGAGTGTGATTTTTACAAAAACGTTTAGTCTCTTACAGTCAACTTCCAGTCTACTAGAAGCCCCAACAAACAAAGAAGACCAAGGGAGCAGAAGTAGACCTCTGTCAAGTCTAACGAACTCTTTGGTCCCCCAAGGCCTGGGCTGAAGAAACGGCTCGGGGGTCCAGCCCTCGGATCGCTCCCCCCTCCTCCCCTGCCCTCCTGTATCCCGCCTTCAGACCTGAGCTCCCACCCGGCTCCATCCAGCCCACCCACGAGTGTACGTGGAGACCACCACCTCTCAGCCACCACTCTAGCCCCATCACTGCTGCACCCTACTTTCTGCTGGGCATTCTAAGACTACTCTGGTCTTTGTGTTTAACCAAGAATAAAACAAAACCAGCAACTTAACCTGAATACATCCTGCTCAGGATCCCCTGGCCTTCACACTTGACACGTGGATTTTACCTTACAGTTTACAAATGGCTTTCAATACATCATGTCTCATTCCATCCTTGCAAGAGCCCTATATAAGGCAGGTATTATTGGCCCCATTTTAAAAACAGGATAACTGAGGCTTGGGAAATGAATCTCATGCAAAATAACTCTGCACACAACACCACTGCCAGCTGGAGAAACCACTTTTTGGCTTCACCATCGTTAAGAAGAATCAAAGGAACATACCTAAGACTGAGGTTACGTGTGTGCATCTTGAGGGAGCGGAGATAATTCCGTTTACAAACACTAGTTTAGAAAACTCGTTTTCTGCCTCAACGGGTAATAAATTTACAAAATATGACTTGCTTTTAATTCTAATTGGTTACTCCTTGGGGAAGGAAAGCAGAGCAGCTGAAGTGTTCATTTCAAATGTGAGCACCGCCCAGGGAAAGCCTGTGCAAAGGGGCTGTGAGGACCCACGAGGGAAATGGAAAGGCCCTGAGAGGTCCCACAGCCTAGAACTGCCCGTCGCCCTGTGAGAGGGTGGGTGTGAGCTACAGTCACCGAGCCAAACAAAAAGAGCTCCAAACTAAGGCGCTGGAACACGTGACTAAATGAACTTGTTGTTCTAGAAATTCTAGAAATTCTTTCAAAATGCTAGACCAACTAGGTTTTTCCAAAAGCATTTTATCTAATTTCTGTGAACTCTGTCAATGTGTGCTATGGTTTCGTAGGCTCCCAGCATAGACTCACCCCCTCCTCCTGCTTCCTCTGTTTTACACATCCCTTCCTGCAGTTCCAAGAATGAAAACAAACTAAGGAGAAAGTAGGAATAATCTCTGTTCAACAGAGTTCCCGTTAGAGGTGCTAATAAAACAACAACTTGGTAAAATAATGCATCTTGCTTGCAAACAGAAGGAAACATGTGACCTTTTGCCCGTGCTTCTTTTTTACAGGTGATGTCAAAAGACGCATGGTACCAATCGACAGCATAAAAATTCAGCTTCAGAAAGTGTTGTAATGGAAGATTTGCTGTGAAGAGCTTGATTTACATGCTTACACATTAGGCCCTGGCATCCAGCTCTTCTTCTGTAAAAACCTGATTTCATTTCCCCAAAACCTGTCCTTCTTGCCTGCACATCAGTGACCCCCCAAAGGCCACTCTCACCCCCAGTCTGTACTAGGGCTCAGGCCTCCCTGGGAACCCCTGTGGACGGAGGACTCGAAGCCTCATAAAACTTGTGAGCTGGAAAACCCCGGGAAGGTCACCTGGCCTAACACCCTCATTTTATATTAGGGAAAAGAGAGTTCAGAAAGATTAAGATGCAGGTGAAAGGTTTATGGGTGTTCATTTACAAAAAGCAGAATCACGTGGGGCTTTAGTCCTAGAAGAACAAGTGTCAAGGACATTCAATGACCCTCCCCCAACCAAACCAACACTCAGCTACAGATCTCTCCGGCAGCTACAGACAGACACACATGTGGCTCGAAGCAGCTCTATCTCCGACTCAAATCATTTCCCAAGGAAGGAAAATATGACTGCATTCAACCAGCTTCTACTGAAGAAAGCACATCGGAGACCATGCTCTCAGGCAAAGCAGAACCAGAAAGACACATGCAAGACCTCATGCGAACCTGCGTGTTTTCACGCAGGCAGTGGGGAGGCGGATCCCAAGGTCAGACTGTGGGACCCCTGAGTCGGCTGGTCTCCCCAAGCCCCGGTCTTGACATCCGTGACACAACACCAACCGTTACGTGGGATCGTTAGGGGCGGAACGGCATCACCTCCACGCAAAGGGCTCAGCGCGTCACCTGGCACAAGGTGGGCGAACACAGGTTGGCTAATTTTGTGATGGGAAGTAAAAGAGATGTATACACAGGAATTTTTTTTAGCCATCGTGAATGGTCACAAGCTGACTGAAAACCATTCATCGCACACTTCCTGTCCAACAGGCAGCCAGCCTTCCTGAGGCTGTTTCCATGTCCTCACAACTGAGCTGCAAAAACCCTTCTTTGACAGAGAAATTGTTCTCGCCCTTTAAGAGGATTTCAAAGGTTAAAAAGTCTGGATCCTTTGACTAGCACGTCCCGTCAGCTCTGGGGGCGACCCCGGTCGTAACCTGTGTCCACGAGCTCGTCCGAGGAGCGGGACGTACCCCGGTCGGCCAATGAAGAGCTGGCATCCAGGAAGGCGATCTCGAGAACGACGCACAACGCACAACGCTCTTCCTCGTCTCTTGCCACACAGTGGCCACCCGCCGCTGCCCGCTTCACAGACAGCAACCCCTGAAAGGGCCCCCGAGGGCCGGGGGGCAGTTAGAGCCGACCGCAGGGCAGAGGGCTGGGTGAAGGGGCTGCTTACAGAGTGAACGGGACCGTGGCGTCGGGAAACAAGGCGCGCAGACGGAAGCACCCCCGGCCCAGAAGGACGGCCAAGGAGGAAGCCTTGTGACGGAGAAACACAGACAGCGCTCGGCGGCTCGGCCTCACCTTTCATAAGCTCTCCTGTTGGCCAAAAGCCTCCATATTTCAGGGTAAATTTTCAGCCAACAACCCCAGACACTGAGGACTTAAGAAAAAAATCTTCAGGGATGGAAGGGAAACTTTACTTAATGATATTAAAAGTATCCCAAGCTTTTGCTTCTCAGAAGGTCGTAATTAAAAAAGAAGCACCATGTTTCCCCACGCTGTGTCCCATCGGAAAACCCTGTATCAGAGGAAGCTACATTTTATGAGAGCAAGGGCGAAGCTCTTAATTTTCAGGATGTGAAAACCTATACCATTTCGTGCCCTGTGTTTTACACACTATCAGAAACCAGGAACTCCGAAAGACAAAACCCAGAACAACGCAGGTGAGGCTGAAACAAACCTTCGATGCAAGCATCTTGCCTTCTGTTCCAGATCATGAGGCATCTGTCTGAATCACTGTCCTCGTACAATCTCCGTGAAAGTTGCTACTGTGGAGCCCTGCTTTGTAAAGTCTGGAAAACAGAAACTACCTCCCACGGCTATACACTTGGGCCTGATGTTGCCATATACTAGCCACGGAGCTAACTCTCAAGTGAATGTCATCAACCCTGGCTAGGAAGGTCCCCGTAATGGATACGCAGAGACTAAATTTCATTTAGCTCCAATTCTTTTCAATGCCTTTTTAAAAAACAAAATAAAATAAAATAAAAAGGATGTGTCGGCTGCTAAGGATTTCAAAGTGGAGCTTGTTTCTCCCGGGATTTAGCTCCAGTACGGCAAGCAGGCATCCCTGGCCACCCTTTAACCCAGTCACTCCTTCCCCAGGGAGGCACAGAGACCGGCGGGCACTGCCAAGCCCACAGCAAGGAGCCGCCACTCCGCACCCTGCCCATCAGCTGACCTGAAGGAGCCTATCCTTTGCGAAACTCCTTTTTCATTAACTGCCCAGAATACAGACTCTTTTGTGCTCTTGCCTAATGACTGCCTCAGACACAGAAGGCCCCACCAGCGCAGAATATTAAGAGGAAACTCGTTTGTTGAAGTGATTCTGCCATTTTCCTAATGAAAATCTTTGTCTATTTTACAGGCCATACCATTTTTCGAATCTGCAGTGGCTTTAGAAACACACTGCTTTACAGTGCAATTAACTTACCTTATGTATTTGGCTACCAGAATGAGGCAAAACAAACTAAAAGCCAAAAGCAAAGAACACATTAGGATTTACTCTCTTCTGATGAAGAACTTAAATTAGGCATAAAATGAAACATAGCATATATCAATAGTGTGATCCATATTCAAGTTTTCTAAAGAGAACTCAAGTGAATTTTAAAGTATTTTGTCAGAGTTAGTGATGAGCCCGTTACACCTGTTTAGTAAATGTTTATTCAAGGTTTGCAACCAAAGTGCTTACAAGAGCCACAAAAAGCTTTACGAATATGTAAAGGCAATAAGGCTGAAACTTGGACAGATTAGAATCTCTAGGATAAGATCCCACCCAGAGGACGTACTATCTATAATTGCTTTTTATCCTAAATATGTTCACTGTCTGGAAAATCTAGGGAAAGATGAATCCACTGAATGCATAAGCTATTTACCAAAAACTGCTACGCATGGTCAACAGAATTAAAAAGTACAAAGTCTAGGTTTATGTGGGGTTTGTTTTTTTTTTTTTTCCCTGTTTTGGAACCCAAATACGATAAATCCAGATTACAACAACAAATTGCAATAAAATATAACACTCTGAATTACACATTATTTGCAATGTACGGTTTTCTCGGCTATACAGAATCTTGAAACCAGCCTTCCTGGCCATCATTCTGGCTAAGGAACCTAATGCAACAATGATTTGTTAGTAAGTACACATTGTTTTAGGGCTACCCCCTAAAAATTCTTCAGAGTGTGTCCCAAGTCAAATAGTTACAAATATTCACTGACTGACCCAATACTAGCAAAACCATTTGGGCCCATTTACTTCATGATAAAGCAAAGGGCCCCCTACCGTGGGAGACTGGGCCAGCCACGGCTGTCCCCAAGCGTCCTGCAGATGGCAGGGATCCACCTCAGTGAACAGACCACAGACACAGCAGGTCTGCTGCACAACAGCCCTACTCTCCACACCTTCCTTCCAAACAACAAAGGCTCCGTCAGTACCACCGGGACACCCACGCCAGTTCAGGGACTCCAAAAGAACCCCCAAAAATGTTTCAGAAATGCAGCTTTATTAAGTTACCTAAAAGCCTGCATGTCTCTCGAGGCCTTTCAGAATGTGTCCACCTTAAAACCACACCTCCTGGGCTTCCCTGGTGGCGCAGCGGTTGGGAATCCGCCTGCCGATGCAGGGGACGCGGGTTCGTGCCCCGGTCCGGGAAGATCCCACGTGCCGCGGAGCGGCTGGGCCCGTGAGCTATGGCCGCTGCGCCTGCGCGTCCGGAGCCTGTGCTCCGCAACGGGAGAGGCCACGACAGTGAGAGGCCCGCGTACCGCAAAAAAAAAAAAAAAAAAAAAAAAAACCACACCTCCTCACCAGCACAGCCCCTTCCTGTCCCACACACGAGGCCTGCACCTCACTTCTCAAGCAGTATTTGTCCACGGCGCTGTCACGACAACATGATGCTCTGCTTGTTTGTCACCTATGCTATGAACAGCATTTTCACCTCTGAAAACGGCATCAGCTGAACGAGGAAGGAGCCTGAGAACGGCTCCCTCACTGCTGCATAGTCGCCGGCGCTCCACCAGAAGTGACACATTTATTAAGTGATGCCCACGAGGACCTGCAGCCTAAACCAGGTCTCAGGTCAAGATGAAGGCCAGCTCTGGGAGAACGTGCTTCGCCCCCATCACTCCAGGGCGCAGGGGATGCTGGAAGGCTCCGAGCTGAGTTTGCCCTGGAACCCGATTCAAACGACCTGGGGACATCTACTATGACTCCCGTGGGTTCCATTATGTTTGAGCTTAGCCCCAGGGTTAGGCTGGCCCACATTCCAGAGAGAAAGGAGGAAGAAAAGCCAAGTAGGACCAAAAGGATCCCCAGATCACCTGAGGATCCCCAACTGAGCGATCAGCAAACCTCCCCCATCTGGAGAAGTTTTCCTTGTATTAGACTTTTTACTCTAATGCTGCAGTTTGAACCCATAACCTCTTTAGAAATATGAACAACATTGCCAATGCACCGGCTACACACAACACACATTCATTGTTCTGGGCTGAGAAAACAATGAGAGAGTTTTGTTAAAGCTCTATTTTAAATCCTAGAGGGAAACTAACACAGAAAGAATGAATAAATGACTATATGAACCATGTCTCAGGATGATTCAAACCAATGGAGAATTAGAACTTCTCACCTGAGCCCAGTCTGTGATGGTACACACTGAACTCCTCTTTGGAGCTTCAGTGCTCACTGTTTTCAGTTTTATCACTTTGAATTTTGTCCAGAATGGAACTGTGAATAGCAACCATTGTGGCTGGAATCTTGCACATGGTACAAATGTTCTGTATCTCTTCCGAGCTACTGCATTCAAGGATACCCTGAACCACTGCTACAATTTCCACCACAATATATTAGTATATACATTTTGGGGTGCCTTTTCTCCACTTCCTTAAAATGATGCATTTGCCCAAATGGTTCAGTGTTAAGGGTCTTCCCAGAAGAGGAAGGGCTTACTTGGGTGACGCCCTGTGCCTCACCATCATACAACCCAAAGGAGTGCGGTGAACGCTAAGTGAGAGTGCGCTCGGAAACCACACAGCATTTTAAAAATGTGGAAGACACTAACCATTTCAATCTCTAGAAATCCTTGGTATTCTAAAACAAAAGCGGGCTTTTCTGGAAGAAGTCATTAACCCTATGACCACAGATACTTAAACAACTATGAGCAGTGAGGTCAGTCTAATTTCAACTCCTCTCACTTTGTTCTAAACAACAGGTAGTCGCTTGGGTATTAATTTATTTTCTTTCTTTTTTATTACTCGGAAAAGTAACTGAGACAAATTCTGACAACCTAAATAAGACTGTAATTGAGCATTCAGAATTGTTAGCGGGTGGACAAAGTTTCAGACAATCGTTCTTCGCTACAACTCTACCCGCAAAGCTAAGAAGTTGTACATTTTAACCATTTTTGAAGTCCATGATACAACTCTATCAAACAACTGGTGAAGACAGACACCAATATACTGTGTAACTGTTTCAGTCCTCAAAGTAGCTACAAATTAAACTGGAGTAGCATGCAATTTTAGAACAAAATATTTCCTTCTGAAGAGTCTTCAAGGCTGGGTTATTTAGTTTTTTGTTTCTTTAATTATAAAGACACCCGACTGTTCCAAAAGGACCCCGGGGTCAGTCAGGGCTGGAGCAGAACAGATCCCATCAGCAATGCCCCAGCCAGCACCAGAGACTGTTCTGGTCTTGGGGATGGAGCGGGGCGGAGGTACCAGGGATCTCACAGAATCTTGAGTCAGTCATTTTTATTGGGAATACAAACAGAAGATAAACTTTTACCCTCATTTTCATCACTGAAAAATCCATCCAAAATCAATCAAGAAATCAAGCAAAGCTCAGTTGAAGTGGGTCTAACATAAACTATTTAAATCCAGACAATCTCAGAAATTAATTTATTTCCATTCACATTTCAATAACATAAATCAGGGTCTCTTAATGAAAAGCAATCAATGTCATTTTCATTCAACGGGTACTTATTGGGCCCCTACTGTATACTAGGTACTGTTGAAACAACTAAGTAACATGAGGCTCTTTTCCTGCCTCCCAGGGTCGTATACAGATGGCTGACAACACGAAAATGAAAGGTGGCACATGCTCGAAACAAGAAAGGAAAAGACCCTAACCTAGAACTGAGGAAAGGCAAGATTCAGATCGCTGGATGAAAGGGAAGGGAATTGTCGATGTGAGCGCAGAACAAGAATAAAAGGTGATGGGTACACCACATAACGTGTTCTAAAACCCGAGAGACCTGGATTCAAATCCAAACCTGAGTAATCCTGGGCAAGCGACTTACAATCTAACAGTACTTACCTTACTGAACCACAGTACTAAATGCTCAGTGTGTACAAAGTGACCAACAAATATGAGTATCAGTACATGCAAGAAAAGTTTGTTAAAAGCACTAACAAGACGGGTCTGGAGAAGAAAGAAGGGGGGTAAGAGTGGCTGTATTTGAGTTCAGACGCAAAAAGAGGGGAAAACAAGGTGGGAGGGGACTTTTAAAAATGAGCTAGGAGCTTGTATTTTATCCCACACGCAACACTCAGGAGAGCGAGAAAAGATCAGAATAAAGTCACGATGTGGAACCTAGAGGAAAGGGCCAACCTCTCTTCCCACGAGACAGCAGGGAAAAATGGAGAGACTGTGTCCTGCTCGGAAAGCAGATATTTTCGATTATCCAAAAACTTAAGTATGTGCGATGTCTGTGTTTTCGTGTGCATATAAAGTGTTTGCTGATAAGCAAAAGCACGTCAGGGAGGTGCTGTCTTCAGTACGGTTCTTCCCCACCCTGAAAGGTGCCCTTTGTTCAAATCACGCCCCCAACAGGAGGCTGCCACAGCTTGTGTGGAGAGGCGGGTGACAAGTGTCCCCTTGAGAACTTCATGCATCTCTCGCGCTGAAAATGATGGGGTTTTATGTTAAAGCTGCTGCCGGGCTTTTGTCTCATGATTCAAACGCTACTTGGTTGTTTTGAAACTCGTGGCATCATATCTGATTTTTTTCATAGTCAGAGGAGAGCAGGAGACTGGGACCATTTGTTTTGAAAACAAATTCTAAAATTCGTGAAGTCCATCGTTCACAACAGTTGGCACACAAACCCCGTCCTTATTTTAGAAAAAGGTTTATTTTTGTTTCTTGAGGTCATTGTCTAGGCTCAACCATAACATCTTTCAGGTTGTTTTGAAAGGCTAAAGGGAAATTAAAGGAAATAATGCCCTACAATGTAACCATGGACTGTTGCACATAAACAGGGATAAAGCAACAACAAATCACTCCGTTACTCAGTACCCTAGTAGAGGCACATGAGATCCAGGGCTGAGACTGGCCCGTGGCTGGACAGCAGTGGTATGAGGATAAACTGAGATGGCATTTTCTCCCCAGTAACCGCCCCCACACACAACACTCCCTCCACCACATACACACTTCCGTCATCCTGGAAGGCACCACACACGCACACACACAGGAAAGAGGTCTAAATCTTGGGAACTTAACTTTTAATGGCTGACTATCCCATCAGAATTTGATGATAAAAGCATGATTGTGGGTATAAACCCTATCCCTCAGCAGATCCCATGGACCTTTCCTCTTCCACAGCCCAGGAGCCCTGGCCTCTATCTGCTTCCTTTCCTTTCTGCCTGCAAAATAAGTTAGCGCCCTGCAACTTACAAGCAGGTTTAAAAGTCACAGAGTTACTAGCAAACAAACAAACAATCGCAGGCAGTTCGAACATTTTGTAAAAAGAAGATCTCACAGTCTAATACTTGGTCGGATCACTCTTCCGGAGAAACGCTGAGGAAGACTTGCTGAGACACCACAGGTTATTAACCTCCCATCTATTTCGCAGTGCTTTCTCCCAACCATTGCTCCTATTAGGATCCTTCTATTCTCCCCACCAAAACAAATAAAACCCAACAAAGCAGTTCCATTAATTCGGGGAGGGGAGGAGAGGGGAGGGCAGGAGAGGACATCAAGTGCAATGCCCAAGATCAGTTCTGAGAAGCTGGACTTGCTTCCTGTTTGAGATTTCAATGCAAAATAATAAATCATTTCTGCCTGGCTGGAACAATTCACCTCAAAATAAAAGAGTTCTGTGAAGAGGTTCTGCTTCCCCCAGAGCAGAGGGCTGACTGATGAGAGGGACGCAGAATCTGCCACTTGCCCCTTCACCATGCCCCCCCCACCATAATCAAGCAATCTAATGAGAGTGACAAAAGCAGCAAAGCTGAATATTAAATATTAAACAAGAGCTGGGGGGAGGGGTGTTGATACGGACGGCCCCGCTCGGGGAACGTGCCTGCTCAAACGCCCGCCAAAAGGAAGCACTGTGCTGCTCTAGGTCCAAATTTCTTAAGTCCATCCTCGCCAAACAGCGCAGCTGCCACCCGGGCTACAGGGCATGAATCTTTACCTAACAACTCTCGACAACCGTTCCTAGAACTCTGGTCCTGTTGGCTGAGCACCTTCCTGCATTCCGGTTAAAACCCTTCTCCACAGAGCTCCTGCTGAGCTGCTGACAGTGACACAAGGACAGGACTCCCCCATGGCCGGCCTCCCACCCCACCCCACCCCCGGGGTGGTCTCTATTACCAAAGCATCTCCAACCACCACCCATGTGGATTCGCCCTCCAGGTCGCCAAAGGTTAGATCTTCCTCTAACCACTGAGGTCTCCTGGAGCAGCTCCAAAGTAAATCCAGGACAAGGCGGTGCATTATGGCCGAGGAGAGCATCTCCAACATGCGCTCCATAGAGTAACGGCTCCCTCCTCCTAGGGTGAAAGGAGTTCACTGAGGAAGTATGTTTGGGATATCTGGCCACACCGACTCAAACAGGACTCCCAACTGCAGGATTCTTAGAGCCTTTAATACACTAACTTCATGTTAACATACAAAAGCAAAAGCAAAGCAAAACACAACCCCCTTCACTAACTTAAGATGTTTCGTTCTGTTTTGTGGGTGTGATCCCATGCACCCACCACGTCTCTGACACCTCCTCACAGACCATACTGTGGAACCAACGTTTAGTGGCACACACTTTGGGAAATGCTGGTCTAATGGCAAGACAGTGGGGTCAAGAGAGTGAAGACCTAGGTCTGGCTCTATCTTTGTATGTATGACTTTGGACAAATTTTATATCCTGTGTATCTCCGCTTTCTTGCCTATAGAGTGGAAAAAATAACGCTTGTCCTAACTCCACAGAGGAGCTGTAATGGATACAACCTCTTCAAAAAGCATAAATAGAGTACTGTGCACTTGTGAGATTTCATGATTACGCCCAGGGTAGAAGTGCAGGCTACCTGAAAGCTGCAGGCCTATCCACACTTCCTACCAAAGAACACACCTGTCCCAGGTACCCTGTTTAGCCCAGGTGCTCTGTGAACCATGAACCATGCCCTCTCACTCTCTGAAGGACGAAGGAGACGCAGACTCTCCAAGCAGGTCAGGTTACTCAGGACGAAGCAGGTCCCGCAAAGGCCTCTCACCCGAGATCTCACCGTAAGGGCCAACATCAGTATCTTCAAAAATACACAAGGCAGAGTTTCCAGGGGAGAAGAACGGGCCCACTGTAATTTCATTTCCAAACCTCTCCCACCTCCCTTAACGCTTCTGTGAGAGGAAGGAAGGCAAGCAAGGTGCGGGAGGAAGAAGAAAAGGGGAGGAGAAGGTAGGAGAAGAGTGTGGTAGGTTGATTTGCTCAGACAGCGGAATGAAAAAAATGACTGTGATTCCTGAGACACCTCCTAGGTCAGGAAAATACTCCAGCTCTGGCCATGACACCACACACTGTAAGAACTGCGACGTGAGCAGGGAGACAGTTTTCTAGGGTCATGGAAACAGAGCCTGGGGGAGAAGGACCTGCACACAGGCGCTCCTCATTAGTACAATGTGTAGCAGAACCACTGTAGAACCAGACTGGGGAAAAACAGCAGCTAGGACTGGAAAGTTTACTTATATACAACATTTGACAATGAATGTCAATTATCACATTCCCGAAACCTCTAGTGCATGAGATTTGTAGCTAATATAAACGGTGACCTTTATTACCAGTTACATGGGATCTGTATGGTCAATTATTTCTTTTACAAGGCAACCTCAATGAATATAATGATGAAGTCTCTCGGTGGTGAAGGCAATGGGGTTTTTAAATTTCTAGTTGTACGTTGTCTTTTTTGCTGTTGTTAAAAGAAAGAGCACGAATAACTTTTAAAATCAGAATAAAGCTACTTCCTTGGCGGGGCGGGGCGGGGCGGGGGAGGGGGGACCCAAAAAGAAAAAAAAAAAAAAAAATGTGCCTGTTCCTCTTTCATGTGTTCATTCAAAAAACTGATTTCCTACCAAGCGCCAGGACCTGTACCATATAATACACACACACACACACACACACACACACACACATTTACATAATCAAATAAGATGAAGTTCACAAACTATATCCTGATTTTTTATTTTTTCAGGAAATAGCTCTTTCCTTAATCAGAAGTAGAAAAAAACAATAGTTTTACACAAAACTATTATGGTGGCTGAGAATCATGAGCCTGTTGTCAGACAAGCCTGGATTCTAACCCAGTCCTGGTCCTGGCACTTAGTGAATGTGACCTTGGCTGAGGCACTTCAACTCCCCATGCTTTAATCGCCTCATCTGCAAAATGGGGACAACAGTTGCCACTTTAAAGAGTTTTTATAAGGATTAAAATGAGACAATCACACAAAGCACTTATAAACACAAAATGTCAAGCAAACGTCTAGCCTCTGACTAAAGGCAAACCTTAGTTTAGGTTTAGGCAAACGTAAACCTCATGTCGGCACCCTGCACAGATTCCAAGAGAGCCGAGTGCTGGTACCATTTTTAGGCAAAACACATCCCTGGGCACTGGGTCTTAATGTTTATCCAACCATTATTAGCAGTAGCAACAAAAGATGCTGCCACTTGAAGATGAAAGTCATCCAGGGCACAATCAAACAAAATAATTTCAGCCAGAAGCTCAAAGACACACCAGTTCAAGACCGTGTCCAATGCACTTCTCTTAGCCCTCATCTACACACAGACATACAAGGGTGATGCAGTTAGGGAGATATGGGCACCAACATTTTAAAACCCAGCAGGAGAGGGTGTCGGAAGAAATAAGAAAAAAAAAAAACAGAATAAAATCAAATGCTTGGGCACGTCCTTGGAGAATACAGAAGGGAATTGGGGTTTTTCCAGGGAATAAAAGGTGTCTGGAGTGGACAGAGCACCGGTGAAAATCTCAGCTGTGTTTTGTGACTCCTTCCCTCATCGTGGATAAACCCTGAAGAGAAACCGCTTAAAGGCAAAAAAGGTGAACAAAAATAGAGCGCAACAGCCTTCACACTTTGCTGAGACACATTCCTTCACCTTTGAAAGACAATCATGAGAACTTGCGGAGGGCTGTCTTCATACAATAGCACAAACTGTGTTTAAATTGGGAAACCAGCTGTTCCTTGATCAGTCACCCTTTTATCATCAACAGAACTTTAATTAGCCCCCATCTGCTTCCTGTTTTATGCCACAAATCTTAACTTTCACCTGTCTGGAACCAAACTGCAATAACTACACCCATAGTAAATGAAAACAATGAACTTTTCATACAACGTTCAATTAATTCTCGTTGATACTGGGCTATTCAAAACAGTGCCTGATTCAGATTAACGATTTTCCCATAAATGACAAAGTTCTATACTAAAAATTCAACAGAAACTCTCTCCCACTCACATCTCCTTGCACTTTTTCCATTAAGAAGCTTTTCAAGCTGTCTGGCTTCCATTTCCTGGCTCTACAGTATGGGGCCACATCAGGTCATGTAATAACAATGGCTAAAACTCAAAAACACCACGCTGACTTTAAAACAGTTGCAGAACGACACCTACACTGACAACACTTACATAAATGTAAAGGGGCAGGGGGTGACGACAGGGGATTTATGGACCCGCCTGTATCAGCCCAGCTGGGGATGGGGGAGCGGGCTTCGCTAAAGGAAAGGAGCCCCCAACAGCCCACCTCTGAATCAGTGACTGCCTCTGGGGAGACAGGAAGGCTTCAAGCGAGATGGGTGACATTTGTTAAAACCATGTGGTAGCATGTGCGTACCAACTGTGCTCGCCTCTGTGCGCTTCTACATGTTGGGACTATTTCATAAAGCTGTAAGAGAAGACCGGGCAGGGCCCCACACCCAGGCTCCCCCAAATGGTCATGCCACACCCCCAAGCTCATCCTCCGGGAAGGCTGAGTAGCAGCAGTCCACATGCCTCAAGGGCAGGGACGCCACTCACTCATCTCGAAACTGCCCAGCGCTCACCTACGTAGCCAGGACCTGAGACACGAATATTACTTGAGTGAACCAACAGCCGGCTATCAGAAGAGGAGTTCTTGTGCTGCTATCTCGTAGCCCCATCACCAAGCACACCCGGTCAATTTCCCTTTCCTGAGGGAGTCTGAAGAGGTGAGTCGTTACCACTCCAGACTAGTGATCGTGGTCTTCTAGGAAGTGTGGTGAAAACTGAAACCCTAAACCCATTGGCTTGGAGGTTGGGGTTGTGTGGCCCCAGGTTCCATATTTTTAAAAGTCATAATAATACTGAGGGTCACCAGGTTTGGGAACACCTGGACTAGCTTCACATCCAACATTCCTTTCAGTTCTAATATTCTAAGAAAATAACTCAACTGTCTTATTCCATATAGAGTCTGACTCAACAGGAGGAGCGTGAAGTCCCAGAATATTCTTAACAAGTATCTCATCTGACAGGCAAGTTTGAGAAACACTGTGTTAGTGGTACTTGTATGGGTCATTAACACCAAATAATATAAGGCAACTTATTAGTATGATGTTATTTAACAAGTAGTTAAGAAAGGATGTTTAAAAATATAATTATAAGCGGGGCTTCCCTGGCGGCGCAAGTGGTTGAGAGTCCGCCTGCCGACGCGGGTTCGTGCCCCGGTCCGGGAAGATCCCACATGCCGCGGAGCGGCTGGGCCCGTGAGCCATGGCTGCTGAGCCTGCGGCGTCCGGAGCCTGTGCTCCGCAATGGGAGGGGCCACAACGGTGAGAGGCCTGCGTACCAGCAAAAAAAAAAAAAAAAAAAAAAAAAAAAATATATATATATAAATATATAATTATAAGGTTATGGATAAAAGCCAGTTTGTTCTGAGATCAAACTTTAAACCATCATTGTTTTTCAGAAAGAAAAACAGAAGCATCGTTAGGGAATGAGGACGTGTCAACCTCACCTTTCAGTTTCCTGGAATTCTCCTCCCCCGCTTTCCTCTTTAATATATAGTATTTCCTTTGGACACACACACACAGCCAACGTCACAATGAAGTCTTTTACAAGATCACTGCTCCAGACACCAACAGGCCAGCCAGGGACCCGGCGGGAGGAACACTACTGCAGCTTGACCCCACCAGCTTCCACTGCTCCAGCTTTGGCCGAGAAAGGATTAATCATTTCTTATCAAACACTGATAGCACCTAAAATTCCTTTACATTTCTGACAAGCCATCTGACTCCAGGGTGGAGGGAGACTTCACATCTGCTCTGGAAATTAACAGTGGCAAGTACTTCCATGGGATCAAAAGTTCTGAACACAGCTCACCGTAGGTCAGGTGAGCCTGGCCCAGATTAATGCAGAAGGAAAGGAGAGTGAAACCCCATGCAACAAAGTGGATCCAAGCAGCCGCCAGTTTTCAAGGGTCAAAAGCAGAAGCTGAATGACAAAGATGTCCAGAAAAGTGCAAAATTATCCTGGCTAGTATGTCACATAAGGCTTGGCTCACGTGGCATCAGACATCTTTGAGGGTGTTTAACTTAGTACATAGTTTTAGCAAGATCATGTTTGAGAGAGGACCAATCCAAAAAGGGTCTACTTCCTTCAGTGTGTGCCCCAGGGAAGTGTGAACCCCTCCTCCTTCCATTCCATGACTGAAGGCCAGTCTTCCACATAGGGAGGCATCCACTTCTCCCCTAACTCCAAGGTTACTGTGACACGAAGCTCTTTTAAGAATAAATGTGGGAAAGAACCTCACGCTAAAAAAAACTCTGGATCACAATCCATAAAGCAGCGAAATCCATCTAGAGGTTTGAGGCCAGCACTTTTTTTTATTAACAAAATAGAAAGCTTTCCTATTTTGTAAAACTCTTATATCACGTTTGTGCACATGTACACTGAGTCATACTGGAAAATGGATTTCTTACTATGCATCGGGCTGGGGAAAACAATGAGAAAGCCACAGAAACAGAAAGAAACGTATTACTTCCTAGAGGACATGCTTTCCCTCTCTAGGAAAGGCCTAATGACAAAGCCCAATGAGACGGAGCACAGCTCCATCCCCAGGGTTTCCGGAGATGCCCCAAAACCTTCAGGGAGCCTTCTTCTCCGCCGTCCTGTGAGGCAGATGTACTCACCACCATCCGGGACAGGGAAGAACACGGGCTGGGAAGGGGTTGTGTACTACCATGTTGGACAATTTTTTTTTTTTAACCAGGTAACTTTCTGGCCAAGTTACTCTCTCGTCAAGAGAAGAAACGTGGTATGCTAAACCTTCACATCTTGGAAGTGTGATTTTAAAGAACTATTACTTAAGTCTCCACCTTTCCTTTGGGTGGGTGCAGAGTCAGCACAAGGAAACCGTGGCTCGGGCAAGTGAGAAAAATGAATTTAGATTATGTTTACAAGCCAAGGAAAGGAGAAAAGAAGACACGTTGAACAAATCCTCTACTGGAAACATTGCTAAAGTGTTTTTAAACTGAAGATTATACCACCACTTAAGATATTTTTTCTCTACTATTTTGCCCAGCATATTACAAAACTGCATCTAGGACTGAAATAGCAGATTGCCTCAAGAGCAAATGACAATATTTGTACCAGAAATGTTGGCAACCAGCGGCACAGATGGGTTTCTGCACAGCAATCTTCAAAATGGGGCTCCAAGAATAACTCCACCTACTGCACCAATGCTAAATTGCTGAATCCAAAGTCAGAAGGGCTCATTATTGCATATTTTTCCCACCTCCTCCTTCCCAAATGCACGTGTACCTGCCTGACCTCCTCTGCCTGGGAAGCAGGGCTCAGAACAAAGAAGAAAAAGAGAGAGAGAGAGAGAGAGAGAGAGAGCAGACTAGAGTGAAAAGGTCCCCAGGCATCAACTGGTAGCCAATGGTCAATTATCCACAAGAGGCAGGAACACAAAAACAATGGAAAAGTCCAGATAAGCCCAACAGTTATTTACATGAATAGTTTTCATCTTCCCCTTCAAATACAAATTTTTAAGTATTTATCCAAATTTCATCTCCTCTCCAAGGCTGGGTACACCTTGGTCATTTTTGTTAAAAGAAAGACTCGAGCACTGAGGGGAAAACTTGTACTAACCATAAGAATTGCTCTCCTGCACCTACAGCACAGCTCAAATCTCCTTCAAGAACTTGAAGAAAACAGCCACCTTTAAACAAAGGAGTTGGCACCTCCACGGCTGCTCTCACCGCCTGCCAACTACAACGTGCTGTTCTCCCTCCGTTCCTCTGCAATTTCTACCAAATGGTCTGGAAAAGCAAATTAAACAGAAGTCTTCACTTAAGGAGACATTAATTATGAAACCCATCCAATTAAAGTGCTGTCTTTGGCATTCACAGTATCCTTTCCGTGTCTTTGAAAATGGCCAGGGGACTGGCAGTGGAAATGGGTCTTTGCCTCTGTGCTATGTAAGGCTGGCCTCCAAGCAAACCATAGGGTCCCTCCATACAAAAGAGAACAAACATACAAACTTTTTCAGGTTAGGACAGTGCTTTTCAAATTATATAATGCAGAGTACAGAACACTGCATCGTGTTCCATATCCCCACGTGTCCTAAGGTACAGGTGGTGTAGGAGGCCTGGAATCTCACAAATTAAACTCAATTAACAAAAGGTTAGGAGTTCAGTCAAACAGAGGGTCTACATTTAAACAACTGTTAATTTCATCCTCAAGAAACCAAGAGTGGAGGATTAAGGGCGTGCTAAATCTCCCACCTTTCCTCCCCGAATGATTTGTGTGTCCCCAGGACAGGCTCTGGTGGTTAATTCCCTGAACTGTACTTCTCAGTGTGAAGGTCAGATGTATCTGGAGAAAGGACCTCTACGTTCGTTATCACATCTTGATTCGGCTGAAGCTGGATATAAGCCAAGGGATGCCGCGAGTGAAACAAAGCTGTCTGCCTAGCTTTTCATTTTCCACCGAGTCATCTAAAGTCCTGGTGAAAACGAGGGTGTTAAACCCTCCACAATCGCCACTAGCCGGAGCAAGCAATGTTCACAGAATCCCAAAGTCCAGGAAAAAATACTTTTAAGCTTTAATACATATCTTCATCCTTCTATCTGAATGAGTGTATCAGGTTTGGAGGGGAATTTATTCCAAGCCAGAAAGTCACCTAAAGAAGCCCCCCCCGCCCTGCTAAAAAGGAGTCGGGAAGCTACATGCTCATTTCCCCGTTATCCATCGCCCCTCCTTACTGGTAGAAGGCACCAGCCTCATTAGAGCAGTCCTCAACCAAACCTTCTCTAGAGAATTCAGACTAAGCAACGAAGAAGCCCTCCTTGGTGCAATAAAGGGCAGGTCCTTCACAGGTCAACAAGACAGGGATTTAGAAATGTCGCTGATGCCAGCAGCCCCTAGACCGTCAGTCAGGGCAGATCATCCAGAAATGACCGCAAGAGCATCCGACACTAAAAGAACCCTCAAACAGTCCCGGTCTCTTCTCACTAATTCTAAACAAGAAGAGACTGGCATGAAATTTACATTTTCTTCCCAATCAAGACCTTCCTCACCAACAACATGGAATTAAAAAAAAAAAAAAAAAAAAAAAAAAAAATCACATAAGCACAGTCAGTATTATTTTTAGAAACAACTTTCATTTCCATTTCAATTTACTTAAAATTCAAAACTTGCTAATAATAGCAAGGATTTCAGTTGTCACTAAAACCGGAAGTTGCTGCAAAATAAAATATGGTATTTCAGAGTCAAACTCAAGGATCCGTGTTGTAAAATATTTGGTCGTTGTTACTCCCTCAGCATTCAATTTGTAAAAGGGAAACATGTTCTCGTCTGGTTAATTAACCAGTAACATAAGTCAAATAATGAACGCTGCTGCTTCCTAAGTAAATCAGAATAGATTAACAGAATCCTTTTGAGTTTATTCCGTTTCAGAACACATTTCAAAGCCATCACCACGGTGACTCTGCCTGCAAGTTAAGAAAGAAGGCATGTGCTTCTGTATGTCAGCAGCAGAGGTGTTCAGAGCTGTTCGGATTCGGCAGGAAGAGCCGCCAGACCTCTGGGGCTGGTCACCAGGGCGTGACTGGACACGAGCAGAAGTGGCAGGTGTCTGAGGGGGTGCCTGGAAACAACAAGGTGAAGATGCAAAGACCAGTAACTTGGAGAGTGACAGAGGTCTTACTCTCTGCCAGAATTTGCAGTCGAGAAGTTTTAGCAAAAGTCTGCAATTCTGTCCTGTGGCAGCAGCCATCCTCTCCCTCCTGCTCGTGGCCCCTGCCCAACTCTTCCCAGTAACAATGGTGTTATTTTACAAGCCTACAGCAAGTCTGAACATGTAACAGATTCGAAAGCCATCATCTGTCCCCGAATGACTACTCCAGGACAGTGTCAGAGAAGAGGCTCTCTCGGATAAAGAGAAAACCTGTTTTCACAAAACAAGGGATTGGATTAGACTAGTAACATCTAATAACATCTGAGCCAAAGGATGCAAACAAAACACTATGAGAGGAATTTACACCAGAGCATAAATGCCACAAATGGGGAAATCTCCTCCTTGCTGAGACTCCTGGGTCCCTTCTTACATAATAACTCCTGGCTGCTAGTGGCGCTAAAAGAGCTTTCTTTCCAAAATGACCATTATCCAAATACCCACCCCTTCCAGAATTAAAGGGACTCAAGTTTGAGAGAAGCATTTGTCTGTCGAGGGTGCAGAATGGAGACAGAGATTGCCTTCAGTCTACATACCTTCCTTTAAAAATAATGCTGTTGGGAAAATGGTGCCAGTGGACTTGTTCAACAGAGGGTTGCCACAAACCTTCAGCCTGTGAAAACGCAGTATCTGTGAAGCTCAGTGTAGAACAAGGCACACCTGTATCCCAAGTGGGAACCTAGCCAGAACTAAAAGATAAGATACTCAAAACCGGAACTAGTGAGATCGAAAGATGAACCCAGAACAGCACAAACCCAGAGAATGCAGCAGATAAAGCTGAGTTTTCCTTCTCCGCAGCGGAGGTTAATCCCAACAGTCTCAGAGTCTGGCTTTGTTAGGTTGGCTCAGATTTGCTGCGAACGGAAGTGCAGTGTGGATGAGGAGACCTGCTGAAACGCCAACCCTGTTTAAATAACACTCCAAGAACTCTATTAATGCCTTCTGTGCAGCTTCTTTTTTTTTTTTTTTAAAGAAAATCAAATTACTTTGAGGAGTGGAGTGGACTTAAATTTAACTAAACGTTTTGCCTGGCACATGGCCGTTTTTCATTTAACATTCCACTTCACGAGCTGCCCAGCAAAACGCTCTTTTACTTAATGTCCACTCCCCTCTTCCTTTTATTCCCTTCTGGTTTTCAAGGTGGTAGGTATTGCTAAAAACGCCATGCGTAGGTTCCAGAAGACCTCTGGAGGGCTGGAGCACGCCTGATGGGTGCAGGAGGAGCGGAGGCCAAGAGGACTAGAGTCCCAGGCAGAGAGGAGGACCACTCAGCGAGTTCATCAGAAGTCCATCACTTCTGCCCTGCAGACCCACTGAGAATCAAAGGAGGCCCTTCTGCCAACGAGCAAGGAGGACGGAGGGGGAACAATGAGAAATCCAAGAGGGAACGCAGACTTTGGAAGAGGGCAAGGTGGCAGCTTGCTGCTGAGGGATGGCACTGATGTAGACAGTTTCCTAGTAGCTCCCACCTTCCGGACACAGAGCAGCACTATGACTAGGTCAAGACATGGCCCCGCAGACAGTGGCTCATGTGGAGAAGGCAAGCATCACAAAAAGAAGAAATCATCGTTGGCACTGAGCTTCAGCCACACTGGGCAGAACTGCAAACTGGATGGAGGTGAAAGAACGTTGAGCAACTGAGCCAGAGACAGCCAGGAAGGAAGTGGAGGGAGTGATGAGGAGGTTAGTACAGCCAGCCAAAGGCCCGGAACAGAGATCCTCACCCTTCCGCGCAGCAGGCCCAGCACGCAGAGCACCCAGGATGGTTGGGTAGGACAGAGAGCAGAGGGGAGGAGGACAGAGGAAACCCCCAAAGGGGCGTATGCATGAGAAAGTGTAAAACCATTAAAGGACAGTCACTTTATAGTTTTACTACTGTTTCCCTGTAATAAGTGTTATATTTGATTGAAAAACTGGATGAAAAAAAAAAAAAAAAAACGAGGAAAGAGTTTCTTCTCCTTCCTTAGAGGGCAGAAAGAAAGGTACTTCCGTCCAACTGTCCCTCCAGTCTCAAGGCCAGTCTGAAGAGATTCAGAGTACCTGAGACCCCACATGGGAAGGGGTCTCTAAGATGTCACAGGCTCTCCTCCTGATATGCAGGCCCTGTGTCACCTCCTCCCCTACAGACACCCAGCTACACTGGGCCCAGGATTCCTCACCCACAGAAAACTGTGAAATAAGGGCTGTGTGTTATTTTAAACCCCTACGTTTTAGAATACTTTGTTAATCAGCAACCGATAACAAAAATATCCTATTTCATTAAAACCTTCAATATAAAAATTGAGGCAACTGAAACTAGCATTTCCTTAAGTACAAAGCCAATATTCAGCGACTTTTCCCATCTTTGGGTTCAAAGACTTCATTCGGGCCAGGATCATGAAAGAATGACATAGCATAGCCAAGAGCTGACACCATATATTCTTTTCCTGAGGATTTATTTTTAATGTGGAAATATATGTATGCGGTACAAAATTCAAAAGATTTGAAAGAAGACCTCTCACCATTTCAGGTGTTTGTGTGTTATCCTAATAAGTCTACCCTGGAACTCAGGATCTGCCCCCTCTCCTTGCCTGGCTCTTTTCCAAAGCACTTGGCACCATGACACACTTCTTTCGCTTTACTTATCTAATTACTAGTACAATTATTGCAGTCTCTCCTGCTGGGGTTGTAAACTCTGCATGGGCATGAATTTTGTGAGTATTGTCTACCAGTGGGTCTCCAGTCCCCGGGATGGTACCTGGCACATATTAGATATTCAGTACACACCAACCAGGTGAATAATAAAGGGAAACAGTAAGAAGAGTCTCTGCATATCCTTGACATGGCTACTGTCATAGGAATTCATACATGAAAATGAATTTACGATACTTTTCCTCCTGGATTTGTTAACTTTTGATCTCTTCAAGATCTCCAGAAGAAACACAACTTGTCCGGAAACACTGAATGCGGCCCTGCTGCATCTGAGTGAAAACAGCTGGAAGTGAAGGCCTTTTCATTCAGTGACCTTTGTGAAATTCTATTGATAAGAGGTTTCAATGCATACTTCACCTTAAGTCAGAATCAACACAGATACTTCAAGGTGTGACTGCGTCATCTTCCCAATCACTTTATTGTTTAACCAAGTCTTTTATGGAAGAGACTTTAAAGTTCCAATTAACAGGAGGCTGTGCACACCCTGCTGTCGTGGGCTGCCGGCTGTTTGTTATTTCCTGGGGGCAGCAGGTAACTTAAGACTACAGCAAAGACTATTTGAAATTTTCGGTTGCTACGGCTCGGTAAATAACTTAAAACTTTGCAAGTAGATTAAATGAAATAAATCATTAGGCTGAATTCTCACACACCGGCATCTTCACCCATCAACATTCCATAGCCACATACGCTTCGCTCTTCCCAGCTGGGTATATCATAGTGTGCGATCCCCATCTCATTTCATCTTCATGCTACTTTCATCTCCGCTTCCAACGGCTCTCAGGTCAGTTACTAAGCTACGGACAAACTAATTTAAGAACCTGTGTACCTGCCCTCCATTAAAAAAAAAAAAAAAATTATCAAAACTCAGGACACAGAGCCAGTTGCTTCCTGCCCACTGCACAATTTGTTTTTGTGAACTAAGCCTGCAGTGTCTTCCCGGGAATTATCTTAAATTTTTAAAAGCAGCAGATCAATTTGTATTTCAAAGATCCAGAACAAAGAACATTCTGTTTTTGAACAGCAGAAAGCAGGGAAGAAGCAAGACTAAACCAGAAGAGTGCCCTGATTACCACATTCCTCGGGAACATTTTCTGAATAGCTCCAATTCTACAACTGGAAATGCAGCATCAGGTGACCCCTGCCTTGGATGTAAGCTCCCGAGGGACTAACGCTCTGTCCGACTCTGTCTTTCTGCAGTGCTGAGCACAGTCAGGAAACGAGACTTCTAATAACTGAGAAGACTCCAAGTTACTCCCTCCTTCTTTCCAATTCCAATAACCGTAATTCCTCTTTTCCAGTTCCTTGTATTACTTTACTGCTTATCAGGGATGGCAGGCCCCTGTTGTCTTGCCATGAAATATTAAAGAAATATATTGGGGGTACTTCTGGGTCTCACATTATTAAACCCAATAAAAAGGTACATGGCTTATGATACTACCAATCTAATAAGCCATCATTTCACCACCTACATAGCAGTTATGTTTATAAAACTTAACACTGATAAAATACCAGCTATGCCCCAAGAATAGAAGGAGGCATTGTGAATGAGATCATTTAACACCTAAGACTCGGAGAGGTACTGATCCTTGGATCACACACATAATATAGTCATTAGAAAACAGTTCACTTCCGGGGTCTCAAGCCCCGGTGTACAATCGTTCCGAGGCGTTACTGTTTTCTACAGTAGGTGATATGAAAAAGCTTAGCAAGATAATTAGACATGCTGCAAAGAAAAGCTATTACCACTGTATAGTGTGCTTTCAAAATATTTCAAGTTCAAGTTTGAACTCTGGTAATAAATAATACAAACTAAACTACTGGACATGCCAACCTATAAAGCTGGTTCTAACTTATACCACAGGAAAAGAAAAGTGAAGATTTAGCTTCCTGTTGTTTGCTATTTTTCCAAACAGCAATTTATTATATAAAGAATCCTCTAGTCTCCAGTAAAATCTACCCCAATATAACAAAAATTCAGGACTTTGGATCCTTCTCTGACATCCTTCTTTGCTCCTTAATTAGATGTTTCATAGACTTTCAAGTGAAACTTAACAATTGGCTCTGAGATCATTTACATTTAGCGAGACATCGAAAGCCGCCCTGTCACCACCATAGAGCGCTGCCTAATGAGGTCCCCTTAGACAAAGGCTCACTTGACAACAACCCACAATTAGTTAATACTAAAGTGATCCAAGATTTCCTAATTCCTCGGAATTTGGAAAGGATTTACGGAACCCTCTTCCCTAAAAATGGGGGGAAAAAGAGATAATATTTCATACAGGGGTGTCTTCTGTTTGAAGGGCCCCCAAGAGAGCTGCACCATTACCAAGTGAGCAGTAATATACATTCAAATACATTCACAAGTTCACCTCCGAGTCCTTGAACAGTAAAGGGACAGTGCACAAAAAGCCCACGCGGTCACCTCTATGCTCTTCTGGAGTTTAAGGAGGCCCAGGAGGGCGGCAGGAGCCAAGCAGGGCACTCAGCGGGTAGGAGGAAGAGCAGGAAGGAGGGTGTCAAAAGTGGAGGGGCAGAAGTGGCCCCGGGTCACGAAGAGCTGGCTGCAGGCGGCGGACATGGGCTGGCGCGGACCTCCGGAGTGTCAGGATCCAGCGCCTTCATTTCGGGGCTGAGGAAACTGAGGCTGTGCTCACCAAGCCGGTAAGCGACAGGAATCAGGCCTGGGTTGCTAGTCCCGCCGCTGAGAAGGCAGGATGCGTGGACAATGAATGATGAGGTTCAAACCGCTTGGTGTGGACCACCTTTCTACGCGTTCACCTCACACTCTCCCCTCCAAGGAAGAGCACAAGAAGAACGCAGCAGAGGAGGTGTGCGGCAGGCGGAGGGGCCCGTCTGGACCACACGGTTGGTTACGAGCTTCTTCTTCGATCTTCAGTGGTACCTACGTGAGAGATCTGTAACTGGGTGTGGTTTTTATACTCTTAAGAAGCCAAGGTCAACTCCTCTCCCCAAATAAAGGAACACTAGCAACTTTGCATTGCAAATGCAGAAAACTGTGATGGAGTGATTAAGAGGATTAATAAACGTCAGACTTTGCTAGAAATGGCAAAATGTCCCTTTGGTGCTCAACAGCTATACTTGAGACTTCTGTTCTTTAGGGCCTGGCTCTAAAAATATAAGGTTATATTCTTGAAACAGGCTTTGTAGAAAAGTGGGAAAAAGCCTCTATTCAATAAGCTTAACCCTTAACTTAGGGTGGTGAGTACCATAAACTCCAGTGCTTCTGCTACTCAATGCGCACAGGAACCGCCAGGGGTCTTACCCAAGTGCAGATTCTGATTCCATAGGCCTAGGGTCAGGCCTGAGATTCTCACAAGCTCCTGGGTGATGCTGAGGCCGCCAGGCCGGTTTCTGGACCGTACTCCAGGCAGCAAAGGCCCAAAACCATGAGGTATGAGAACCACATTTCAAGGCATGTTTATCTCACAACTTGGATTGCTGGCTATAAAACAGTGACATGTGAGTCTCTTTCCTTCTGGTGAGTGACAGGCTCTGCAGAAATGTCAACATAACTTTTTTTTTCTTGGGGGGGCGGGTTCCAAGTCCAACAAGTAAACACAAAAGCATTCAGTACACAGCATTGTGATTATTTAATACAACAGGAGTGGCTCCAGGTTTGGGGGGAAAAAAAATCATAGCCTGTATGTTTGTCAGACAAGAAAGGGAGAGTAAAGGCCGGAGTTAACAGAACCTGATTTAAGTCCTCCTGGGTGGCCAAATGGACCATGTGTTCTTTTGCATGAAAGCTAATCTTCCCCATTTGCACTCAGAATGGGTCCTGTGTTACTTTCCAGGAGTCCTGAGGCTTCTGTTGTGACAACCCACGGGAAAGCCTGGGCTAAGACCGTGGAGCAGGGTTGCTCTAACCCAGGCATACAATCATTTCTCTAACACCTGACACCATTTCCTTCCATGGTCTCATGTGTCTTAGTGGAAATACAAGCTTTCTGAAGACTATCCTATAGTCTTTGTGGGCTATTCCACATTTGAGGAATCAAATTTTCAAAACTAACCTTAGGAAGCAATGTGGCTTTGGAGATCTTGGCTCAAATCCCTGACAGTCACTAGTACTTAAGCTTTCTAAGTCTTTTCCTCAACTATAAATTGAGGACAAGAGCCACCGAGCGAGGTTCCCGCGAGCTCAGGTGCTCTGAGCTCCCAGCAGCTCGGCAGTCGGCTCAGTGAGGCTCAATGGCAGAAGTATCACCGGCACCATCACGGCCACCTTCTCCAGCTGAGCCAAGCAACCCCCATCCACGCTCGACTAAGGATACACGTCACTGGCAGGCTCTGTTCTCAGCGAGCTCACGTCCTTGGCAAGCAACACGTATAGCCACGCCGATTTTTTAAACATCACCGATGACTCCTGATTTCTACGTACTCACCTAAGCACTGCGGTACACAGAGGAGAAAGACTGTAATATTTATTGTCCCCGATGCCATCTCGTCATTAAACCTCCCTGCTTCCCACCACACCCCCCTCATCCTCATTCTGTCTGAAGACAGCACAGCACCCCAAAGAGGAGGAAGAGAGCCTGTCCCCTCACCCCATCATCCCACTACGTGTCCTTCCTGAGCCAACAGCAACTGGTCTCCCCAGCAGCATGTGAGAAAGAATAGACCGCCTTTCCCTGCGAGTTCAGCACTGATCACACGGGAAGGCTACTTATGAAAGCAAAACCCTGGAAGACCCACTGTTTACAAATAAGTGCGTGTGATTAATGTTTTAAAGTCCACAGTCTTTCCATATACATTATCTCAATCGATCCCAACAATAACCCTGTGAAGTATTTAGGACTGCTGTCTTTATTACCATCATTACAGATAAAGGCTTACAAAGTCTGATAAACGAGACAAGTTCATGGCCACCTAGCCTTTGTACCTTCTCTCATTCTCTAAGACAGAGATCTCCCCAGGAAGATGGTGGTGAGGACATTCCAGAACCACCTACGTAATTCAGTTACACACATCTTTCTGAGGGAGACCACTGGAGCCCATTTTATCAGCCTGAGCTACGCCCCGCTCTTACGTTATCAGGATCTGTAAACCACAGCCTACCATCTGTGGGCCCTTAATCATAGCCTAAACAAGGTCTCCTGTGTTGGAATGTAAATGGCAATGCTGAGTCAAGGTTGAAGCCGAAACCCTACATTTTCCCTCGGTGAAGGAAGGGCCCTGCCCTCTGAAGAACCTTCCGCGGAGCTTGGGAAAGTCTCTTCTGCCGAATCAGAGCTGAAGAGAAACAGCCACAGCCTCGGCACCTTCACAGGCATCCCGAGCACCATCTGAGGGCCTGTTCACCAGTGTGAAAGCTGCTCTCTCCCTCCATCTGCCCGCACACCCTTTCTCTGGCTGAAAGGGCCTTTTCAAAGGCATCAGAGGTGCTACAAAATCTCCGCTAAGTAATTTAATAATGAGCGTCTGGTACTTCAGTCCCAAACAGAAAGGAATGTGCCCGGGAGCCAGCAGGCAGAGCCACATTCCTCCTGTCACCGGGCGGGCGGGCGGACAGACGGGGCTGGAGCAGCGCTGGGGACAAGTATTCTGACAGCACCACTTTCCCAACATCAAAGGGTCAGGTCGCGTCTTCAATTTGTAACTTGGATTTTTCTCCGTTTCAAATCACAGGCTGACAGAGGTTGAAGACTTGACAGGGTATAAAATCATTGTGTAGTGAGTCAAGAATATGACAAGCAAAAGGAAACAACAGGATAAAAGAGGCCCCTGTTCAGAGAAGGGGACGGAAATCTACCACACAAGTTGCAGAGCATGAAGTAGTGAAGCTGGCTCTTCAAATGGCACAGGGCACAGCGGCGGTAATTCCGCCAAGTACCGTGCACGCAGCAGTCACAAACAGGCGAAGGCTGTATCCTATGGTGATACTGTTTTACTTTGTCTGGTTTTTTTTGTTTTTAAGGAAGGGCATTCACAAATGATTCCGAGTTATTTCTAAATGTCTTCCCCTAAAAATTCTGGTTGAATTCACAACCATTTCCACTGATACAACATTATTTGCAAGAGGGAACAAAAACAAACTAATGAAATCAACCAGCCTTGCCCACTAGCATGAAAAAACAAAAATCCTGTAACACCAAAACTTAAAAAAAAAAAAAGAGTCAATACTTTCTTGAATGGATTCTTTCAGGAATATTTTTACACAAATGTGGCTCACGTGACCACTAACCACCCAGATTTGAGGAGTGGTTTTTATGGGCTAAGTTGTTCTTGTTTTGCCCTTCAAAATGTCACATCTCTAAACCTGAATATACCCCCTGACTCTGTGCTATTCGAAGTGTGGTCTGGGGACCAGCAGCATCGTCTAGGCACTGGTTACAAATGCAGGACCTCAGGCTTCACCCCAGACCTACTGAGTCAGAACCTATGTCTGTTTAAGATCTCCGGGTGTGTCAGATTCATAGACATATTGAAGTCTGCTAACCACCATCTCAGAAGATGGTTTTTTATTTAAAAATCATTTAAACCCATTTTAACAGCTCTGCTAAAAAGTCTTCCTTGTACTGACTTGTAATATGCCCTCCCATAAGCCCATTTATGGATGCTTCCCTGGTAACTAGAATACTCAGGGAAAGAACTCCAATCTGAAGCCTGTTGTGTGAAATACTTTCTTTTTTTTTTTTTTTTTTTTTTGTGGTAGGCGGGCCTCTCACTGTTGTGGCCTCTCCCTTTGCGGAGCACAGGCTCCGGACGCGCAGGCTCAGCAGCCATGGCTCACGGGCCCAGCCGCATCCGCGGCATGTGGGATCTTCCCGGACCGGGGCACGAACCCGTGTCTCCTGCATTGACAGGCGGATTCTCAACCACTGCGCCACCAGGGAAGCCCTGAAATACTTTCAAAATAAACTCAAAGTTCTTTTTAACTGTGTGCAATGTTTGAGGGGGGAAAAAAAAAAAGTCTCTAAATTCACTATAAGCTTTCCATGACACACCATACTGCCACTATTTCTACTGATGATCAAAAACGTACACAATAAACAAAAATGAAAGCAGATATCCACATGATATCAACAATACCAACTGAGCAATAAACATGGCAATTCAAGTGAAGGAGGTACAGAAAATGTCTCCAAGACAAAATTATTTGCCAAATTAGTCTTGCTGGGGAATATCTGCTATACAATTCAGGGCGAGAAAGACAACTTTTGCCCAACTGAAAGAAACGGGGTCTCCCCCACATGCCAGTGTCCGTCCTCAGCATTTTCAATACAGTACTGAATTTAAGCCGTACCGCAGCCTTGTAAGGTGGGTATGTTTTAGCCTACGTTTTATGGATGCTTAACTTACACACAGCCAAACACTGAAATCTGCTGCATCCAGCTCAGTGAAGTTTTACATTTGTATGCCCCCCGTGTAAGCACCACAGCGGCGGTCCTCGTCACTCCCAGCACCCCAGCAGGAGGCTCCCATGCCCCACAAAGTCAGCAGCCCCTTCCCCCCACAGATATACTAGTTTTGCTTGTTTACTGAAATTCATAGAAATGAAACTGTGCAGAATGTCGTTCTAGAAGGAGCTATCTAGTGTGGATAGGGGAAGGGAATGCCCTGCTGGGGGGACAGAAAGAGCAAAATAACCAGGAGGGAGGAGAATGCCCTAGAGCATGGAAGGCGGAGCTGCTCGAGGAGGAAGTTGGAAGGATGGTGGGCGGCTTTGAATGCCAATAGTGCCTGTGTGAAGGTGCTTGAAGGGCGGAATGATATCATTAAAGTGACATGTCAAGGAATTTGACGTCTCAGCTCACCCAGAGGGGACCGAAGGAGGAGGAAACTGGAGGCCACAAGCACAGTGTGGTGATCCAGGTACCAGATGGTTAAGGACCACAGGGAAGGGGAGGGAGGAGGAGCTCCAAGGAGCCTGCACTTGCCACTCCACTGTAGCGGCTGCAGGTGATGGGAGGAGCTTTCTCCACAGCTCCAGGATGAGACTGCTGAAAGAGTGGTAGGTGCGACTCAAATAATAAATTAGTCAGCAGGGGAAACCAGTTTTAGGGAGGAAAATAAGTGAAGTTTAAGGCCATTTGGTCACCAGCTGGTTGACAAATGAGACTAAAGCTCAGGAAAAAAAGAGGCGAAGATGTCGCGTGGGAGATGAAGAACAAGACAGCAAGAGCTAAACGGTGTCCAGAAACCCATGTCTTTGAATCAAGGCAGCTGAAGCCAGTGAGAAGAGAAGAGACCACCAAGAAACAGCATGAGGTACAGGACTGTACCTTGGGGGATACTCACAGGAAAGAAAAAAAAAAAAAGAGTACGCAAAACAAGGACAGGAACAGGGCAGGAGTAGGATAAAAACCTAAAGACGGTAGGATACCTTTAGTAGCAATTCCTGCAACAAGCACTCAATTTAAAGATCTTTTTCTCAAGTATAACCATTGTAAATGCTGAAATTAGATTCTCTAAGAAAGTGCAAGGTACTTCAGAAGCTTAATTAACTCTTTCTAGCATCTTCAAGGTATTACTTTGCAAATTACTGTCTGCGTATGCTAAACTTAGTAAATTATTGTTTGGGTGAACTAAATAGTAGCCTAGTGCTCTGAAAGAGTTAATGGGGCTTTCAAACCGTCTACTTTACTCCTAAGGTGCTCTGTCATATGCGGAACTCTAACTTGATTCACACATCACCAATGACGACTTAAAGGCAATCCATTAAACTGGGCATTCACATTTCTGTCCAAATTGAAGCTAATAGATTTTTATTTAGACTTCCTAGTCATCATGACAACCAATGCTTAGATGATTAACAACCAATCCACAGTGGTCTTTCATGAAGAAATCTACTACAAATAAAAGCTGAAAAGAGACACCAAAAAACGGCAAAGCTGAAATCAATGTCTGCAGGGTAATGGTGTTTGTAAGGATGAGCCTGAGGTGGGTCTAGTCGAAGGATAAAATTATCCCACAGGCATGGGTCACAGCTCAATCCCCTGTCTTCCTTCTCTGCATTCATCTTCCCCCTTCACCAGATAGATGACAGCTGGTAAATTTGTTTGTGAAAGCCCAGTCTTCAGGAGATATTAAGAGAGAATTCCTAAGGTAAGGTGTGTTTCTTTTCTCTAAACGATGACAACAGATAATATGAAAGGAGGAATTTAGCTTTTAATTTAAAGCTAATTTTTAGGGGGCTTTCCTGGTGGTCCAGTGGTAAAGAATCCACCTTCCAATGCAGGGGATGCGGGTTCGATCCCTGGTCGGGGAACTAAGATCCCACACACCACGGGACAACTAAGGCCGCGCGCCTCAATGAGAGAGCCCACGCGCTCTGGAGCCCGTGCACCACAACTAGAGAGAAGCCCGTGCGCCACAACAATGATCCCATGTGTCACAACAAAGATCCCATGTGTCGCAATTAAGACCCAACAAGCAAGCAAGCAACAAATAAATAAACAAATAAGATACATAAAAATATTTTTTTAAAAAACAGTACTGGGAGTAAAAGACTTTTTTAAAAAAGCTAACTTTTATCTGCTCAAGTCACTTCCAGTTAATGCTGCCAATGGTCGTATTTTACATTATTCCCTGATTAAACTTACTTTATTAATCAAAAGCAAGCTGGCAAATTTATACATAGCATTAAGCAGTGATTTTTAAAAGATACTGCATAGAAAAGAAGAGGGGAACACCGCTAAAACATTAAGTTTTCTTTCATTAAGGAAATATGGCTCTTTTCCCTATTTTTCAAGTTTTCTTTTATGATTATGTTTTTTAAGTTATAAATACAAATTTAAAGTCAAATTAGTTCTCATCAAGTCTCCCAGCAAATCCGAGCAAATCAGTCTTCTGAACTGCCCCAACACACTAAACATTAACACTTCACTAAAATATGACTTTGAAATTCCCATTAAAATTCTCAGTGGCTGAATGGTTTTTTGGTCAGACTTTCACTTTTTGGCACACGTTTTCAAAAATGTTAAGAATAACATCTTTGCTTTGCTATATAGAGCAATAACCAGGCATATCTTTGTACAAGTGCAGCTTAATCATTAATATCTTCATTTGAAAAATACTTTGAAACAGAAGTATCCCCAAAGATCCTCAGTTCAGACCTGTTATGTAATCTAAAATTAGTACCAGTAGAAGATCTAACTACATTTTCAAATATTAGAGATTAAAAAGGTAATTGGAACCCTACACAGAGGTACATATATTATTACTAATAATGAAATTATATATATATGTGTATATATATATATATATATATATATATATATACACACACACACACACACACACACACACACAGCTTTCAGAGCACACAGAAAAATTCACACAGACCTTTGCAAAAAGACAGGCATTCTGGTTTTCTTTTTAGTTACTTTTTAGTTCCATCACGGCAGGAACAAATTAAATACAGTTTCTTTCAAAATTTTTTTTTAACTAAGTGCAAATTAAATAACCAACCTATGCCTTAAGTGTAGGCAGCTTATGCGTCCTCTCCCTAACTCTCTGAAGATGAATCTGAGCAAAGGAACGGGGACATGAACAACCGAGGGGCAGTGAATCTGCACATACTCTCTGGCATTTCAATTGGTCATGTGCAAAAACCTAAGGCAGCTGTACACAGAGAAATTTTCAAAAGGAACAGGTATATGAGATAAATAAAAGCTTTCAAAGGAAATTTGAAAAGCTTTCCTTCTCTTTCTCCCCAGTCTCACTTTTGAGGACAAGAAACATTTTTTTTAAGTTCAAAGCATAAAACTCATTAATACAGATCCCTTAGGGATTAAATGTGGAGGATGAGGGAAGATGCATAACCGATGCACATGTTAATATAAGAGAATAAAATCCATACAAGCAACATAAAAGATTACTTCAAACACCAATGGAGAGATACTTACCCTTCAATTGCTAATAGAGCTTTTTTATAGAGCTTTTTTAATGCTCATGTTTTTCTACACAAAATCATTTGAATTGGGGGGGGGACTTGCTTTAATTTCACCCCAACACAGAGCATTCTATCTAGCAGGCATGGTTTACGTAGCCCCCAACACACCACACCTTTGGCTACTAATTGGCAATATCTTAAGGCTTTTCCAGGATTTGTGAGTAGATTAACAATCTATCCTTTTTAGTTGACAGAAGTAAAGATGGTCCCAAATGCAAAACAAAGCCCCAAACCGCACTACCAAACTCATCTACTTCATAAGCAAAATCGTCTGCACCTCACTCACACTACCATAAAACTGATACAGAGTTCAAGGTCCCAGTGGAGAGGCAATTTTGTGCAGGATGAGTAAGGGACGAATGTGAACAGCCACCCGCAAGTACACTCCACACACGCCCACCCACTCACTGCCTCAGTCACTCAGCAGCTACACCACTGTTGGGGTCATTTCCCCAGTTTTACCTGAAGGCATTGGCACTAATCCTTCTAGTCTCTTTGAACTTCTTACTATGCCTATGCCTTTTATTTGCATTTCAGACTTTCCCAGCACGTTCTTGAGATAATCTATCACTCCAACACAAGGTGATGAAGAGAAACAAGACATATCCCAAACAAATGTGGCTTTTGGTGGTTGAAGTTTTTAATGCCACTGACCATTAGGTTAAAAAACATTTGTTACCCAATACAATCCAAACCAGATCAAAACCCTAGCTGGCCAATTAATTTTTTAAAAGGGAAAGTTAAAGTACAGAATTTTTTAAAATTGATATACAGGGGCTTCCCTGGTGGCGCAGCGGTTGAGAGTCCGACTGCCGATGCAGGGGACACGGGTTCGTGCCCCGGTCCGGGAAGATCCCACGTGCCGCGGAGCGGCTGGGCCCGTGAGCCGTGGCCGCTGAGCCTGCGCGTCCGGAGCCTGTGCTCCGCAACGGGAGAGGCCACGACAGTGAGAGGCCCGCGTACCGCAAAAAAAAAAAAAAAATTGATATACAGGGCTTAAACATTAAACTTAAAATAAATACATGTACATGTGCTTGAGATAAGGTAAAATCTTTCCTCTGAGACAAGGTCCAGTCTTTCTTATAAACCCACAATGCATTGTCAGTGAAGATTTACAATGTTGATTTCTTTAAAGTACAGGAATCTACCTGACCACTGCATGCAGCAATCCAACCACAGAATTCTTCATGCTTTCCCCCTAATTTTTATAGGGTCTGACCACACCTAATTTATCGGCAGTTTAAGTCTTCCCAAAGTATTCAACTTAGTTTTCCTAAAGATAATTATTTCACATTCATAGTTAATGGATTCACTTAACATTTAATTAATTTTTTATTAATTGGGAAAGCAGTACAACTGCACAAACATGTCTGAAAAGACACAAATGAGTTCCAAGGAAAACACAACTAAGCTGGTGTACTAGAGGGTAGCATAAGCAGCCAGAGAGGCATTCAACCAGGAAAGGCATGTCACCGAGGGAACGGAGAGCATGTGTTCACATGTACTGGTGAAGCGCCGGTCAACCAGGAGAGCTGCTCCCGCCGATGCTGGTGCTACCACCAAAGTGTACCCTAAACATTTATCTGCCAGACAGGGGTAAAGACAGGGGAGACTACAGGATTTTTTTTTTTTTTTTAAAAAACACTTCATTTCTGTTAAGTGTGACTGAATTAACCTGAAATGTTTCACTTCCTTAAAAAAAAAAAAAAAAAAAAAAACCCGCCACCCAAGAAGTACTAATATTAACACATTAAATGTGTTGAGTTGAATGTTACTTGTTCCTACAAGTCCATCTTCTGGAAAATCTGAATAGTGATATTCTATATGTATGTGCATGTATGTACATGCTAATTAACGTGCATATATGACAGCGTGTAACCCAATTATCTCATAATTAGCTGGGTGCCAGATAATTTTTTTTTAACTCTCCTCGGCTTTTGGAATACATAGTATGGTCTTTACAGAGTTCTCTTAGCACAGTTCATTTCCTTTGTGCTCTCTATATGAGAACTGATTCAGAGGCCTTTAGCCCAGTGTCATACTGGTGGTAAGTAGGCAAGGACACCAAGACGCCCGTGTGGATGAAAAGGCGACAGACACACAGTCTACACTGCAGAATCTGAAAGGTAATGCCCCTTAATCACCATCAGCCTTTCTCTGCTGGAAACTTTCTTCTTTGGAAATGTCATAACAGGCAATGTGGCTCTAAACCAGACAGTTCCGTATTTGCTCACATACTTGCAAATATTACCGTCATCCCTAAATACAGTCCAATATAGAACAAAAAGCCACATACTACTAGGTTAAGATGTTATTTTTTTGCAGACAGAAACCTAAAGTGTATTTACTTAACATAAGAGAGAGCTAAACAGCTGTACGTTAACGCCTTCTTTCTAAAATTCAGCTGGTTCCTATTTGACACAAACTCTTTCTCCTGGTTCTTAAACTGCTTCAGGAATGCAGTTTTTGCTATGAATAATCACATTTATTAAACGCCAGAGACCTGAAGTCTTTGTTTCCAAAATTTAAAAATTGGTGGTATGTATTTCTTGATTTATTAAAAAACAAATAAAACTGGGTAGTAATGTTCTTTGTCATTTACTCAAAAAAGCGTGATTTTTTTTAAAAATGAGATTTAACATTAAAAAAAAAACTTTGAAATGTACACTCTGGGTTTGTAATAGTAAAGGAACTGGTGTCCCCAGGAAAAGTAATTATGCTCAGTTATGTCAAAGTTCTTTTAACAGGCTTAGCTAGGAAAAATTGGTAATTCAAAATTTCCAACGTGATAATTAATATACATATTGCTTGATAAACTATAATCCAGTCCTCATTTTTAGTGAGCAAAACCACACACTGTAGAGAAAAAGATACTAAAAGTCTGTTACCAACACATGACTACAGGAGTAAATAACTAAATAGAAAAATAAAACTCTTAAAATGCACTGCATGATCATATCTTTTTATTCCCTGATCAAGGAATAAGTGGGTATTTCCAGGATAATTCCAACCTGTTCGCAGATGCTCAGTCACAAATCCAAGCAGTCCGGGTTACCATACTCGGCAATTAAAAAATTAATTAACAGCATCATTGTTAGCGATACACGTATGAAAAACTCCCTTCTCAATAGCTCCCAACTGTCAATGACAAATGATGAGGACAAGGCCCTCACTTCAGCCTCATTTCCAGCAATCCATCTCCAGCTACACTACACCTCTCAATTCCAGTAACATGCCGACCCCTCTCCCACCGACACCTCTGTGTTCAGGCTGCTTCTCCCACCCTGGATCTCCTCCCTGACTGGCCCCAAAGTAGGGTCAGCCCGCTGAAATTCTACCCACACTTCTGCACTCATCTTGAGCGTGGGCCATGCTTCTCCTGGTGCTTCCAACTCGATGTGAACTTTCTAGCCCCTGAAACCCCAGTACTCCCTTCTACATTTCTCTCCAGTCGCTTGCCCTTAATATCTGTGTTATCAGCAGCTGTCTAAGCCCTGACTAGCTGTTAGCCTCTTAAGGCAGAAGCTGTACCATCACCGGCTGCACAAGGCGAAGGAATAATACCACTGGTGATCGATGGAGATGCAGGCTGGCAAAAACAACCAACTCGTGTGTGGAAGGGTGCCACAAATTACACCAACAGTGGCGCCAACACTAACCGCTAAGAGATGCCTCTTAGTATCAGTGGACGAGTGTTTAAAGCTAGTTAAGTATGAACCTAATAATCTAGAAGAGGTACATGGATCGAGCAATAAAAACATCAACAAATCTGGGACCAACATAAAAGATATTCTGACACAATGACGTGGTGGAATTCACTGAAAGGCACATTCTACTTAGCCCAAATATTGTAAAAACCATTTTTTCCCCAATGTTAGATTGGGGAAAAAGATGAAGCAAATGTAAAAACCGAAGATCAAAATAACAGCCATTACCTTGGTGACCAAGGTGGTTTTCAAACACCCCAAGTTGACGTTTTACCAAACTGAGGTTATATATCATCCTTCAACGCTGAGACTACACCACACCCATCCTGTCACCTGAAGCTATCTAGTCTAAAACAGATGATTTCAAGGCCTAGCAACACTTCAGAAGCAGTACAGCAGCTTCTGTCAGCGGAGGAAAAGGTTTTAAATGACTGTACATCATGTTCTCTATTTTTTTTTTGGAAGGGCGGGGAGAGAGGCAGGGTGCCAACAGGGACTGAGGAAGGCTGGGGAGGTGGGAGTCTGCCCCTGGGAGACTACTTGTCAGGTGTCCCCTGTTCCTCCATCATCCCCAAGCCACACTTCCACCTGAGGGTCCTGCATCCCTGCCAACGCAATTTCCTCGCGGCCACTCCTATTCCCCACTTTCTGAAAAAGCACATCTGATCGCATCCCTGACCCTGCTTAAAACTGGCTTCCTCCTTCCATCAGGTGAAGATCAAGTTCATGTAACACTCTCAGATCTGACCCTGCCTGCCTCTGCAGCCTTACTTCACCCTGCCCTCTCCCTTCAGACTTTGTACTTGGGCTCCCAAAATGTGTTGTTGTCATTTCATGCCTCCCAGAGGCTCTCCATAAAGCCCTCAAGTCTCTCCCGAGAGCTCCCTGTTCCTCCTGACCAGAGGGCACTGCTGCCTCCTGCACATCTGCCCTGCGCCACGTCCAGGCTTCTCTTACAGAAGGAGGCACGTGGTGCTGCAACTCCAGAAAAACGAGAGGACACTGACTATGTTGTTTTGTCCTGCACCCTGAGTGCCTAGCAAAATGCCAGAGACAGAGTAAGGAGTCTGAGAGTATATGACGTCTCAGCAGTGGCGCAATCCGTGGACTACTGTAACATTCCAAATGCCCCGAGGTGGACAACTGTCCATCCTAGTTACTACCTGTGAGTGCGGAAAACCCACATTCTTCCTGAAGACACTTTTGGGCTACGCCTTCACTAATTTCCCATTTGAGGCTTCTTTACTTCATCCATTTGTTTCCAAACGTGCTCCACTACATGTCAGGCACTGTACTAGGCACTACAAATGAATGAATGGATGAGAGAGAGAGAATGGGAGGGAGGGAGGGAGGGAGGGAGGAAGATAGATAAGGCATTGTCTCCACTCTCAGGGGACTGAGAGCCTCCTGGGGGAGTCTATAACCGCCCAATACAGCATTCAGTAACTAGTCCACATTTTTTAGTACAATACACATAGATAATAAGGAACTACACATTTGGTGCCTTTATTCTCATCCAGTATTTAACCTCCTTTGGCTACTTAAAGCCATTCTGTTGCCCTTGGGTGTTTCCCAAGTTCTACACCCTTATGACACATGGCAACATAAAGGTGCACTGGTGGTACCAATAAATGAAACGTGCAGTTACAGACAGGGAACGAAATCTCAATCCTAGTCGTGTTAGTAACTACAGAGACAGACTAGCCCAACAACTTCATTGTACAGAACAAGCAGCCCAAGACAAATTACATCAACTGCCTGGGGTCTTCCAACAGGTTACAGCTAAACCTGACTTAGAATCGAGATCTCCTGTCTCAGCTCCATTCTCTTCCTCTGTCTTGCCCTCACCTGACAGTAATGCATCCCCTGTGATGTGTTAAATTCAGATCACGGTCATATGAAAAGCTGAACTGGTGTTTCTTGGGGCACAGGAAAGGACAAAAGGCAAAGGCAACAAAGTAGCACCACATAATCTCATAACCAAACGCTTCCTCCAGCTGCCAGCGTTTTTCGAATTTGTGGTAAACAGAATTGTTGGTCCCGATTGTTCCGCTGTGGTTATTTCCATGGCCCCTTGCTAAAGTGCACTTCTCTCCTCCCTGACTTCAGGCTTGGCCGTATGGCTTATTTTGGCCAACACAGGCTGGAAGTGAACTTGCACTGTAAGGCTCCCCCTCTTGTGCATCTGACATCATCCTGAGAAGAACGTATCCCCTTCCAGCCTGGGCCTCAGAGTGAGCTGCCCTAGGCAACTTCATACACGTGAGCAAGATGTATAAGCACACATGCTTATAGGTGTATGGCACTGAGACGTCAGGGTGATGCGTTATGCAGCAAAGCTGGCTGACACGATGTCTCATCTATCCTTCAAGCCAAGAATGCATACTTGTGGTTATCTGTCAATAATGCATCTCCTCAGAGTGTCAGCGTAAGTAGAAAGTATTAGCATAAGTAGAAACTGACTTATTCTCTTTTACTTCCATTTTGCTAATTTCTTGAGGCCATCTCTTATTTGAATTATCTTCAGAAAAGAACCTGTCCCCAAATTAAAGTGTCACCTCCAAGTGCTTCACTGACTCTTATGGTAGATATTATATAAGTGAGAGAAGAATGTATCCTTTCAGTACAATCTCATGAAATGCCTCCTTCTCCCTTCAAAGCAGTAAGATTTGTCATGATCACCATTAATTTCGTAAAGATAATTTTCAGCTCCTATGACAGATCCTACAGATAGATGGGAAGGGAATACATGTATCTTTCAGGGCAGGTACTAAAAAAAATTTTAAAGGCTGCTTTAAAGCCCTCAGCTGGAATAAATGTTAAAAACGCTGATTTTTTTCTTAATATTTTTAAAGGCCCTCCAAATCAGGGTAACATTAAACAATGACACTCAACATAAACGTCCTTTAATTTAGGCACTTGCTTATTCCGGCACATACCCTGACGTTGTTGTTGGTTTTTTGTTATTGTTATTTATTTATTTGTTTGTTTGTTTGGTTTTGGCTGCATTGGGTCTTCGTTGCTGTGCACAGGCTTTCTCTAGTTGTGGCGAGCGGGGGCTACTCTTCTTTGCCGTGCGCGGGCTTCTCATTGCGGTGGCTTCTCTTGTTGCGGAGCACGGGTTCTAGGTGCGCATGCTTCAGTAGTTGTGGCACGAGGGCTCAGTAGTTGTGGCTCACAGGCTCTAGAGTACAGGCTCGGTAGTTGTGGTGCACGGGCTTACTCCCGTGCATGCATAGTTACTCCGCGGCATGTGGGATCTTTCCAGACGAGGGATGGAACCCATGTCCCCTGCATTGGCAGGAGGATTCTTAACCACTGCGCCACCAGGGAAGTCTCCCCGATGTTGTTAAAACTACTCCAATGTAATGAATTATCATTTGTAATTTTTAAAGCTCAGTAGACTTGAAATAAAATTATGTTTGGATGACAAAACACATCACGCAACAGAGTCATCTGGAGAGTAGAATACCAAACTGAGAATCTACTGCTTATTTTTCCTTCTGCTTGCCATGACAAGGTTAATTTGTTTCCTTTCTATATTCTTCTTTCCGTCTTATAAAATGAAAAGGATATACTTCCTTTTGAGAGGATGTAGTTTCCACTTTATAAATATATATATATATGTATAAAAAAAAATCCCTCAAGGCCAAGGGTTCTTAACCTGGAGCCTATGTATAGAACTCAAGGGATTTAAGAAATTTAGATTGGGGGTGAGGGGGGGGAGGCGGGGAGACGTACATTCTGATATTTACTAACCAATCACTGAAATCCAGCATTTGCTTCAATTATGAAAATAGGCAGTGCAACACAGTATCAGCAGTACCTGTGACTCTGACACCTATGGAAATGGATCTGTCAAAATTCAAAAGATTTTTTTTTTTTACTTGCGATGAGTAATTACCTCAAAATTACGGTGACTTGCCACTAAATCCTGTTATTGTACTGTACTGATAAAGAAGCACACGTCTTACCAAGGGGCGGCGACGCTGATAACTGTATTCGCTGTAACTGGTGTGCTCGCCAATCACACGCGCTGCATCCCCCGCCTCACCCCCCAGGCCTTATGAACGGAGGAGCCCGTGGCGGGGGGCGGGGGGGGGAGACCAGCACTCTGCGGAGGGGAGAGGAGAAAACAACCTGTATGTGCGTGCGTGGCAGGGAAATTAAAAAATGGTAGTTATGATGAGGCTCCGGTCCATCCGGCACCATCTAAAACCAGCAAGCAAGTCACTGTACACAACAAGGGGGTGTTTAGTGTGTGAGGTTTAGGACACTGTGCCAGAAGACCTGAAGCACCCAAGTTGTAAAGCACTGTAATAAGCAGGTAATCCTAGGCCCAGCGTCCAAGTTTCTGCCCTAACCTGTTCCTTATGGTTACGATTTTTAAAACATCACAGTGTCAGCAGGTTCACTGTGAGTCAGACCTGAAATAATAAATGGCTTATTTTCCATCCTGATGGAGGAAATACATCACGGCTCATTGTGGCTCACTTAACTGAGGCTGTTTTTACAGGAAAATATAAAAAGTCATTCTGCCTGACCATTTTTATTTTAATTTTTTTTTTATTCACAGAGCTCTTTCTTTACTACATCCACTTTAAAAAGAAAAGGCATGTTTTCAATATAAGCTATAAAAACAATGCCCCACAAACATCTAGAAAGGAAAATAACATAAACATCCAGAAAGAAAAGTAAGTTTTTGACCAACAAACACCCTGGTGGGCCAAGATAACCAATTAAAGGTATTCACTTCATCAAGATAAAGTGCCGCTTATTTAAACTGTCAACCATGGGATAATGCTGTTAAATGACAGCCAGAATCTTTCACCACCGTTTGCTACGGTTGCCAGGTTTCATAAAACTGCATTTATTTATACACAAATACAGACACACATTCCAGAACCCAAAGTCTTAGCTACTGCCCCCGCTCAGCTAGAAGTTAAGGGAAAGGTAACATCTTCACCAAAGGTGGATGCTTATTCAATGACACCTATAATGCATACAGACTGTAAAACCCATCTTGTCTGTGGATAAAGTAACTCCAATGAGCGAGCAGTCTATTCTAGGAACAATGAGTTTGTTCTGTCCTGCCATTTCAACACATTCTACACGACCTTATGGGGTTCTAGAGATCACTGATGCCACCACTTCAGAATGTAATCTTGCTGGTTACCCAAAATTGTGCTACAGTAGGTTCAGTATAAAAAAAAGAAAAAAATTAACAAGATGACACGGGTGCAGCTAATATTAGGGACATACGGTGTGATTTCAGGATTTGCCCAATAAATTGAGAATTACTTATAAAGTACTCAGTGTATATAATACATGTGAAGACAAACGAATTCATAGCTCTGCTGACTCAATACATGAAGAGAGACAGTAAAGCCATCACAGTTCCATTCCATCGCCTTGAAATGGTGCTGAGAGGTAGAAAAACCTGCTAGGAGTTCCCACCGACTTACCTGCCCATTCCCTTGCCACCTGTGGCCCTGAACACGGATGGGGAAGTGGGGAGAGGAGACATGAAGGCAAACAGCAGAAACTGCTTGTGTGTTGTTCTTCTGATTTTCAAATATGAGTTTTAAAAGGCAAAAACTCTACATACAGTCTGTCACAAGCCCTCCTGTCGCTCTCCTCCCATCACAGCTGTAGTGTTATCTACAGTTAAAAAAAACAAAAACAAAAACCTAAGAACCAGATTTCGCCCTGCATCCTGCAGGGATTACCAAGGTTGGTAGAGGCGTGGTGGGAAAAAAGGCACTGCACTTTGAGCGTTCCAATTCTCCCTTTTCTATTTCTTAGTTGTCACACCATGGAGACTGACAAAATCTGGCTTCACCACCTCTCCCACCAGGTCCTATAAAGCTCAAATGGGATGGAGCATGGCAAGCACACAGCACATCACAGACACTCAAATATTAAGAGATCGTGCCGTTCACGAGGGGAAAAAGTGTTACAGGGGTTCCATGAACCTGCAAAATTAAGTATCGGGATGATACCTCAGGTTTTCAACGTTAAAGGAAAAAAAAAAACAACAAAAAAAGAAGGGATTCTTTTTTATTTTATTTATGTATTTTTGCTGCACCACGCAGCTTGTGGGATCTCAGTCCCCCGAGCAGGAATTGAACCCCGGCCCACGGCAGTGAAAGCGTCCTAACCACTGGACTGCCAGAGAATCCCCCAGAAGGGATTCTTGACATATGTGTTTGCATGTGTTACTCATACATACACACACACAAATACAAGCACACGCGCGCGCGCACACACACACACACACACACACAAATACACAAGTGCAAACATACCTAAACAAGATTTCTTTCAAAAAGAAAGCTGACCCTATGATTTCTGTGGCCAAGAAATCTTAAACTCCCAGGCACAAAATTTCTTGGTTTTGTGGTGGTTGTTTTTTTTTTTAAGTCAATTCCATGACTGGTATATCAATCAATCTAGAATTTTAATGGCAACTTTTTAAAGAGGAAATGACCCACAAACTCTGCTTTCCCTTTCTCCATATTCCTTTCATCAGCAACACAGAGGCAAAGAACCAAACGTTTACCAGCCACAATTTTAAGAAACCTACTAGATGATCCCAAGTATTTCAACCTTGGATCTTGGCTAAAAAGAGCACCTAGCATACATAAACTCTTATTTCCCCATCAGGATTACCACTAGGTCAATGAAACACAGCCAAGTGTAAGAGTCCTCTTCCGTGGCAGGTGGTGGGGGTGGTATGTCTGTTGGGGGCAGGGTAGGGGCGGGGAATGGCTGTGAGTACAAAGAGAGAGTGAAAAGGTCAGGGGTCTGTCATCTCTCTCTTCCTGAGGCATATAAGGATGTGACACAGTGACAATGTGGTTTGCAAGAGGTCTCCTCCCTTTATGATCTGCTTCTCCACCCCATCCCCAATCTAAATCAATTTTTATTTTCAGTTCGGTGTTTAAACAAAGAGAAAAAGTTACCACACACAGAGGGGCTTTAAGTCTGAGACTTTAATCACATCAGAGTGTGGAACCTCAAAGTTGCAGTTTCCCCAGCAGCAGGAGCTCGGCTCCCACGTGCAACGTGAGCGTTACTGTACACGCTAGTACCTCTGACTGGAGACCCTGATGTGTGCGTGGGCAGCGTGGCCAAGTCACAGACACCGTGAATTTGAATATCCTGACTCTCCCTCGGTTGAGTTTAAGCAGGTGATTATGGGGTGTTAGCATCTGCATTTAAAACAGGTCCCCAAAGAGGAAGCACATTCAGGTCACTTGAACAAACATGCCACACCAGAACCATCTGACTGCCTGCCTGGCAGCCCCGCCTCTTCAGCTGTACAGTCTTCCATCCGGGTCCTGTGACCAGGACTGATGGGACGGCTCTCATAGGATTTAAAGCTGGACCCTCATGGCTGGTACCATTAAATGGCTCATTTTTCTAAGAGCCCGAGAAGAGACTTAACAGACAAAAGGGACAGTAAATCAAACCCCTCTTTAAAAAGAATAAAACAGACGGAGAAAAAAAAAAACAACAACTAGCATCTGACCCAGCATCTGAACTACTAGCCGATACCTTTCCTCTACCAAGCAGCAGAGTGGTTTCCAAAGGTATTTTCCAGCAGTCCTAGTTCCTGATTTCAGTAGCCACTCTGTTTCAGGAATAAGAACAAAATTCAATACAGAGACGAATGCTGGAAAAGTCCCAGAGAACTGACTTGGCGCCAGTGGTTATGTGCAAGTTCGCCCAGCCGTGCCAGGATGCTCCCCAAAGTCTAAGTGTTTGCTATAGGCTTGGGCCCCACTGTCCCCATCTCCTTCAGTGGCTGGAAATTTTGAGGCCAGATACACTTAACTACCAGGATAGGATATGAGCTAAATCCGCTTTAGGAAGGCAAGAGCGCTGCCGGGAATATGACTCTCTGTTTCGAAGCATGATCCTGCAAAATGATGGCACCACACTTGATTCATCTGAAAATGATACCCAGAAAGTAGCCTACGTGAGTCAAGGTCACTGGAATTGTAAAAGACCTGAAAATACAGTCAGTCCACCTCGTTTTGCAGACAGAACACTAAGGAACAGAGGGGACAAATCTTCATGTAGAGGGTTTTCTGTTACTTAGAATGATGCTAGAAGAATTTTGGTGTTGCACAGCCCTGGACCCTGCAGAGGAAAAAGTACAAATACAGCAATACGCCTCGTATCGGGTGGTCAGCCTTCCAAAAACCTCAACCATTCAGAAAGCATTTCGGCTCTTTGAACAAACATGAACCAGAAAGTCAGGTCAGAAAGAAAATGATGAAAGCAGAGTACTAATCCACAGAGCACAGAGACCCTCTGAGACCCTCCAGCGCCTGCTGGATCTAAACTTCGTATAAAATAAGGTCAGTTACTTAACATATTATGCAGGTTGTACTATGCAGGTTCTCCTGAGATCCTCATTCCTTCCTAGCTAGAAGACCATTTTTAAGTAGCTGAGAGACCAGTCAATGCACAGTTGAGAAGAGATGCTTCAATAGTCCCAGAAGACATGACACAGGTGGGAAGTGGAAAAGTAGATATTCCCAATGATCACCCCAAGTCACGAAGTAAGGTAGAGAGCATACGGTGAAATCAGAGGTACAGGAAAAGTGCATTCGTGCAACCAACAGTTGCTGGGCATCTACATGTCCTGGGTTCAAAGGAAGGAACAAATGAAACACACAGAAAATGCTTGTCCAAGCAGAAGCAAAGGACGGTGCCAAGGCCCTGAGGCAGAAGGATGCTTGGCCTGCAGGGAGGTCAATGTGACCAGAGGGACACGAAGGAGGAAATGAGTTCAGAGACATGACTGGAGGTCAGGCAGCGGGAGGAACCACTGGAAGAACCTTGGCTTTTACATTGAGGGAGCCAGGCAGCCGGGGGAAGGCTGTGAGCAGAGGATCACGCTGGGGCTTCTGGGAAAGGGCTGAAGGGAAGCAAAGGCAGAGCAGGAAACCAGTGAGGAGACCCAGCAAGCAACCAGGTGAGAAATTACACAACTTGGATCAAGGGGGTAGCAGCAGAGGAGGTGAGAAGTGGAAGGAAATCTGGATATATTTTGAAAGTAGAGAGGACCAAAAAAAATAAAATGAAATAAAATAAATTTTTTTTTTTTTTTTTTAGCTGCACCACATGGCTTATGAGATCTCAGTTCCCCAACCAGGGATCGAACACCTCTGCAGTGGAAGCGCAGAGCGCTAACCGCCGGACCGCCGGGGGATTCCGGGAGATGACCAAATTCGCTGACAAACTTCACGTGGGGTGGGTTGGGATGGGAAAGGAAAAAGGTCTTCTGAATTCAAAAGTGCTTTAAAGTTACTTGAAAAATTTACTTAAACGGAACACAAATATCTTCAGCAGACCACGCTGAGACAAGAAAACTGCACACGTGACATATAATGAAGTCAGAGATCTCTACAGAGGGGCTAATGTTTGAAGAAACGTCTCAAGGAAGGAAATGGAAGAACCAAACAGGTACTTCTAGAAAGTCCTGCAGAGGAGATGAGTCTTGAGGGTGAGACAATGTAGGTTTAATGAGGAGCGTGGGAAAAAGAATTTCAAACGAAGGCTCAGCAGACGGCAAGTGGGCAAGGACAAGAAGTCAGTCTATCAGTAAAATCACGGGTTAGAGGAGCAGAAAGGGCACTTGGTAACGGGAGTCACCGAGTGGGAATTCAGTTCCAGCCAACGGAGACACGGAGCCACAGGACACAAGCCTCAGCAGGCCAGCACCCCTGCTGTCCTAACTTATATTTGGGTGAAGGAACAAGAGAAACACTGTCAAATGAGTTGCTCGGCTGGGGGGCAGGGGGCGGGCAGGGATCATGATCTTTCAAATAGGAGAAAAAGAGTCAAGTTAACAACGCTGAAGAACAACTAAGAAGAAAGCAAAAACAGAAGCAGTATTTAATTTTGACTTCAGAGTTTCCTACGCAATTAAAGCAAGGGTATTCTGTGCCATACATGGACACAAGAAATGAGAAGCATTCCATGTGAAATTCTCTGCAGAGAATGAAAAGCTCTAGACGGTAAGTTAGGATTACAATGAACAAGAAATGAAGTCTAGTCCTGAACACGCTTGAGGCCACTGAACAAAAACAACCACCTCAGCCTCATTCTTTCACTGGCAAAATAGAAACCAACAGGTGACACGCCTGTCAAAATTACATTATCTGCATTTCTGGATATTCCTTCCCGAGTACTTCAAGATTTAAGAACCTTCAATGTACGTGTACAAATACTAATTCATAATAAAATAAACACTCTTCACACTTCCAGTCTCCCAAGAGCTGTGTTCCATGTGACAGGATTAGATCTGGGTGGGTGATTTTGCTAAACTGGTCGAGGAAGCAGAGTGACTGTCATTTGATTGAAGAGCTGAGTGACCAAACTGAGAAAAGAGCAGGAGTTACAACTAAGAGCCGAGGAGACAGACAGACCTGGATTTCATTCCAGGTGGTCCTTTTCATTAACTATGTCACCTGCCTAAAATAGCTAAGCCTCACTTTCCACTTGGAAGAAGGGGAACAGCAACACTGTCTACCTTATGTGGATGGAATTCAGAATTAGAATCGCGCACAAGATACCTCATAGTACTCAGTAAAAGGCAGCTAGCTGTCTTATTAGCTTGTCTCCAACTTAAGCTTGATTTTTATTTCTACTGCCATTCCAGAAGTAGAAAGCTATACGACAACGGAGTTCTTCTTACTCCTTAAAATCCTGAAAAAGAGACTGGTGGTTATCTGCATATGTTTGAGCTCCTCAAAAGATTAATACTACTCTTCAGCATTATATAAGTATTTGCATATAGTGTTACATATGATTTGTATAATTTCTCCTAATTACTGAGCTTGACATTTCTCTTATGTAACAGCCTATATTCCATTACTTATCCTTCATTTAAAAAAAAAAAAATCTCAAACATCACAACTATGGAAAGAGCTAGACTTACAAATGGGGGGGTGTTTGTTTAAAACAAAACCAAACCTTTGACTGAACTGGCTGAGTCTCAACATGACACCCTGAGCTATCACTCCTTGGGTGCCTGGTCACCTATGGGGTTTCTTTTCTGGCAGAAGGCAAATGTGCCTTTCCCAAGTCAAAGATATCTAAACAAAAAATATCCAAACCTTTTGCCAATTCCACGTAATTCCACTGTTCCCTGCGCCCATTTCTTCTACTATGAAACAGGGTTACATAGCAGGTAGTTATTTCAGGACTGTTGTGATGATTAAAGAAGATAATACATGCAAAGTGTATGCCTGGCACACAGAGTGATGAAAAACAAACAGCCCTTTGTCGTTATTATTAATGTTAATGAAAAATTCCAATCCTGTAAAAATTATTTTCCAGTTTACTCCTATTTTTGCCCATTCCCCAAGAATTCCTAGAGGTAAAAGCTAGCGTGAAAGAGGAAGGGTGCTACGTGTCCAGCTAGGAGACTCCTCAGGACACTATCTGCTTGGAGGGTTAGAGTCACAGATCTAAGCCTATGCCAATCATTTCTTATGGCTTCAGTAGGCTGATGGTTGACACATTTATTTATACAGTCAAATTCTCAGCTGAGAGTACCACTAAATCAAAACAAAACAACCTAATTTGCATTGATCCACCTTTCCTCTAATCCTCCAATGGGAGAGTTAAAAAACAATGAACTACAGGTAAAGGGGAAGAGAAACACTGGAAACAGGAAACTGGCTTCTGAAAAATAACACAACCATTATATTGAAATACATTTTTCCAACTATCAAAAATCTGACCATAAAACATTAATCCACAGGAAGGCCACTCTACAAACACAGGCTTTTTAAAGCGGTACTGGGAATCATGCGGGACATTAGCTCTTACTGGTGCCGACTTATTAATAAAGCTCTTTTTACTCTGTATGTATATCTGTGCATCAAACGATAACCCAGAAGGCAGACCAGCAAACTTGCCAATGACAAGCAGCAAAATGAGATAAGCAAGAAAATCAACAACAGAGTTAAATTACACTGACAGGGTTAGAATGCTGAGTTTAAAATCAAGATAAAATTGAAAGTTCAACAGAGCTGTAAAAAAAAAAAAGATGTGAGATATGATATCACTTATGTGTGGAATCAAAAAAAATGGTACAAATGAACTTACTTATAAAACACTAAAAAAATAAAAATCAAAGGGAATTCCCTGGCGGTCCCTTGGTTGGGACTCTGCACTTTCACTACCGAGGGCGCAGGTTCAATCCCTGGTAGGGGAACTAAGATCCCACAAGCCACGCGGTGTGGCCAAAAAAAATTTTTTTAATAAAAAATAAAAATGAATTTAAAAAGATTGAGTCACAGATGTAAAAAACAAACGTATGGTTACCGGGGGGGAAAGGGGTAAACTGGGAGATTGGGATTGACATATACACACTACCATATATAAAACAGATAACTAGTAAGGACCTACTGCATAGCACAGGGAACTCTACTCAATACTCTGTAATGACCTATTTGGGAAAAGAATCTAAAAGAGAGTGGATAAATGTATATGTATAACTGATTCACTTTGCTGTAGAGCAGAAACTTAACACAACATTGTAAATCAATTATACTCCAATAAAAGTTTTTTTAAAAAGGATGTGAGAAATTGGAGGAAATGTGTTTGGAGGTAGTCAGAGATATGTTTGCTGACTACAGGCTTCAGCCAAACTATCGGAGTGATGCAGATCCTGAATAAGCTGTTAAGATACAGGCTGCAGAACCAAAGTGTAGTTTCCAGATCACAGGAAATTAAAGTCCCATGTGCTCGGAAGAGGCCACGTAATAGCTAGAGGATAGGTGAGCTCTTTATTATCACACTTTAAGAAGGACACTGATAAATGAGAGCACATCCCAAAAAGAGAATGGAAGCCAGTTCTGCAAACTTGGGTCAATGAAGTCCCTACCCCTGGAGAAAAACAGGGACTAGGTGACCCTCTGCAGGAGATGCTGAGAGGGGATGTGACCTAGTCTCAACTCTAAAATTTCAAGCACCTGGGAAACTGTTGCCATATCACAGCCTGATAGCACCATCAACAAAAAAACAGATCAGTAATGTGATCAAAGCTGTCAGCAACGAATATTGCTGCAAAAGCAGACCACTCATGAAGCTCCTAAGACCGTACAGAAATAATGAACTACAGGAGCTTCCCCAAAACTTACCAGAACCCACAGCAATGCCCTACTTCCTAACATCTAAAACTTGTACCAAAAAGGAACAACAGCCAAATCTCATTTACCGGCTATCGCCCACCCTACCCTACCACTTATAAAATTCTAGCACTGATTCACGCTCTATCATGAAGGTGGTACTCTGCCTAAAGGAGCGGGTGGGGAATCACAGGGCCCCAGCAACCTTCTCATCGTAAATTAAGCAGGGGTTAGCCGGGCAAATGGCAGAAGGACACTGTGTATGAGTCTAATATTTTTAAAGCTTATCAACTCCACTCTAAATTATTTTTCGGAAAATGTTAAAAGTGTATGGAATTACCCACTCTCCAAATCTTTCTGCAAACATGAAAAGGAACATATGATTACAACTTTCAGTGAGATTGTTTCAATAATGGAAATAACTATCTCACTGAGTATGCATAATAGTTTTTCACGTATATAGCAAAGAATATTTCTGGCAATCCATTAGGTAGAAAATTTATACCGGTTTCAGCAGTAAAGATTTGTGTGTATACTCTAGAGTCTTTTGCCAACCAATTATAAAACATGGTTTTAAATGCTACTTGAAAAGTAACAAAATGTCTAGTAATGGATAAAGTTTTCATTGGATAAATTTAAGTCAGCAGAATTCATGAAAGCACTGTTTACTGTGATAAGGTCAACTGTTAGTAAAGACAAAACTGATTAAAGCTTTAACGCAATACAATTACCACAGTGAACTAAAAGAAACACAAAACGTAGTAAATTAATCTGGATCCAAACAAACAAAGGTCGGGGTGGGGGGATAAAAGCATTGCTGTGACTACCATAAATGCGGCATGTTGATAAACTGTTTATTATGACCTAGAACTAATCTGACATAGTGCAAATGCACTTATGATTCAGTATAAAATGTGTCACCTGAAAACTCTCACTCAAGGGGTCTCCTTCCTACTTAAACAAAATAAAATAAATATGGTGTCAGCAATTTATACTGCTTATCGTCCCCACTGTTAATGGATTACTTTCCCAACAAATCCAGCGAATTCTGACTATTACTCAGTAAGTATCCACAATTTCCCACCATTAACACTCAGGGGGCTTCCCTGGTGGCACAGTGGTTAAGAATCCACCTACCAATGCAGGGGACAAGGGTTCGAGCCCTGGCCTGGGAGGACCCCACATGCCACGGAGCAACTGAGCCCGTGCACCACAACTACCGAGCCTGCGCTCTAGAGCCCGCGAGCCACAACTACTGAGCCCGTGTGCCACAACTACTGAAGCCCGCGTGCTTAGAGCCTGTGCTCTGCAACAAGAGAAGCCATAGCAATGAGAAGCCCATGCGCCGCAATGAAGAGTAGCCCCCGCTCGCCACCACAACTAGAGAAAGCCCGCGTGCAGCAATTAAGACCTAATGCAGCCAATAATTAATTAATTAATTAATTAGAATTTAAAAACTTAGGACGGAAGAGCAGAAATCCAAATGTAGCCTAATAGAAAATTCTATAAAACAGAGTTTATAATACTTAAATTTCCATTAACTCAGACTCAATTAAAAAGTCTTATTTTCCACACAGAAGGAGAACATAGTTATATGATCTTGTGATAATTCTACACAAGGCATCTGCCTCTTTACAATACTTTAGGTGCAAATTAAAGGAAAATAATGGCTCACGATAAGTACATTGTATGGATACCAACCTTCCCGCTACCATTTGAAGACACATCTTCGCAGGCACACTGTCAAAAGCAATCCAGGACAGAAGAGATTATCATCTCTATTTTAGAGATGTTGAAACTGAAACACGAGTGTTTAAATGATAAACCTGACCAGGGATCGGGGACCTGGGTGAAAAGTCTTTTCCATCTCTACTACTCTATTTTAAAACCTAAGACTATTTTAGAAAATACCTGGTTCTATGATATGTTCTAAGGAGACAAAATACTAGAAAAATCCTAGCCAGCAGATACTCTGATTAATAGGATGTATTTTAAACTAATCCCACCCTTAAAACATTGTAAAAACTCTGAATACAGTACACTCCCGAGTCTTCTGACAAAGGAACCAAGTAAGATCACTGATTTTAGGTAGTTATGATAGTTTAACGTAAGTGACAAAAACGAGTCTTCTGACAAAGGAACCAAGTAAGATCACTGATTTTAGGTAGTTATGATAGTTTAACGTAAGTGACAAAACATTTTACCAAATGGAAAACCTAACACTGTTTTCTATAGCTGTCCTATCAAGTGAGAGATCTCCTGCCCCACCCCCGGCAATGTTCTTTGAGTCACAAGGGTTATAAAAATAATTCCTTGTCAGTTAAGATTCCCAAATTTTCCTGGCTCTACTATATAGAAAGTCCAGAGGTAACTCCTTGCACTTAGTGGACTGTTATACACCCACAGAAATGGTAACTATACTACGTGTGCTACTTAACAAAACTGTAAACTCTACCCATACCTCTCCCCCTTCGAAGCCCGTCCTCAAGGTGACACTCTCCGTGTGGTCTCAGCTGGGGAAAGATGCCTAGCTTCACTTGCAGGGCCCGTGAGCTTCCCTAAAACTTGGTACACCAGACTCAGCCTAAGATGACACCAGCCTTGACTCCTTCAAGAGGACAAACTTCCCTCCATCTAAGGCTAAAGGGCTACCAGCTACCAACGTGCGCCCAAGGGTGACTTCACTGGCACGGGCCCTTCGTGCAAAAAACTTCGATCTGGCCACAGGATCCAAAACTCCTAAGATTTCACAACCTCTTTCTAAACCAGAGGTGTCATGGTGTCCAATAAATATTCAGAAATGTATATATACAATTCAGGGACATAAAAAAATGCCTTCCCAATTTTTCTTTACTCCTCCTCCCTCCTCTTTCATTATTTCTTTAATTTTCCAGATCAAAAGCCTTACTAGGACCCTGCAATGAGCTGTGCTCTTGTCCAGTGCCATGTACAGCCAAGCAATTTTATCAGTATTACTTCCTCCACCCACCTGGCCTCTCGAAACCAAGCAACAAGGCCACTGCCCCTGACGCTCTCCGCCTTCCCTGTCCATCTCACACCTATCTTCCCAAAGGCCAGAGGATCATATTCACCCACCTGCTCAAAGCCCTGACACTCTATAAAATAGCTGTATTCTTCCAAATTGTCAATTGCATGAAAGATGAAAACTGAGGAACTGTTCAAATCAAAGGAGACTAAAGAAGGTAATGCTTAAATGCATGTGTGATCCTTCATTGGATCCTGTACCACGAGAAAAAGAAAGCTGCTATTAATGACATTACTGGGAAGCTGACAAAACTGGAACAGGGGGGGAAAAAGGGGGATAAAAAAGGCTGTATTCATGGTAAATTTCCTGAATGTGCTAGCTGTACGACAGACACACAAGAGGTTACACTTGTCCTTTGAAAATATACACTGAAACATTAAGGAATAAAGCAACGCCACTTATATAAGCTACTCTTTTTTTTAATTAATTGTTTTTATTGGAGTACAGTTGATTTACAATGTTGTGTTAGTTTCTGCTGTACAGCAAAGTGAGTCGGTTACATATATACATATATCCACTCTTTATATAAGCTACTCTTGAACAAACTGGGGGGGAAATGAATGTAGGTCTATACAAATTTACACACACCCATGCATATACACATAAGAATGCAAGCAAATGTGGCAGATGTTAAAAACTGGCAAATCTGGGTAAAGGGTGTGCAGGAGTTCTCTTTATTCTTTAAGCTTCTCTTTTGAGGGGACACGAGGAAACTTCACAGTGATGGTTATGTTCATTATCTTGACTGTGGTGAAGTTCCACGAGTGCATACGTGGGTCAAAACTCATCGAATGGGCACACTAAATACAGGCAGTCAATGAATGTCAGTTATGCCTCAAAAAAGCAGTTTTTTAAAAATACACATTCACAGCCCTTTGAGGGTTTCAGTCTTCGTGGGCTCTCTCATAAAAGCATCTCAACACACCCTGTGCCCGTGGCCCTCTCGCCCCTTTTCTGCACTTTTCATTTTTCCTTGCCACGGTCCTGAAAAACTCACCGTGCTGTCTGAGTTTGTCTTTCTTCCTCTTTTTCGTTCACTCTACTACGACTTGCTGGAAAAGGGACAGTGGAGTTTGGACTCACAAGACCTAGCCTCAAATCTCAGCTGTATCCGGTCACATGCTGGGTTGGCAGCCCAGCTCCTCACCTGTGAAGTGGGGACTAAGACCACCTACGGTCTAGGTGCAGACGTGACCTGGCCTGGTGGCTGAGGTTCAAGTTGAGTGAGGTGGGAAGTGTGAGGGTGCTCTGGAGGCTGAAATAACACAGAACGGTGTCGAGTGCCATTACCTCCTCACATCTAAAGCCTGCAGGCTCAACCTTCTTCCCCTAGTTTTCTCCCAGGCGCCTTCTCTGAAACAGACTCACCTCTCCCCTGAATTCACACAGTACTATAGAGACCACCCACGGCCCACCAGGCTGATCACAGTGCACCCCGTGAATGACGTAAACCTATCTCAACGCCCCAAGTGTAACAGCCTCATCTTGACGTGTCCTCCTTGCACAACGTAAGAGCTCAATATCTGAATTCAATAACATACTGAACTACAATGATGAGATCCTAATCACTGAAGGGGCCCCACCAATAAATGGCACCGAGCAGTTACAACAGTGAGCTCTGAACTGCCTACGGCTTCATTCACAACCTGTAGATGTATGAAGTGGCCAGACCTGGGGCGCACCCACCCGTGGCCCTCTTTTCACATGCTGAGTCGTGAGCCTCACAACCTCAGAGGAGACCACAGATCTAGTTTCCCTGCGGCCATCTGGTTCCACGTGGCCCTTCTGGGCTACTGAGTTCTGTTAAGAGGAAGTTACAGATGATGGGACTCAGCATGATTAAACCAGCAGTAGTGGGGTGAGGCCGCATCATTCTGAAACCAGGGGACCTAGAAGGCAGATGGGAACTGGCGGTCAGGAAGCCTCCAGAAAGAACAAGTAGCCAGGTTCAGGCCTCTCTCAAGCTCCGCACTCAAGCTCATCAACATACGGAGTGACAAGAACTTTTAATTAGTCACATTTAGGATTTTTAACTTAACTCATGGCCACGACTTCAAAAACATTGATAATATCGTCTACCTTTCTATCTCCAAAAAATAAGGGAGGGAGGTTTAAAATGTAATTTGCTAAACCAGGAACCCCAGACCTGGCAACATGCTAGGCATTTTGTTCTAGGAATTCAAGTACTACTAATTTCAACAGCAAGAGGAACCGAAACCCCGCGAATCTTGATTATATAGAAAATCTGCATGTAGTCTATACACGTGCCAGCCAGTGAAATCCTTCAAAACAGCCTGGGCCAGTTTTACCTTTGTTCCTACTGAAGAACAAAAATTATTTGTCAACACTAGAAAAACCAAGAAAGGCTTGTCATTTAATGATTGGTCTGGTAAACAAGAAAAGGGCCTAAAACGATCTATTTATCCCCTCGAAGTGTGGTGAAGGCTACGCGCTTTGGCAACACCACTCTGTCATTTTCTTTGTTTAAATCTTCTACGTTTATTAAATGGGAGGGAAGTTGCCTTGAGATATAACACCAAGGTTCCCTCCTGGCACCACTCTGCTGGAACGTGGTTCACAAGGAGAACAGAAGAACGGACGAGGCAGTACCTCCAACACAGGTGTGACTTCCAACTCCCAAAGAGGCCTGCTGAAGTGCAGGGGAATTTTCTGCCTGACATAAATATGCTGTAGGGGTGGATAAATGAGAAAGAATGAAGCCACGATGACGAATACAGAAAAATGAAGAGGATACAAAAATAACTACTGCCAAAGTCTTTGCTCCAGAGTTCGCAATCCCGCGGGGCTGAGAGGCCGGGCTGGGGGTCTTGCTGGAGGTGGGCGTGGCGGCGCTGCAGTGGAGAAGGGCTTCCGTGCTCCAGCTTCGCAGCAGAACCAAAGTAGACCTAACTGGAGGATAAGTTTAGAGTCCCTATTCCCTAAAATATGAATGTGACCTCACACTATATACCAAAATTCACTCAAAAGGATCAAAGACCCAAATGTTAAGAACTAATGCCATTAACCTCTTGGAAGACAATATGAGCATAAATCTTTGTGACCTAGGTCTAGGTAATGGATTCTTAGACATGACAACAAAAGCACAAGCGACAAAGGAAAATCATACATAAATTGGACTTCATCAAAATTAAAAACCTGTGTACTTCAAAGAACACCACCGCCATTTCTACATCCATGTTCACAGCAGCATTATTCGCAATAACCAAAGACCAGAAGCAAGTCAACTGTCCACTGACGGATAAACTGTACATACGTGGTACATACACAGAAGGGAATATTATTAGTCAGCCTCAAAAGGGAAGGAAATTGTGTTCTACATAACCATATCTGTTTGAAAACATGCTAAGTGGAAAAAAGCCAGTCACAAACAGACAAATATTGTATGAATCCTCTCGTGAGGCACCTAGAGTAGTCAAATTCAGAGACAGAAAATATAATGGTGGTTGCCAGGAACCGAGGTAGGAGGGTATGGGGAGTTACTGCTTAATGAATGAAGAGTCTTCATTTTGCAGAAGGAAAAGAATTCTGGAGATGGATGGTGGTGATGGTCACACAACAATATGACAGGACTTAAAGCCACTGAACCAGATACTTAAAAATGATTAGGATGGTAAATTTATGTGGATTTACCACAATTTTAAAAAGTAAAAGAAAAAAAATATCACACCACCACCAAGTGAAAAGGCAACCCACAGAATGGGAGAAATTATTTGCAAATTATATATATGATAAGGGGTTTGTATCTAGCATATACAAAGAACTCTTAAATCTCAATTTTAAAAAACATGAATAACAAAATTTTTAAATGGCTAAAGAACGTAGGGAGATCCCTGGTGGTCTAGTGATTAGGATTTGGCGCTTTCGCTGTTGTGACCTGGGTTCAATCCCTGGTCGGGGACTGAGATCCCGCAAGCCATGTGGCGAGGTCAAAATAAAAACAAAAACAAAAACCTTTTTAAAAAAATAATAAATAAAATGGGTAAAGAATATGAATAGACATTTCTCCAGAGAAGATATGCAAATGGCCATTAAGATGCTCGACATCATTAGCCATCAGAAAAATGGAAAACAAAGCCACAATGAGGTACCACTTCATATCCACTAGGATGGTCAAAACAGAAGACAGTAACAAGCATTGCCAAGGATATGGAGAAATTAGAATCCTCATACCCTCCTGGTAGAAATATAAAATGATGCAGCCACTTTAGAAAAGTCTGGCAGTTCTTCAAAGGCTAAACACTGAGTTACCATATGGCCCACCTATTTCACTCCTAGGTATATATCCAAGCCAAGAGAAACAAAAAGGTATGTCCACACACCAAAAAAATTATACATGAATGATCACAGCAACATATTCGTAATAGTCAAAAGGTGGAAACAACCTAAATGTCCATCAACTGCTAAAACGTAGTATATTCATACACAACGGAATACTAATTGGCAATAAAAAGGAATGAAGTATGTACGTACAACATGAACGAACCTTGAAAATGTTATGCTAAGTGAAAGCCAGTCACAAAAGACTGCATATTATATGAACCCATTTATATGAAATGCTCAGAATGGGCAAATCCATAAAGACAGAAGCAGATAACAGTTAGGAGCCTAGGGTTGGAAGGTAGGGGGCAATGGGGAGAGACTAGCCACTGTTACCTGTTTCTTTTGGGGTTGATGAAAATGTTCCAAAATTGATTGTGGTGATGGCTGCACTATTCTGTGGATATACTAAAAACACGGAATTATACTCTTTAAATAGGTTAATTGTATGGTATGTGAATTATATCTCAATAAAGCTATTATGAAAAAATATAAATGTGAACGTCTATCCATTCCTTACCTAAAAGATACTGAGACACAGCAACTCTCTGAATGGCAAAGGAAAGAATTCACAAGTCTCCTTATAATCAGTTATAGGAACTCAAACTACCTCAGCAGCCCCCTGGGTAACACTGGCCCGGGCACACGTCATCAGTAGAAATACCTGTTGTATGTATTAAGCCAAGCAACCAGGGTCATAAAAATAAAGCTACAGAGCACTATACCGAGTAAAGCACTTACTATTAAGATTAGAAGCTCTTGAACATCAAAGTGTTTGCCCATGCGATAGACAGGTATGACAGGATACCAAGGTTTGATATTCCACAGCTATGTGATTTTACAGCAAAAGATAAAGCCTCACTTTTCAAATAAAACTGCCCATGACAAAGTCACCTTAGAGTTTTCCCAATGACACCACAAAATCTTGCTTTGTGTTGGGGAAATCTTCAGAAGACTCAGCAACTTAACTGCTTCATCTCTACATGAATACATATTTAATTATCTTGCTATACGGGCAATAACAAATCTCACTTATACATTAATAAAGAAGTCCCATGTTCAATAAACTGAATACAAACCTAAAAAGTTGTGTAGAAAATATATATAATATATATATATATATTTTTTTTTTTTTTTTTTTTTTGCGGTACGCGGGTCTCTCACCGCTATGGCCTCTCCCGTTGCGGAGCGCAGGCTCCGGACGCGCAGGCTCAGGGGCCATGGCTCACGGGCCCAGCCGCTCTGCGGCGTGTGGGATCCTCCCGGACCGGGGCACGAAGCCGCGTCCCCTGCATCTGCAGGCGGACTCTCAACCACTGCGCCACCAGGGAAGCCCGAAAACGTATCATTTTTAAGTCACTCTGAGTATAATTACTAAGAAAAATGACTTTGGTCTTAATTTCTTTAAAAAAACAAAAATGTACAATTGCAACATCATTTTAGCATCATTCACTAAAATCTAAGCCTCCAAACCTAGCTCATGACATTTACGAGTCATAACCAACCTTATGGGGCATCTGGCATTGTTCTACATGCTTGAAATGAAATATTAGACATCCGAAAGGCTTATTACAGAAGAGCCTTTCAATCAAGAAATCTTGGGCTTCCCTGGTGGTGCAGTGGTTGAGAGTCCGCCTGCCGATGCGGGGGACGTGGGTTCGTGCCCCGGTCCGGGAAGATCCCACATGCCGCTGAGCGGCTGGGCCCGTGAGCCATGGCCGCTGAGCCTGCGCGTCCGGAGCCTGTGCTCCGCAACGGGAGAGGCCACAACAGTGAGAGGCCCGCACACCGAAAAAAAAAAAAAAAAAAAAAAAAAAAAGAAATCTTAAGGCCTATTTCCACATTAACTAACCAAAAAAAAAGTTTAGAAAAATATTGCTTCCCATTCATCCTGCTTCTTCAATTCTTCCTAGGAAGAAAGAAGGTAAGGAGTGAATTCAAGATAATATTTTTCTGTAGGCTATAAAATATCTGTAGCTTTACAGAACCATTACAAGCTTCTCTTAATATTAAGAAAAAATTTTAATTGTTTCTAATAAAAAGGCTTTTAACACAGAAGAGCAACTTTTCAAGACTTAATTTACAGTTTAATATTGCGACACATTGGAATGAGGGGGAGGCATTTTATACATTGCCAAGGTTGTTTAAAAAGAAGAAAAAAGAAATTACCATGGTCAGTTTCATTTTTACTCAGCTTCATAATTTGCTTGTCAGACACCAGTGAAATTTTTGTTAATCAGGTTTATAATCCTTAAACACATACCCTGTTAAGACTATAATGAAAATATTTTTACAACAATCCTGGCAGAGAATTTGTGTACAAGAAATGTAGAAGATGTCATGTCTGGGCAATTCCTTGGACTAGATCTCTCACCTCTAACCACTGCCCTCTACAGCTGGGCAGGGCTGGTCCCTTCTGCAGGAAGGGCCTCTGGCAGCCAAGAACACGCTGAAGAGTGTGATGGCTTCACCGAGTCCTTCGCCTTCCACTGGGGGCCCACCCTGCCCAGTCTCAGGGGCTTGAGAGTGGCCCTGTCCTCTGGGATGTGCTGCAATGTAGCTGGGGGACCCAATACGTGTATTTCGCAGTCCCACAGTAACACACGTCTGTGGAGAAAGCTGTGGGGTCAGTTATACCTCTGCCACAACAAATTACACAATCCTGGGCAAGTTCTTCGAACTCTAGGGGTCTCCTGAGGATAATACTTACCTTGAAAGGTTGCTGTGAGAACCAGATAACATCTCACAACAAGCCAAGCACAGTCCCTGCCACCGGGTACAAGCTGAATAAATTGACAGTGATTACAAACTGACATTTCTTGGACGATGGCTGTGCCAGGCACTGTTCTGTAAGCACTTCACACATATTAACTCATACAGTTCTCAAAACAACCCTCGGTCATTATTACCCTGATTTATAGTTGAGAAAAATGAGGCAAAGAGGTGATGAACTTCACTCACCAGTCAAGAAGTCTGGATTCAAAAATCAGACAGGAATCCCAATTTGACAGTCCTCAGCCCTTCCAGCAGGGGCGGGTGTATGCCAACGGCTACTGCTCCTGGTGTAAAAGCTTACAACAGGTCCACGTGGGGATTTCACCCTTGACCCAGGTGTTCCTATCTGTCACATTTTAACCAACCCCAAAATTGTCAGTCTCATCTTTCTTGATTTCTATATATACTTTGTTCTATGCTAAAGTAATAATAGCTGCCATTTATTAAAAAAACACTTCCTACATCCCAAACACTGCCCTAGAATATTTCATATTTTACTGAATTGTCACAACAACTTACAAGAGAGTTACCATTTACATTTTTCAGATGAGAAAACCACAGCACAGTGAGGCCCGGGGGACAAAGATGCTAAGTGCTAGGGGCAGGAGTCGACCCAGGCATGTGAGTAGCAAAGCTGAGCTCTCACCACTTTAGAATATGGACTTCCTCAGCAGCAATTACCTTTATGGGAACAACTGTCACATCCTTCGTTCAGATAACCAACTACAGAATTCCAGAAAGATTGTACGTTTAATCTGTAAATTAACTACAGATGAGAACAAAATGTTTGAAGCACCACACTTCAGGATCCCTTCAAGTTGCAATACACATTTTTACCAACAGTCTATTACTTAGTGAACAGTGACATGGCTGCCCGCTTTGTGTCTTTTTTTAATTCTTGGAATTTCTTTTTCTGCCAGCATAATTCAGCAGCAGAGAAGACTGGAATACTGTGGAGGACTCCGTTCCTTCCTAAATTTAGGAACAGCAGGGACTGGTTTAGGTTAGTACAATGACAGTGAACCAGATAATTTAAGGACCCGGCAATTTAAGAAGCTGCTCTAGAAAAACACGTCAAGCCAGATGAGAACCTCTGGCATCACCATCATCTGACTTACAGAGGAATATTAAAGTGACGCATGAAAATGTAATATGAAAGAACAAAAGAAATTGTTTTTCTGTCCTCATCAAGAAAAATGGAATGTTATTATTTTCTAAATGTCTGTTTCATATCCATTTATGCGGGAGGAACTATACTCAGGTGTTTCCAGGGACCAGGAAAGAGAAGGGAAGAATTCTGCCCTAAAGAGCTTGCAGCCCATGGAGAGACAGAAAGCAAGAGACAAATCCATGAGAAAGCGCACCCATCACAGGACTCAAAGGAAAGAGAGAGATCCCATTCAACTGGGAGGGAATCAGGAAAAGCTTCCTAAAGGAGGTGGGCAAAAGAGGCAGCGGGGGAGGACCAGGCTTTGCCGTCACACACGCGGGGGGACCTGGGATTTCGGAAGGCGGCAACTGTCCTAAGAAAACCCGTGCCCTCTTATGACAGTAACGAGAAGAACTGAAGCAAACTTTATATTCACACCAGGCAGAGGGCAGAAGAAGTTCTGAAGTCACTTAGTAAACAATACATAACGAAATTCTAGTGCAGGAAAAAGAATAATAGAGGGTAATTTTGCACACAGCAAGGCTTCTCAACCTCAGCAGTACTGACATCTGAGGCCCAACCATGCTTTGTCAAAGGGCTGTCCTGGGCACTGCTGGGTGTTCAGCAGCAGTACTGGTCTTTCCCCTCTAGGTGCTAGCAGCAACCCTACCCCCACCCCCAGTTCTGACAACCAAACATCTTTCCCAAATTGCCAAATGTCCCCTGGGGGACAAAATCCCTCCCGGTTTAGAACCACTGGGCTAGTCTTTTATAGGGAATGTAGAAATACAGGCATACCTTGGAGATGTTGCGGGTTCCCTTCCAGACCACCGTGATAAAGCACATACGCAATAAAGTGAGTCGCACACATTTCTTGGTTTCCCAGGGCATATAAAAGTTATCTTTACACTATGCTGTAGTCTACTGTGTAATCGAATTATGCCTAAAAAAACCATACGTACCTTCATTTAAAAATGCTAACCATCATCTGAACCTTCAGTGAGTTGTAATCTTTTTGCAATAGTAACATCAGAGATCACCGTAACAAATATAATAATGAAAACATTTGAAATATTGCAAGAATTAGCAAAATTACAAAGAGACACAAAGGGAGCAAATGCTGTTGGAAAAATGGCATCAACAGACTTGCTCCACGCATGGTTGCCACAAACCTTCAATTAAGAAAAAAGGAAAAAAAAGCAATATCTGCAAAACACAATAAAGCAAAGTGCAATAAAATGAGGTATGTCTGGAGAATTTTTTCCTTTCTCCCTTCTATCTGAAAAATCTCTCCAGATAAAATGGATCGAGGACAGAGGAAACAGTCACCTTTGTCTTCTTATGTGGCAACCCCAATCTCAGCCCTCACAAAAATCCCAGGATGTATTATTCTCATTTTACAGATGTGGCAACCTATACTTAATGTTAACTTGTCCAAAGTTCTGCTAAGTTCAACAAACTTGAATGGATTGGTGACAACACTCCAGGTTCTAAACACTACTTCTCCCAAAAGGAGCCCTTTTACTTAGGTAAACAGAAATTCCATTATCTAAATAAAATATTAATAGCCCTCTACAAAACCCCACACTAAATAAAATGGCACAAATCCTGCCCATCTATTAGGAACTACCTATTCAGGAAAAATCTAACATGCCACCACTTCACACAAGAAACATACACAAAAGCACTTGGCAGAAATAATCACTGTAGGTTGACGTGATTTTTTAAAGGCTGCATGGGAAAGGTAGGGAGGAGGAACACTATTTGGAAGCAGGACCCAAAGCCAAGCACTATTTATCTCTGAAGCCCGGGCTATCATTTCCTCCAAACCACAATACTCTCGCCAAGCAGCTTTCAAAGCAAAACCAAAAGACTGTCCCTCAACAAGCGGAATCTGGGATTATACAGACGGATGAACTATCTAGTAAGGTCCCATCCGTGCAACGGAAACACGGCCAAATGGTAAAGACGACTGACCAGCACTTGGTAAAGTTTGGGTGACAGCTTAACTAAGAATTTCACCTCATCTTGGTCCCTTAAAAGAGGGCTTAGTAGCCTTCCTGAAGCATAAGTTCACCCCAAACAAAGTCTTTTCTGTCCTAATGGGTCAGTATTTGTTCTTTCTCTTTGTTAACCCCAGAGCATCAACAGGCCAAGTCCATCTCCCTGTGACAGGAAGTACTTTTCCTCCTCCTAAGCAGTGTGTGGACACAGTGACAGAGCCCACAGAACATTCTAGCACCCACTCGTCCATCTGGTGAGGAAAACATGGGGCAAAAACTCCTTTTTGCCACACTGTGAGTCACAACTGGGTCACTGGGTCACTTCTCCCAACCTCTCATTAATCATCACCATAGAGGCACTCCTTCCTCTCCTCAGAGGACGAGAAAATTCACTACCCCAAAGGCTCACTATACAATGTACTTTTTCATCTTTAGGAGTCTACTTAACTAACTGGACAAGTCAGCAAAATTTCTGTCTTCGGATTGTCGGTATGTGCATTAATTGTTTAGATTCTGTTAATTAACTGATTATCTACCTGTTAATTTTACCTTCATATCTCCAACTTTAAATTTAAGCCCTAGTTTTTCCTCCAAGATTCCAAAGATAACCATTCTCTCTGATGTAGCAAAGTGAAGTGGTTAAGAGTCTGAGAATTAAGACCCACTGGCTTCTTGGTTCCATCACTTACTGTGTGACACTGGGCTGTTTAACTTTATGCCTCAGTTTCCTTGTCTAAAAAATGGGGATAGTAATGATAGCTACCTTATATGTTTATGCAATCACTTGCTTGAATCCAATATTCTCTCTCTCTCTCTCTCTCTCTCTCTCTCTCTCTCTCTCTCTCTCTCTCTCGGAGGAAGAGGAGGAGGGATTGAAAACCCCAAACTGCATTTTTATTTCCAAAAACTTTATACTTCTAATACAAGTGTTTGTTGCTTAAAATATAAAAAGGCCACAGGGAGATCAGCTCGGTGCTTTGTGACCACCTGGAGGGGTAGGATAGGGAGGGTAGGAGGGAGATGCAAGAGGGAGGAGATATGGGGATGTATGTATACGTATAGCTGATTCACTTTGTTATAAAGCAGAAAGTAACACACCATTGTAAAGCAATTATACTCCAATAAAGATGTTAAAAATGCAAAAAGGCAAAACATAAAGAAAAAAATAAATTACCCATATTTATAAAATCTAAGTACAACACACCAGCTATTTTCCCGTACTATCAGAAGTTCTTGCAAAACAGAAAACAAGTCTCCAGAGCACCCTCATCAAACTTGCTACAGAAGTACTAGGAAAGTTTAGGAAAGAAAGACCTAGTTAGGGGTTTTAGCTTTCTTTGGTTCTATTCTGTTTTATACCTAAATGTATTTTATATAATCAAGAAGCCCAGAAACAAAAAAAAATGAAAGCCCCAGACTCCCAGCTCCTCTGAATTTTAAGCCCAAGCATCTTGGCTAAAACTAAAATGTACAACACGGCCTAATTACCTAGCTCCCTACTGAGCACCTCAACCTGCTCTACAAGTACTCCCCAGTGGGGTCATTAACCCCATTTTACAGATAAAGAAGCTAACACAGCAGTGATGTGACTTGCCTAAATATGAATTATCAGGTTACCAATCTAGAAACAAAATCCAGGACTCCTAACACTTACTGAAAAATCACAGATCTGGGATAGGCTCACGAGGGCATTACAAAAAGCAAATGCTAGAGGGAATTCTTAGAGCTCTGAAATGACCCCAACATCGATTCTCAAACACCCTGGTGATCTAAGGGCATCCTCCCATGGATCTAAGCATGTTTTGTAGACACTGGCACTGGCTGGCCAATTATTCCCAACAATCTGTCATTAAAACAGGACTAGTGTTCCTCTCCCACCTCGGCTGACCCCAAGTGGAGCCAGGTAAGCAAAGTTTCCATTCGGACTGACAAGGAGTGGGAACTCTGCTGCCTTGAACGGAAAAGTAAAAGTTGCTGGGAGGACCAATGAGAAGGCAGTGGTAAGGGTGAGCATCAAATCCAGTGGACCCAGAGAAGCACTCATGATGTAAAAAGATCTGTACGTGAGGGATGTACCAGGCCACACATACAGTATTGGCTCAGGAGCTTCCTAAGTGGTTTACAGGAACTTAGCATCCTTAGTATTGGAGATTCCCCCCCCCCCCAATAAAGCCTGGTTTGACTGGGTCAAATCTCTGTAATCAATAGATAAAATGTCTATCTATGGAATTACTCACCCAAAACACAGGGGCGGCATTCTCTCTCCTCATTAAAGCACAAAAACCATACAACCCTGAGATTTTAATTGCTTTTACTAATGCAGAGACTTCTCCAGCCTATGTCCTCATATTCTCTGGGCCAGAAATTAAAACTTTAAACTTCAGAATGGGAAATCAACCAACACCACCCATCTCAATATTAAGTAATTTCCACATTTAACACAGACGGAGCAGGAAGGGTGCAGACTTTACTAATCCAGACTACGGCTAAAGACAAAGTTCAAGATTCAGCACTGAAAAGCTCAAAGACGCACTTTAGCTCAATAAGAAGAGCTGATGGCAATATACACCCAGCATAACACCGATATGGCTATGATTACTCACATCTTGCACCTTGGTGTGGTTCTCTCTTCCCAAAAGTCAAATATAGGCTAACTACACATCACTGAATGGGATGGCTTTGGTAGTGCAGATTCAGTAGAAATTTACATGTATACATTTGGACTATCCCACATCCAAAAAGCTGTTTGTTTCCTTCCTTTCAAAACCCTGCCTTGGGCTTCCCTGGTGGCGCAGTGGTTGAGAGTCCGCCTGCCGATGCAGGGGACGCGGGTTCGTGCCCCGGTCCGGGAAGATCCCACGTGCCGCGGAGCGGCTGGGCCCGTGAGCCATGGCCGCTGAGTCTGCGCGTCCGGAGCCTGTGCTCCGCAACGGGAGAGCCCACAACAGAGAGAGGCATGCGTACCGAAAAAAAACAAAAAAAACCTGCCTACTTACCAGTACAAACTGAAGTTTAAAAAAAAAAAAAAAAACTTTCAAGACAGGCAAACACATACTAACAGGTATTTAGCTTAAAAGGCTAAAAATACACTGAGTTCTTCCATTTAGCTTATTCCCCTCAGTTACTCTCCTCTTCGAGGATTTTCTCTTCATGCTCCTTGCTTAATGTGGGACTTGTAGCTTGTTCACCTGAATCACGGGACCACCATCCTAACCAAACACTGACGAGAATCCACACAGGCCTCTTGGCCCTGTTCTTTTACCTCTCTTCTATGTCAAAGGGTGACACAGCACCCAAAAGCTAGCACAGGCTTTCTCAAGCCACCCTACCAGAAGCATGCTGTCCCCGGACAAGGGCACTACCAGCGCCACCGTGTACTTCACTGGTCATTCCCCAGCCGCAGACAACTGGGTTTGGGGTTCTGTGTTTCGACAACATACAGAAATCTTCAGTCCCTGGAAGGGTTTATTAAGGAGTTAGGACTGGTTAGCTGGGAAAATAATTATGGGAATTGGCTTCAGGTACTTGAAGGGGAGATACATTAAACTAATTCAATGTAGCTCCAAAATCCAGAAGCAAGCCGGGGGCAGGGAGAAAGGGAATTACACGTGAACACACAGGCTCGATATAGAAATGAACTTTTCAGCAGCGTGCAAGGTAGTGATTCTCAAAATCTCCAAGTGGCCAAGCGGAGGCTCCTACACCAAGCAGTTTTAAAATCCGTTCAACTAAAAACTTCATGATTCCTCATACCTTCTCTTACACACAGTTCAGTAAATTTTAAAGGCCTCAAGCCAAAACCCAAGAACTAGGAAATATATGGGAACGCCAACACTTTAAGATAACTCCTATACAGACAACTTGTCAGACAGAAATCTCCTTGTAAATACTTCTTAATGGGATCAGATCTATTAATAATTTAATGACCATCTCCAACAGCAGTCGAAAATACAATCGGGTAGCTGTAATGAAGTAAAACACACCAGTAACCAGCAACAACCTTTAAAGAAAGATCTCACCTAATTTACATTAATAAGTTGGAGAAATGTATTCAAAACAAATAAATGAGGGGGCTGAAAATGAGAAGGAAAGCAAAGAGGAGATGAAAAAGTAGGGAGCGGGGGTAGGAGACAATCAAAAAGAAGTGCCCTTTTAATACAGGCATTTGGATGTGTGCCCTCAAAAGCTCAGAAGGCTGCATGGGGCATTCTTCATTTACTGGATAATTGAGAACAGAACAGAGAGACTCCCTACAATGTACACTGCTAACTAGCCTACCCCGGATATTAACCTTAGATGGGAAATGAGAAAATTAACACAAAAGCAAGCCTATTAATGGGTTATTGGGAGGCAGTGGACACTGATTATGACTTTCTGTTTAAAGCACTTAAAGCAAAAGGTGACTTTTGCAACTTTTAAAAGGAAAACATTGTAAAACTCTGGCTTCAACTTTTCTCTCCGCTTGACCAAATTTTAGATACTAAAATTTCATGACAATTCAAAGGGGATAATTTTTGACAGCAGTTTTGACTACATTCAGGAAACAGAATCACACACGTAAACTTTTAGTCAGTAGCAGCAAAACACTCCCCCCTCAGAGAGAGGTGCAAATATGTTCCCCCTTTGCAGTTTTCTTTGCAGTTGATGGCATACTTAGGACTGGCAAAGACATCACAAAAACATAAGAATTTTAGTTCTTTTTGCCAAGTGTACTTAAATGAAAAACAGTTCAAAGACCCTAAAATGTCAAACCAGTGATAAATTTAAATCCAAATCAGAGAAAATAAAACTAGGGATGAGTATAGCATTTTCCGAGTATTCTGCACTAACTACTTGCATAGGCTCAGACTCCTAATAAAAGGCATGCCAACTGAACCACACCCAGCAGAAAAAATTAATACCCTCTTTGTGCGTTCCAATTCTATTTTTTTCCTGTCTTCCTCCACTTCTGTTGAAAAAGCCAAAATGCGTATTCCCCCACACTATCACAGGAAACGAAGCAAGGGAATTCCATCTAAATTGAAGGACGTCAAATTCCCAAGCACAGCCAAGCAGGATCATGCCTCTTATTTGGCCAAACAAAAATGCTACTAATATAATTACAGCCAGAATGAGTAACTGTAAATCCAAAAGCTATAACCTGATGAAAGACAGAAGGGACATTAAATTCAAACGTTTCTAAGCCTACGGGGGTATGCTGTCCTAGTGACATTCAAGTTCATCTGCACAATAAATGTGGTCTAACAAGTCATTATGCTCTTATTTGTGGGCCGTGAGGTGGTGTTGTGCCCTTGTGCAGGTCTGCAGAAAGCTGGCTGCAACCTTGTTTCAGGCCTGAGTAACAAGACAGCAGCCCAGGGGAGCAAGGGTAGCTCACCAGGAGAGGTGAGCTTTTGTGCAAAAGGCAGGTGGTGGACTTGAACGCTTGCTTAATAAAATTCAATGTCATTTTTTTAAGTGAGTCCCTGAAAGTCTCAGCAAGCCACCCAGAAACGAGCTTAACGGGGCACGTGATTAAAGGGAGGGGGGGTGTCTCCATTTCCAATCCCAGGGGTGTATTCACACAGTTAAGGATCACAAAGAATTTAGTCATGAAAGGAATCCCTCTGAAATGTTTTAAGTTTTCATGTTATCCCCTGACTTCATTAATTCTTCCTTCCAGGACTCTTTTAAGAGAGTTATTTGAAACACAAATGGAGGTGGGGAGTGTAAATGAGGCTTAATTGCAGGCCCCGAGTTGTCAATCGCAGTGGAATCGATCTCAGCTCAAGACTTCCAGGATTGAACGTGCTTTCCCTTTTCTCTTCTTGGCTTTTATATATAAATACAGGCAGAAATAATGGTTAGTCTAAGAACATAGCCATCAACAGCTTGCCTTTGATTAAAATGTCTCCATAATTTCATCACAAAAGAAATTAAGCAGGAATGTATCCTTCTAGGAATACATTCAGCATTTGATATAGCCCAAGATCATTTACATTATTCAATGGGAGCACACTAATCAGTATTTTTAATTTTTTTCTTAGAAATACAATTTATAAGGCATGCAATCGAAAGGTAAATTCTGAAACTGATTGATTTCAAACATGCACCCTCCCATTGTTCGTGGAGAAAAAACACTCAGTGTAAATATGGGTTGTATCAGTATCAATATTCTCTTCATTTTATTCTCTACCCACCCTTTAGCTCAAAATAAAGCAGTCACACTAAGAAATGCAATGGCACAAACTTTGATATTCAAGCTACTCACTAAATGGCTTGTAACTTAACTAGGCTGAACAGATTACTTTAAGAATATTTACTTCTGAGTTAGACACCACAGTGAGAAATTCAGGCTAAAAAGATCATGAAGAAGGGCAGTCTCTGAAAGGATGGTGACAGACAGTGGGGGGGGGGGGGCACTAGTCCTCCAACACAAGGACTCGCCTAAACACTGAAGTGTGGGGAGAGCAATTCTTGAAGCTTTTGACAATCATTCTTACAAAATTTTAATGTGACTTGTGCTTTTTAAAAATCTGTTCTCGGTATAATTATCAAAGGCGTCAAAATGGCATTTCAAGAAATATAAAGCACCTTAAGGAAGCACCTCAGAAATACTGGAATATAATAATACAGGACCACTACAGAGCAATGTGGTCACAGCTGGGGAAGTATCCATTACAGAAGCAAAAAAGAGGATGTAAATCGCATCAAAACATGCCTAATTAGAGGAATTTTTAACCCTAAAAAATTTCTTTAGCATTAATTTTTTTAATTATCCCACGTATTTCAGAAGATAATAAAAAACAGCAATAAAAACCATTATGGTGACCTCTTCTAAAATGTAAAGCCATCAAAAATACTGTGTTTAAAGTCATTGTTAGATCACAATCTGAAAGGCTGCACGTTAATGCAAATATATATAGTAAATATAAATCCAGGCCCTACTTAAGTAATTCTATTTCATGAATTCTAAAGGGGTCAAGAAACCCTCTGGGCACACAGGTTAACAGAAGAGAATGAGCATATAGGAATCTTTCACATTCAATGTATGCAAATGTCATAATGGGCCACTAAAGAGAAAGTTAAATTCCAAAAGGCTGAAGGAGAGAGACCAATACAGTCACACAGATTACAAAAAGGTCTCTCAGTAGGATGGTCCACAGGAAGCTTTCACATTCATTGCATGTAAATTTCATGATGGCATGCATATCTACCCATCCAGAGAAAAAACGTTTACATTCAAGTTTAGGGAGATGCAACCAAACCAGTGAGGTACCAGGTACACAAACAACCTCAGTTGATATTTACAAGTTCAACAAGTTCCCCTCTGCAACTACCTCCCCTCCAACCCCTTCAGAGCTGGCCCTGCAGAGCAGACAGGTGATGTAACGCCTGCCTTAAGGTAACTGGGTTTCTCCAGTATTCAAATCACAGTTTGGCAGGCTGAAACTTGACAAGGAACACTCACTGGTGTGACAAATTGATGATTCCAGCAAATTAAGCATCACAGAATAAAGAAGCTATAACATCTCAAATGCACCTATCTTGATGCAACCCTACACTTAACAAGTGAAAAAATTCATGTCAAAATAGAAGTACAGTAAAATACACTGCCTCAAGAATCTGCCAAAGTAAGAGCCTCTAGCTAAACCGTATGCAAACCATTTCCTTTGACCTAGCTTCCAAGCAACCAAACTGCCTGAGGTATGATATATTTACTTATATAGACCATTTCCAGATATTTATGTGGTTATTTTGTTTTCAAGCTTTGAAGGATACACAATATTTACAAGTCTAGGAATTATGTAATTCAATCATAATTTATCTCTCCAAATTGGACTTGAAATTCAAATGCATTTCTTTTCAGACAGACCCTTTTCACTCTTACCCTCAAACACCACTGCAAAGATACCACCCCTGCCCCCAATTCTGCGCACAGGCATTTTCAACTCAGACAAGATGGGTCTTCCCTCAAGCCACCTGCATGGTGGGCTTCTGAGACATGATATTGGTGGAGGAAAAGCACTAATTTTCTAACTAAAATAGAAAAACTGATTTGGGGGTGGGGGGGGCAGTGCTAGAAGGCGCTAAGTACCTCCAGACCTTCCCACAAAACCCAAACTGGTTCTCCTCTTCCTCCTTCCTTCACTAGGCCTCTCTCTTGGCTTGAGTCCAAATAAGACTGAGGGGGTTCATCACACTCTTTGAGACTTTTTTACTGCAGGTACAAAATGCAACCACTGCGGTGCCCTCCCCCTTCCTGAAGCCAGGTTCCTTTAGCTGCTTTCAAAGTTTTAACTCAGCAAACCAGGCCCCTCACTAGCAGTGCAAAGGCAGCTGTGTAACAACTTCAGGATCGTGGCTGTAAACAGAAAAACATTTTTCTCAACCCTGATTCTTAGCATATCTCTAACATAACAAAAGGAGAGATTCACAAAACCATGACCCATTTTCTAGATTTGGGAGGAATGGCAACTGAGAAATATCTGTTTGACTTAAACAGAGGAAAAACAAACGGACACGGGCCACTGGCTCTACCCACCCCCTCTCTCCTTACAGTTTTGCTTTTAATCAGGTGAGCTGGGCAGCATCTCCAGAGCTGTTAAGGTCATGGAGTTTAGTATTAGGATCAGCTCTGTAACTTAAGCCACACAAAGAATGACACTGTAATTAAGACAAATATCATCTAGGGGGAAAATTAATCAAGGCAGAAAAAGATTTTCTTTTTAGGTCAAAGATCTACACAGAGATTTTCAGAACCAAGTCACACTCAAAAAAGGTGGCAGCCTCGGGATTTCCATGCACGCATTTCCATTACACACCCATGGCTAGCAGGGTGTGTAAATAAGAGGAGCAGGGCTTGTTGCAGGTAAGAGCACAGCCCAGGTCACAAGTGCACAGTACAGACCAGTGGGCCACATGCTTTAGAGGTGACATTCTCTTCTCAAAAGAAGATAGTGCCACCCACGATCACTAAGAGTTAAAGAACTCATATGACTTAGTGTCAGCAGGAATGGGGCTACCTTGGAAGAAATGACCTATCCTCTCCCAGATCTCTACACTGCTTCTGACTCTCCCGCCAGAGGGAGGTAAAACCCCTCGCAATGAAGAATGAAGATGCTTTACATCTCTCTCTCTACTTATGGAATGAAAAGACCAAAGACACAGCCTGCAATTTTGACCCTCACTTAATCTACAAACGTTAATAGAGGGAAAAAATTAGATTGGCCAATTCCATATCGTTTCCTACCTGCGTTTGACTAGTTTACCCTGACATCACTAGCAGTCACACAACTGTGATGGCCTGGCGTGCTTTGAAAGCTGTTTCATCCACGTGGAAGGTAACTTACTCATTTAACAAAACCTCACAGTGGTGAGCTTTGCAGTCTATTTTTGCTTCACTGTCCCCCTCCTCCCAGCAGGGTATCTTTTGAATGAAGTGCTATCTGCTACTATTTTACTATTTACAATAGTAAAATAGCTTCCCCCACATTTCTTCAACACCTGTCATTTCTAAAATGGCTAATAAGTTTTAATAAATCTGTATTTCTGCCTTTTGATGTGCCACAGTAGAGTTTTTATTGTTTAAACCTTTGAGTTCACTGAAAAGCTAATCCGACTCATTCCAAGTATTCTGAATACATGCAGTTATGTCTATCTGCTTGGCATCAATTTGGGGTTTAGCCTATCCAAATTTAACCTCCTCTGGATCTGTTGAAACATCTCATTATAACCTTCATCATCCTGTACTTGGGTTAGTGGGTAAAGATATAATACAATGAGAAAGCTATCAAGGATATCTAATATTTAGCTAATACAATATGAGAACTGACATTTAAATTGTGAAGCATCTTTTCAAATCAATATAACTTTCACTCATAATTGCCCTAAGTATACTTAGAGGTTGCTAACTTCAACTTCAAGATTTCTCACTTAAAAGGCGTGAAAGTTGATTTTAAGGAACAGACCAAGCAAAAATCTAAACATTTTATAAATGTCTACTAGTAGCATTAAGTCAATTATGTAATCTGTTCCCTGCATTACCAAATTCTGTATATCAGTTTTAAATCAAATGCAGCACATTGCCTTTACACTGCATTCCATGCTCTATATTTACACATGAACACGTTTCTGAGAAACTGCATTTAAAAAACTAAAAATAAATCCTATTTTCATAATTTCTTATATTACAAAAACAAACATAAAATCTCATAGAAAAACTTGGTCTATAACACAATATTATTTTCATAATGTATATAAAGTCCAAGTTCAGTATGACAATAGAAACTCTACTTCCTATACTTTTCAAACCTTCTCTGTGTTGCATACATCCATCACTCAGAGAAACTGTACTTCCCCTATTTTCATGCCTTTATGAATGTCAGTCCACCATTCCAAAAATAAATTTTAAAAACTAAGAGGGACTGATGGGAAGACTGATGTGCCAATGGAAAACGCAAGTACAGCAAGATGGCAGAAGTAGAAACTAAGTGGTCGGCATATGGGTGTTCAGGGGAGAATTCTTCCAACTCTGCTAAATGTCTGAAATATTTTACAATGAAATCTTGGGAGAATAACATCCCATTTTCAAGGCCCACCTAAATGGCCAACCCAGAACTCCATTTTTCTCGAAGGCACTTAACCATGCTACCATGTGTCATAGTTATTATGTGTCACATCTAATCTCCCTACAGGATCCACACTTGAGTCATTTTTCTATCATTCAAATGTATCTAATACAACTTATACACAACAATCATTCAACAAATGAGAAGGAAATACTTTGACTATAGACTGAAAATAATCACTGTTCTTTAGTAATACTACTAATAAAATTATCCTCAAGTATTACAGAATGTGATCTTTTTTACTGAAGTGTGTACAATATCTTTGATGTACAATATCATGTAAGTTATTGTACAATATCATGTAAGTTATAACCTACAGGCATACAATATAGTGATTCACAATTTTTAAATGTTATACTCCATTTATAGTTATTATAAAATATTGGCTATATTCCCCATGTCAGAATGTAAGCATCTTGAACATAGAGGAAGCTGAAACATAAAAGATCTATGTTTCAAGAAAAAATTTTTTCCACCCATGTATTTACAATATAACTGAGCTGCCAAAAACATGCAGATGTTAAAAAGTTAAATTAAAATACGCAGTAGCATGAATTAAGAGGTTACCAGGTATTCACTCAGAGAATCGAAAATGCCTTCAGACACAAGCCAAGGTTGGAAGTTGATGGAACTGACTTGAACTTTGCAGACTAAGCAAAATTTGTGGAAGCTCCAGTAGACACCCAGGATGCTCCAAGTCCTGGGGATAGGATGGACTGGGCCTGATATAAGAGTTAACCCGGGACTGGTTAGAAGCTGGGAAGTGAGAGTCTCAAGAGACCCTGAGAAAGAAGAGCTAACAGACCTGGGGACACTAACACCATTAGAAGAAAGTGCTGAAGAGGACATCCAGGAGTGAAAATGAGGGAAAGGGCTGAAGACCATTAACCAAATCAGGGAACTCAAGATGGGGAACCTCATCTGAGAGGAATAAGAAATATATAGTATGCTTGGGTTTAGACATGTCGAATTGGAGGTGAAAGTGGGACACTTATGGCCTTAAGGTAACTGGAGACTTGGACAATAAAAGGGTAAGTTATCTAGGAAAGAATCAAAATAAGTCTACACCTAGTCCTAGGCATACTTACAACTGAGCGCAGAAGGAAAAATGAACCAACTGGAGAAGCCAGAATGTGGGTAAGGATCAGGACAGTACAATGTAACTGAGCCCAAGGTAAGAAAGGACTTCTACAGAGAGGTCAAGGGAAAACTGAGAAAAGGGAAGAACTTAAGACCATAAACAGTGCAGCTTCAGCAATCATCAGAAACCCAGACTTGGGGGCTACAGAAGCTCATCACGCAGCTCTGTCATTTTTTTTTTTCTATAAGGAATATGGTCTTAAAAAAAAGGACAGAAGTTGAATTTATGTCCTTATTTAAGTAATGCATTAAGGTGAAAATTCACTAAATAAATTGAAAAATGGTTGCAGATCTAGCTTTTCAATTTTATGCGGTCCAATATCAAAACTAGTTTGCTTTTCTTTTCTTTTGGTTATATCAAAGCTATACAAGGATGGATAAAAGAGCCAGGGGGGAAGGGGTAAGGAAAGTAAGATTCATTATTCGCACTGCTTAACCCACAAGTTGATAAACCATAGGCAGACTGAGTGGACTAAACTAGGATGCCAGTGGAAAAAAAGTTTTCCTTAAAGGTTGAACTGTATGAAATCAATAATGTTCAATTATTCATCTGTATGTTTCTTATGTTCTATAGAAGACCACAGTTAAAAAAAAAAAAAAAAAAAAGTAGTAATACTCTGCAAACAACTTCTGTGCCACTGACTTGAGTGTTGCTGGTCCTTATCAGGAATTAGCAAAAACAGGGACTCCTTCTACACCTTACTGTGCATTGTATACGCTGTACTTTCGTATACAGCATATCCGTTAGAATACAAGCCTTTACTCCTCAGACACCAAAATAAACACCTTCAAGTTCATCTGGTCTTCTCTGGTTCACAACTGAGGAACAACTGCATCAACTTCAGAACTTTGTGTGCCCCAAGAAAAGCTGGTCATCTGACCCACGGGGCGGGGGCGAGTCTCTGCAACTTGTTACTATGAAGGCCAAGGCAAGTCCTGAGGTGCAGAGAAGCAGGGCTGAACCCACTCGGCTCATTCCATGCAGAGTACAATTGCAAACTCCTTTGCTCTCTCCCATCACCATGGGGTTTACACTGCCTTTCTAAGAGGATTCCAGGAAGCCCCAAAGTGATGGCACACAAAGACAAAAAAAAAAAAAACTGGCAGAGTCAATTCCCATGATGCCAGGGTACTGGGTAGTTTCCAAGGGCAGAGCCGTTCCAGAAAAATGCAAATAGTTAGGGCTTCCCAAAGAAATTCCAGGCCAATACAGACAGATGTTCTCTGAAGAAGTCACACAGAACTGCAGTTTAGAAGCTTGGATGAAGAGGTTAGAGTGCAAGGGCAAGCAGCAAGCTGGCACCCTATGAGGGATTCTAACCAACCACTGAGTATTCGCGCTCCTCCCTCCCCATTTCATACACCCACTTAGAAGATCCCTGCGCAGCTCGTGATAGCTGGCGATACTTGTGTCCATTGCCAAGGTGATGGCCTTTCAGTAATGGGGGAAAGGGGGTGTCTCAACAAACTTTAACCTTTTTTGAAGTTTACATGAGAATTAAAAATGCCTTCTTTCCAGTATTCAAATGTCTGCCACTTTAAAAAAGAAAAACAAAGCTATCATTCAAAAATGGAAGCCACCCCTCCTGCCACATCTCCCCAAGGATGTGCCACAAGACCGAAAGTAAAATAAAAATAAAGTTCTTATGAGGAGCAATTAACGTATTCATATTTGACAACTATATGGGAATTTCTAAACAAAATATCTCAGCCATGAGACATGGTCACATCAGTCCCACGTAACTTTCAGCCTTAGAGCATACTTCGCTGTATTATGCCCTTTCCCAATTCTCTTTCCTCATGCTCCTTTCCCCAAATACATATATTGAGATTTTCACCCAACTGTAAAAAAGGTTTTCTTTAAGGTGATTTCAGTAATCCTCACCAGGATTCTGTCAAACGTAACAGTGCAGCAAGAAAGCAGCCACCATCCCTGCCATGAAACCTCTGTGGCTAAATACTCACCTGCAGGTTGCAAACCCTAATAATAGAATAGATACGAATAGGAAATGCACTCTCAGTTCACAGACCAAATTAAAGAAACCTTATTCCAAAATAAAGAATATCTGTGTTATCTCATAATAAAACAATTTAAAATTTTAACAAGTGTTAAGTTTTACTGTTGAAGCATCCTTTTAATCTACATTGCGTTCCAAATAATTTCAAAGCATAAACAAGAGTCAGCGCAAAACAACTATTAAAAAAACAAAAACACAAAACACAGAGCCAGAGCTCACAATATTACTTCCCAACCTCTAGAAAGCTTTCTATATGGGGGGGGTGGGGGGGGGGAATAAAACAGGTCAGGGAAATGAAGTTTCACTATGTATAAATACTGCACATGGTTTAAAAGCTCCCGGGATTTCCAAAAGTCTCAGCTTCCACTTTGGGTGTAACCTTATGACATTTCTAACCAACTGTAAAGCAGATTTAATATACCATTCCTACAAATACAAAATGCATACCCCACAAATACTACCAGTGTTTAAGGAACTAAAAGGTTTTGAACTTTTGAACAGCTTTCCAACTATTTTGTCCCATGCAAATGACTTTCAAATTCTCAGGCAGGCCCCAGGAAGTAAAGCACAAGAAACTATATTTACTTAAAAGATTCAGTCGAATTCCCTGTAGTAAATCACAGGAAATAATTTAGTTCCAAAGCAGCCTCTCCTCAGTCCTCAAACAGTTAAGTTTTGGTCGATTTGCATTTTAGAACTGAATTTTTTAAAGCTAAAAGTCATAGTAAAATTTGTCCTTTTTATGAATGTTTAAAACAAGCAAGTTTTTCAGACCTGAGAGTGAAACTTAGTTTTAACAAGTAACTCATTTTTATGAAAACTCCAACCAGAAGACTAGCTATGAGTTAGAAACACTTCAGGTTGTTTCTTTTCTTCTTAAAATACCCTTTTACTCAAAGTGAAAATGCGCTTGCCGTAGTCTGACTTGCACCAACTGACTCTGATTGCACCTGAAACATTTCCTCACTTGAGAATGGCAGCCTGCTCTCTCTCCCAAAGCTCCCACCTGGCCTCCAACTCTGGACAGACAATTCTCACTAACATTTAATAGATCTTCTAGCTCTGACCAGTAAATTTTTTTAAAAAAATTGCAATTGCATTTGGGGAAAAAATTAGAACAAGTAAAGAACCTAATAAAAATGGCTGGGGGAGGTGTGTGATTTGGCCTTAGAATCTATTTTTACAAAAAGCACTAAAGCTTAAACGTTTAAGTTATATTCCTACAACAGTTGAAGAATACCTTGACTTAAGGCCATTTGAGAGGCAAAACTAAAAATAATCCCCAAACTCTGCCTTTCCCTATCTTTAAAGAAAGTCACTCCAGCAAGCTGAAGCAGGCTGTATCCATGTCCAAGGACATGAGAAAAGATGTAAGTACACCTTTCCTGTACTTCGAATGCCCCCCCAAAAAAGTGGGTTTTTTTAACTGCAAATGCTTTGTAACAGCTCAAGTAGGATTGATAAATAAACAAGTCAGTCAAGTACCTAAATTCAAATGTTAAAGTAAAATTGGATTTGGCAGGCAACCCCGATTTTCTAACTTAAAAGCATATATACCTAGCTTAAAGGAGGCACTTTACCTTTCTGAAGCACTTGGTAAAACTGCATGTAATGCCTAGTAATGAGGTTATAAGTGATGCCTTTACTCTAAAATACACTTTGGAAAAAATAAGATCCTGACTCCTTCTCCAGGAACTTAAATACGACGTGATTAACTTAACCTTTTTTACACACATCAACCACAAGGACGACAAGTGTATGTAAAACCACTTTGGTGTAACAAGTGCGCAGCAAAGGAAAATCTGTATTATGCTGTACAGTTCGGATGAGTGGTAAGGAAGGAGTTTAGCTCAACTAGAGAACCTTCGCATCTATCCTTCCACCTGTGACAGTGAGAAACTGGCAGCTTCGGGCAGCCGCAGGGCGAACACACGGCCGGTAAGCCTCTGCCCCCGCCCCCCCCCCCGGCCCCGAGCCTGACCTCCCAAGGGCCCCAGGGCCTTCTCCACCTCGGGGTAGGGACGTGCCTACCCACACAGAGTTTCTCCTCGGGTCTGTCTGTCTCTCTTAGAAAGGCAAAAAGGGCGAGGCACCTCCTCTACAGGCCTCCATGCAGGCAGGAGTTCCCTACGGTTTCCTATATTCGAACCTCCACTCCAACACCCCCAAAACACTAATGTCAAAGCCCCCCGCCTTGTCCCTCGGATCCGTACCTCCATGCTCGATGGCACTGAGGTGGCAAAGCAAGAGAGAATACACGCCCCCGGCCCTGGTCATCCGGGGGAGCCTCTCCTCGCCTAATTAAAGGCCTTGAACCTGGGCGAGGCCAAGTTTGGGGGTACCTCCCGGCGCAGATAAGAGCTGGCCGCGCTGCGCCGCGGCCGGGACCGGAGGCACGCAAGGCCAGGGCGCGCTGGCCCTTTAAAGGCACTCGCTTCCTGCGCCCGCGGCCCCTCCCTCACCGTCGCTAGCTCCCGCCCCCGCCGAGGGTCACACTTGAACTTTAGCTCGCCCAGCGCGGCCAGGCGCCGGCGCTCCGCAGGCGGTGGACGCCCCTTCGCACGTGTCGGAGGCGCTACCTCGGGCTGGGCGCTCCCGGCCCCCCGCACTCGAAGCCACTTCGAATAAAATCAAAACAAAACAAAATGCACACCGGCCTCCAAAATCTGCGCGGCCATCCCCGACGGGCCTCCCGACTCACGCCCTGCCTGTCCCCTCCACCTGCAGCCCCGTACCCGGGCGGCGGGGCTCCGAGGCCCCTCGCCGCGCTCTCCCCAGCCCAGCGCGGCGGAAACGGCTCCGCGGGGCGTCCCGGGGCTAGGAGGACGCGCGCCGCGGGGGCGGAGGGGAGCCGCCTTCACCCCCGAGGTCCTGGAGGAAAAGCAGCAGCTGCACGAGTCCGCGCGGGCGGTGGCAGAGCAGCTCCCAGTGAACCCCCTTTCCTTCCACTGGCGAACTTTTCTGCCCGCTCGGAGGTCCACTTCTTGGCGTACTTTTTTCACTCCCTTAGGGCGCAACGAGCCCCTTCGCCGTCCCGCTCCAACTCTCACTAGAGCACGCGCAGACGCTTATTCCGGTCCCCCGACGGGTCCGGGGCAAGCCCACGACCCACCCCTGCCGCTTCTCGCCCGCTCCCTTCACGCGCTGCCCGCGTGCTCTGCACTTTCAGGCCAAGAAAACTTGCCCAGCCGCCCCCTCATCTGCCCCACCGCGACCTCAGGAGGAGGCAGGCAGGCTGCCCGAGCCCCCCTCCCGCTCCGGCCATTAGCCCCGAGGCCACTCACCTTCCAGCCAGCCGAGCTGTTGCTGTCGCCCTTATCCTTGAAATAGGGCACGCTCTTGACCATCCACTCGTAGATCTGCGACAGCGTGAGCCGCTTCTCGGCCGAGCTCTCGATGGCCTTAGTGATGAGGTCGGCGTAGGACAGGTTGCCCCACGCGTTGCGGCGAGACGAGCTGCTCTTGCGCGGCTGCCCCGCGAGCGGCCCGGCGGCGGCGGCGGGGGGCACGGGCGGGTGCTGCGAAAGCGGCCCGGGCGGCGGGGGCTGCGGCGGCGCCGGGTGCAGGCAGCCCGCCTCCGGGCCCTGGAAGTCCCCGCACAGCCCCCCGGTGGCGGCAGCTGCGGCCGCCGCCGCCGCCACCGCGGCCGCCGCCGCCGCCGCCGCCACGGAGCCGGGCGCCTGCTGGAAGTCCCCGCTCTCCTCCAGCAGGCTCAGGTTGCTCATGAAGTCGGCGCTGACAGCGGCCGCCGAGGCCGAGGGCAGCCCCGCGGCGGCGTCGGGGTTCGCGGCCGCGCCGCCCGACGGAGCTGGGCTGGAGGTGGCCGAGTTGGACTGGCTAAACTCCGGCCTGGGTAGCGGCCAGGTGCACGAGCGCGGCCGGGGCAGCGGCTCGAAGTCCGGGTCGATCTCCACCACCTGAGGCGCTTCGGCCATGGTGACCCCCGCCCCTCCCCCAGCCGCTGGACTGCCAAGAACTGAGAGAGCGCAGCACCGGGGGCCGAGGGGAGAGAGCAAGAAGAGCCGGTCCGAGATTTGCCGGGGGCGGGGGGGGGGGCGTTGATGTCGGTGCCGCGAGCGGACGGAAACCGGGAGGAAGGCGCGGCGGCAGAGTGGAAGCGCGAGCCCAGAACTTAACTTCACAGGTCCATCAACATCTAAGCTCCTCCGGGTCCGCTGCACGGACGGGACGGCAGGCCAGAGTCGCCGGGCCCCGGCAGCGCCGGCGTCGCGCTCCTGCTGACACGGCCCGCGGAACGAAGGACGGACGGACGCCGCGGACCGTTCACTCTCCCGGGCTGCGCGACCGTGGCGCTGCTGCCTGTTGAATGTGGCGGCGACAGCTGCAGCTGCAGCAACTACGCTGCCGCCCGACTTACTGGATCTGCCGCCGTCCCCCGCCCGCGGCGGCGCGCGCGCCGGCCCGCCCCCGACTGACAGCCCGAGCAACCAATGAGCGCGCGGCGGCTCCGCCCAGGCAGCCAGTGGACGCCGGTCTGGGCGGGGCCCGATTTTCCACAGGGAGGCCGCGGTGGGTTGGTGGGGGGTAGTGGGGTGTTTTTCTCTCCCTCACACACACACTCTCGTTCTCTCACTTTTTTTTTAAAGCTCTCTGTTATTATTTTCTGGTAATTCTCAAGTGTTTCTGTGAGTCTCTCGCCCTCTCAGTGTTTTGATTGCTAGGAGGAAAACCAACGTGGAGGCGACGGCGACACTTTGTTTACTACTGAGGAGCAGAGAGTACTCGAGAAGCCCGAGTGGAACGAGTCCCTCGCTTCGCCTCGACCTCGCTCCGGGCCCAAAGCGGGGCCGGGCGGGGGCCAGGGACGCTCAGCGCTCCGGGGGCGCTGGTGGGCGGGCGAGCAGGAGGAGGCGGCCTCGCTGCATTCTGCTCAATCGCCCCCTCTCGACTCTGCCCACGATTTCTTTGCAGAGAAACGTGTGGAAGTCGGTGGGTTTTGTTTTTGTTTTGTTTTGTTTTCCCTGCGACGTGTCGAGTCCTCCGGCCCCCACGCGAGCCGCACACGCCCCCCGGGGCAGGGCCTCTGACGGTAAAGTCCGCGCGGAGGACGCAGTCGCTGCAGCTTCCGCGCTGGGAACCCACCTGTCCGCACCCGCGGGCTGAGCCTCTGCGCTTGGGTGTAGACGGGGGCCAGTTGTCCAGCCCAGCAGCCACCAGCCGGGTTCACTCCATTCTTGACTTAACTAGAAATGAGGGAAGGGGGCTCGGCGCGGGCCGAAGATGGTCCTACCTCACACGCACCTTCGGGCCCAAAGGCATCCTTATCCTCGTTCCCTCTTCCGTTGGGCGGGAATCTCAGACTCTGTCCACTGAGTCAGTCCGGGGCGACGGGGAAGGAGAGCATTTAGTGAGAGCCTAGTCACTTTATTACTCACCCTAATTAAGTTTAACTGTTTGCTTGCCATTTCTTTTCTATTTAGAATGGAAGTGCTGAGTCGTTGAGAAGTGAGAATGGAAGAGGGGAGAGGACCAAAGCCTTGGGGTGCAGCCCTGGCCCACTCCCAGGTGTTCCTTTAGGCCACTTGCCCCGTGCGTCCGTCAGCCCACCCCACCTTTCCCCATCTGGGCTCCAGGTCCAGGACGTCCTGCTGAGATCGGTGGGGCAAAAGGTAGGAAGACAATGGCCCTTGTGTCTCAGAGAACAGAAGAAACAGTCGTCAAGTTTTGTTTTCTTTTGCCTTTTTTTTTTAGGAGGAATATGGAAGGCATTTCCTTTCAGAGGGATGGGATCACTTAGATGGAAGATTGATCGTAGGGTTTTAAATATCTTGTCCAAAATGACAACTCCCAATTCCAGAAAAAAAAAAATCCCTTTTTCTGACAGGTGGTTCTTCAGTTGAAAAAGTGGCATCTAAAGAAAATGAGGCCTCGTTTACAAAAGTTTGAAAAGACTGAAAGATTTATTCCTTCTTGACATTCTCACTCGTCCAAACTCCTATTTCTTCATAATCCGCTTATCACAACAGCTTCCCAGTGATAAGGGGGCTGGGTGGAGGTTGTGAGCCTGATAGATTGAAGCTTGGGTTGGTTCCCACTCTCGTTTTGCGGTCTCTGCGTTTACTATCAAATTTGGACTGTTCCGGCCTCCTCTGCCCGCCGCTAGGGGACCTCAGTAACCCAGACGAGCTGAAAGGAAGGCCGTAATGTAGAACTACTGCTTCCCTCAACCTTTGCCACTGCACTCTGCAGGGGCAGCCCCCATTCAGACGGTCGCACCCTGCGAATAGGCGGTGCCCTAGTGGGTCATTCTTGGCAAAGGAAGCCAGCTGCAAATTTGGCCTTGCCTTCATTTCAATTCCGGTTTTTCAGGGCCTCAGTTGGAGGAAAGTATTTGGTTAAGAGGGTTTTCTTACAAACTTTCTCCCCAGATCCTTGAAATCTTCTGAGCTATCCTGCCTAATTGTTTCTGTAAGTGACATATTTGCTTTCGTTTGGTCTTTTTTTAAAATTTGACTTGAAGCAGGACCAGAGTACCTACAAGCACCAATGTCCCTGACACGTGGTTCCAAAAAATTAAAAACATATATTTAAAGGTTCTTATAGCTGCCTAAATACCGTGGTATGTATCAATCTACTCATACAAGCTGGTGGACGTTTGGCTTGTTTCTACTCTTTAGCGGTCACAAACCCTTCTGTAGTGAATAACCTTATATAACTCATTTTGCATATGTGCAAGTATGTCTATAGGAGGAATTTCCAGAAAAGAGATCACTGGGTCAGCAGTTAAATGCATTTGTAATTTTGAGACACTGTCGAATTGCCCTCCCTAAGGGTTGTATCAAGCTGAACTTTCTTTTCAGCTAGACCTAGAGAATGATAAAGTTGAAAGTAAACTTGGAGATCATCCTGGTGGTCCCTTTAATTTATAGGTAAGGAAACCGAGGCACAGAGAAGGTAACCGATTTGCCCGACTTCACACAAATAACAGTGGTGCTGTTAGAACTAGAGCTTCAATTTCTTGCTTTCCCATCCATAATCTTCTCAACACACAGATAGAAAATTATAAATACCCTGTAATCCCAATATGCAATAACCACGATAAAACTGTGGTGTATTTCTCTCCAGGCAATCCCACAGATTTTAGTAATTTTACTTAGATTAACTCCACTGAGCTGGAAGTTTTGATTTAAAAGATTTTTAAAAAGCAGACACACACAAAAATGATAGTGATAGTAAGATAATAAATAAAAAAGATTACAAACGAAGTGGTTTGGGCTCTTTTTAGTCAAAAAACGTAAACGTTTTCTTTGAAGGATGGCAAAGGATTTAGGTTGGCACTAGTTCTGCTTAAGAGAAAAAGGTTTATGTCTTTTCTCCTTCAGTATTTTTTTTGTGGTAGCTGTTTGCTTAGAAGGGTTTTTCTAATGATTCTCACTGATTAATAAGTAAGTGTGAATCATTATCATCGGTTCATGGGGCCAAATTGGGAAGAAAAATGTTTCATGTCAGGTAAGGACAATTAAAATGAAAAAGGAAGTTTATCCTCACAAAGCCCATCTCACAAACCAATGTGGTCTTCTTTCCTCTGCCTCTTTTCAGGGTAATTATTACATCATCCTTGACAGGAAGACTGAGGGAGGGTTCCCTTTGATCAATTCCCCGGCAGAAATTTCTATATTTACCCCTCATCACCAACACACTGATCTCTGGTTTAAACTCTTACTTATCAAAAAATAGGTAATTTAAGTCCAAGTTAATGAGTAAAAAGCCTGGATGCTTATTCTTCAGTCACAGCACTTAACTTCATACTCCACCTTCCCTTCCCCAGGACTGCCCATTTCCAATATATTGTCTAAATCATTAGGAGGTATTGCTATCAACTTAAAACAGGCTTTCTTCAATTTGCCCATAGAAAATAATGATATGAAACAACACAGCTTCAGCTTCTTAAACCAGTGTCCTGAAACCTGGCCTATTAAGTGGTAGTTATAGCAATATCAGAAGTAGCCATTTATTTTTCTCGAGGGGTAATTTCCTTCGGATTTTGTCATTCATTCAGCAGATACTTGTAGAGCACCTCCTATGTACAGGCCAGGTGCCATGCATCACACAGTACATTGGTTTTTCTTTTTTTCTTTTTTTTTTTTTTTCAGAGTACATTGTTTTGATGGCAAATTCCTTGAGGGTCATAAATAGTTTATTTTCCTTTATATGATATTTAATGTCAGAATTAAGACTGTGTCACTCTCTAAATAATGAGGAATGCATAGTGACAGTATTTATTTGAAGGAATTACACAAAAAAAGTATTTGGTAGATACAAGGAATGCTAAGGCAGAAAAGAATTGATGTATTATCATAGTCACCATCTTGAAGAAAAATAATAAGATGAGGTAGAAAAGCTGAATAAATGAACATCCGCAGGTGTTGGGAGTATGACCTCTGGCCGCCAGGCCTTGGAATTGGGATGATTTGCTCCAGATGGACAAAAAACATGGGATATGTCAGATTATTTGTCTGTCACAAATAAAGGTGATGCTTACTAATCTGTAACTGGAGAGAAGCATTGGGCAAATCATAAACCAGAGATCCACCATTTTCTATCGTGCTATGAAGATGTGTGTCAGCTTCGATAAACTCTATTCCTTTGCTTTGTTAGTGAGAGACTACCTGTGGGTCCCTACAACAATACTAAAAATGTATTTGGAGATAATCTAAATGACCAACAATAGAGAATGGTTAAATGCCTGTGAGGTAGAATCATATATAGTCATTTAAAATAAAGTGGACCAAGCATACATAATGGCATTGCTACAATGCTGGTGATACAATATTTAAAAGGTTGGAGGTACCACTGTCAGCTAAAAAATGTTGGCAGTGGTTATATCTGGGTGATGGATTTATAGGTGATGGTTACAGGTCTCACACAAACCCCTCATTTTACAGGTAAGAAAACAGACAATGAGAAGTTAAGTGATTTGCCTGAGGCTGTACAGTTAGTGAAGAGCTGGGCCAGAATTCAGACCTCCTAGCATTCAGGCCAAAACTCTTTCTTAGTATTGCATTGCTTTTCACTTTACCTTTCTAACTGGAGGTTTTCAGACTATTTAATGAAATTCAGCCTATTTTAAACACTAGGTCTTTGACTATCTTTGAGACAATAAAATTACTCTCCCAAACTCCAAACTGCCTGCACATTACAATTAAAAGTTTTTCTAACATTAAGGACTGAGAGTTGCCATAAAAATTAATGGATGGCACATGAAATCCCAAATTCTTTGAATATCACAAATCTGAATTTTGCACTCATGCTTGAAACACAATGTGTTTTCACTATTTTATTTCTGTTTCATGTCATATTAAAGCTCTTAACATGCTTCCCAAAAAAGGGGGGACATATGTATTAAATAAGAAAAAGCTGCCATGTAGATCACAGATGGTAGTACATTTTTGGCAGAAAGGAAGTTTAACAAGGCGCTCTACTTATTTACTTGGAAAACTAACATGTATGAATGTTCAAGTTAAGTGGTAAGAATTAATTGCTGTTTTACTATAATCTGTTTTTTCCAATCAAATTGCCCTATTTCCATAACATTACAGTACAGAAAGGGCGTCAAATGTGATTGTAAACCCCTGGGAGTCCACAACAGTAATGAAAGAATAGAATGAAGGAAGAAGAAACAGCATTTTATAGTAACTAACCATGTTGCTTGTCATTTGTTGAAAAAAATCAATAACAAGAGGTAATAATGACTGTATAGTCAGAGTACATGTGTTTTTAATACGACATGTATAGTCACTGACTGTGTCAGTTATGGTGTAAAAACAGGAGGTAAGAGTTTATCAAATTTCAGATTTGGCTGACTCAGCACAGCCCACCCATATGCAAAGTCTGCTATGCCAGAGAGTAAACATAGATGAATAGTGAGTATTTCTCCGGAATACCAGGTTTTAATTTTGTGGTAAATACAGCCTTTAAAACACATTGGAATATTCTATATTCTAAGGTTTAACATTTTAAAATGGAACTTCCAATTAGCTGATCACTGATATCATGCTGGAGGAAAAAACTGATTTGTCTCATATGATGCCGTTATATACTTTAAATAATTTTGTGTTTGAACAACAAACTGAAAACAGACCATTTGACAGCTACATTGCATGCCTGCACTCCAGAAGATTACAACCTGGATAAACTCTTCCCACAATCCGAGACTAGGCTTGGGGCGATCTCACCCTCCTATTTTTCAGATTTATATATCATCTGAAACAAGATGATATGTATATTGATAAATGTAAATATATATCTCTCGTTTCAAAATGTTTTCATTTCTAAGCCATAAATCACTTTGTACTCAGAAGCAGAATATACACATTTTCTTTATGCTCCAGTGTTAATAAAAACTACTATTTTTCAACAGTAATTATGGACTAAGCACTATATAGCTATTATCTGAATCAGTCCTCAAAGCCAACCAATCATGTAGGAATTATTATGATTCATATTTTACAGAAATTGAAACTGAGGTACAGAGAGCTAAGAAACTTACTTAATGTTGTACTTTAGAAGCTTACCTAATTGTAATCAGACTTGACCCTACTATTATCAAAATCCAGAGCTCATCTCCTGGTTAACAGACCTTCTGCCTCTGTAAAATGCTGGGATTTTTCTAGAGCCCTAGAAATTAACCAGAGGTTAGTTTGATGATTCAGTTTTTTTTCCAGAAAATTGACATTGGAACATTTTGGGAGGTGGAGGGATCTTTGTCAGCAATCAGCTCTGCCTGAAACCAGTTTAGTTTATGTTAATGAAAGAAGCCTAGAGATAGAATATAAATGACAGTAATAATGCTGACCTTTGCATTTGTATAACACAAATGATGTCAGGGATTTCAAGCCATTAGCACTTGCTTATCTGAACAGGCAGCCTCAGACAGTGAGAGCAGCCTGCCCCTCCAGAAAGGCTGGCTCATCTGGAACTCTTTCCGAAGCCCTCCTTATCCTCAATAAAACACATCAAACCAAGTTCACCCGCTCTACTGAGCTCTGTCCCCACCAAAGAAAGCAGTTAGCTTTGGATCTTTATCTAAAAGCCATTCCTCATATGAGTTTCAGAAGCTCAGATTTAGCTTAGAACAAGTGAACATATATTTTACAATTCAAATGAGGGAGCTTACGTTATTCCAATACTACCGAATCCAGCTCTATCGCTGAACGAACGTGCTGGGGATTGATCAAAGCCATAAGGTTTACTTTCATGAGACAGTAAACAAAATTAAGAGCAAAACAAACAAAACCCTTGTGTTCCTCTCCACCTCAAAGTGGATTGGAAAGTGCCCTCTCCACCACCAGGTGAGCATAAAATAATCAGGAATATTTGTAAAGCACCTTTAGAAAAACTTACCTTGGGAAGGGGATGGGATCCTATCTTAATGCCCCCAGTTTTCATAAAAAGCATGAATAAAACACCCTTCAGCTAAGAGTTTAGGCTGTGTTCTCCTATCTTCAGCTTCCCATCACGGAGACATATTGGCAGCCTCTACCACCCACAGACTACAGGCCAGTATTAGTCAGAAGAGCTTATCTGTGGCTACCTTCCTTTCAGTCAGTTTAAGTTGCCAATGAATCACGAAAGGAAAATCACCCCTCCATGCTTTCCCATCCTCAGGAGATGTCCTAGTTTTAATTAGCCAGTGCATCCAGCTGTGAGAGTCAGCAGATAATCATAGTTTTGTATGCTAATCAAGTAAAATCAGTATAATAATCCAAATATATTATCTCTTTTCTTCAACAGTTGTATATTTGATACTTGATGTTTTACTTTTTATTGTAGACACAGACCGACAAGGCCTGGGGAAGAAGGGTGGAGAAAGGAGCTGAATGCATCCACCTGGATAGGAAAGCAAATCCCGTGTGTCCCTCGCTCATCTCCAGCCAAGGCTATAGTGTGAGTAGAAAGCTCTGGAAACACAGTGGCTCTCTTATTAATCACAGTAGCTGTTTTATCAAGTATGCTGTGATGTTGGCCCTACCTGCAAAATATGATAAAATGAAATCACCAATGGCTCTTCCAAGAAAAGCAGAAAATCAACAAAGCACAATCAACTGAAGTTCTTTTATTCCCTAAGTAGTGTTCAATTTATTCTGCATTTTGAAATTTTATCTTCATATTACTTTCCACCTACATACCTCAAAGAGGTATTGTAAGGATTAAAATAATGTCTTAAAGTGCTTTGAAACAGGGATGAAATGTTTGTTCTTTGACATCGGTACAACCTCGTGGGTAGGTTTTTGTTACTATACGAATGACTTCAGCTTAGGTAAACACATGATTTCTAAATCACTGATATTTGTTCTAAATCCTGCTATGGCTCCTTCATGTTCAAATGTTTTGCACGTCGGTTGCCCAAATCCAACTGATTCTTTGTGGATTCAGAGATAGTATGTATAACATCCATGGAATGTCATAGCAAGAATTTAGGAAAAGTCTCCAATCTCAGGGATTTTTATTACTTATCTGTGCCCTACAGCTGAGTTTTAAAAGGAAAAATCCATGGAAATGACTTGAGAATTCTGAACCATTGATGCACCTTTTTATATGGCCTGATATACCAAAACATTGCTATAAAGGCTTTAAAAATCCTCTTACATTATGCTTGATAGTCTCAGCAGGCAATTAAAAAGCGGTTAAAAATAAAGTTAGCTGACTCATTTTGGTAGTTTAGCTGATGATGATTCTGGCAGCTTCATTTAACAGATAATGTTATCACAGAAAGCAGCACAACTTTAACAATAGAGCAAATTTCTCTAAAACAATTGTAGAAGAGAATTGATACAGTGTATTCTTTGGTTTTCTGTGGCTCTTTTTGGGGGGCAAAATTCTTAAAAAGCTGAACCCACTCAAACACCACAGCATGTTTTGTAAGAGTTAGATGTCTCCGAGAAACTTAACGACTGGAGACACGTGACTTCCTCATGAAAACAGAAAAGTCCTACAATATTAGCACTCTCAAAAAAAAAAAGAAGAAAGAAAACAAAAACATACAAAACAGAAACAAGAAAAAGTATTCTACTTAAAGGGAATTGGAATATAATGGCTTCTGGGTCCCATATTTTTTTTTCTAGGTCTGATTTTTTTTTTAAGACTATTGAAATACTTATTTAGAAACTAGCTTTTAAATGCTTGATTAACTACCTGTTAAGACAATTGATTAAGGTTAGCTTTAGTAATTTTAAAGCATTCTTTTAGATAAACTGCCTTTCAAACTTTGAACCATGAACTGTTTTTATTTAGGAAGTCATGTGAAGCGTAATTCATGATGTTTTTTCCGGTCTTCTCAGGTTTAATGCCTTACGTATGAGAGAGAATAAAGTGATTTTGATAGTTTAAAATATATATATATTTAGGAATAAGACAGTAGCTTAATTTTAACGTTCACTTTTATAATTAAAAAGAATTCATGTCTGTTCATGTAGACAAATTATTTTAACAAGAAACACCACCTGTATTATCAGATTCTGCAGTTATTCCTAGATTAGTTATTCTTGGCAACGGTACTGTAAAACTGTCACCGTGTGTGTGTGTGTGTGTGTGTGTGCGCGTGTGCACATGCGTGTGCACAAGCCTGAGGGCATACATGCTCACGTTCCTATGTGTACACACGAGGATTCTATTAAAATAGAATAGGGTTTCACAACCCGATTAAAACATACAATAAATTTAGTCACTGATAAAAGTTGATGAGAACCGTGGAAACCTCTTAAATTAGGAATCAGGAAGACCTGAAATTAAGAAACAAAAGAAGTTGCTAAAATTACACAGTCAAGGTAAGGATTTGTAATGTAAATGTTACCCCCAAACACTTAAAGGTGTGAACGTTTTTTTATTAGGAAGGACCTTCATAGCTACATTTGCTGATAAATTCTTAAGCTGGTCATAATGGAAAAATTATTTTTAAATGGGTCGTGATGAAGAAATTATTAAGGTGGTCATAATGGATAAAGTACTCTCTCTTGTTTCCCAGAGAGATTCAAAGGCCTTTCTTGAGTTGGACCCAGGTGAGGGGACATCTGTCTTCCTTAGTCCACACTCCCATCTGCTGCCCTGCACCGCGTTCTTCTCTTAGGCAGCTGAGAACGACAGCAGGAGAGAGAAGCTAGGGGAAATTTTTTTTAATTAATTTATTTATTTTATATTTATTTTTGGCTGTGTTGGGTCTTCGTTTCCGTGCGTGGGCTTTCTCCAGTTGCGGCGAGCGGGGCCCACTCTTCATCGCGATGCACGGGCCTCTGACTATGGCGCCCTCTCCCGTTGCGGAGCACAGGCTCCGGACGCGCAGGCGCAGCAGCCATGGCTCACGGGCCCAGCCGCTCCGCGGCATGTGGGATCCTCCCGGACCGGGGCACGAACCCTTGTTCCCTGCCTCGGCAGGCGGACTCTCAACCAGTGCGCCACCAGGGAAGCCCTAGGGGAAATTTTTAAATCGTGATATCCTATTCAATTTAAAATCCTCAGTGTGCTGTGATACCCATACATGACACTCCCGCTGGTATCTACCAGTCATCACACTGCTCCCAAGCTCACAGCTTCTCCCTTTAAATAGGACCTGTTGCAATCTTAGATTGAAGTTAGTGCATCTAGATTTTGGGGGTTTGAAGAACCTGACTGTTATGGGCTACATTGCATCCACCCCTCCAGATTCATAGTTTGAAGACCCCAGAATCTCAGAATGTGAGTGCGTTTGGAGAAAAGTCCTTTAAAGAGGTGATTAAGTTAAAATGAGGCCGTTAGGGTGGTCCCTAATCCCATCTGACTAGTGTCCTTATAAAAAGGGGAGATGTGAACACACAGAGAAACACTAGGGGTGTGTGAGCCCACACAGAGGAGAGATGATATGAGGACATAGCAAAGAAGGAGGCTGACCGCCAGCCAAGGAGTGAGGCCTCAGGAGAAACCAATCCTGCTGACACCTTAATCTTGGACTTCTAGCCTCCAAAACTATGAGAAAATTAATTTCGGTTGTTTAAAGCCAACAGGTCTGTGGTATTTTGTCATGGCAGCCCTAGAAAACTAATCCACTGGCTAAAGGATCAGTTTCGTTTTTCCAAAGGTTAAGGTAGATTTTTAACATTCCACTGAGAGACTAAAGGGCCCTAACCCAAAAATGCAGTTAAGCAAATAAAGCACTAACCTGAGAGCAAAGTCTCAACAAAATCCACGCTGCTAATGCATGGTTTATGAACAAGAAGCATGGTCAGCATTAGAGGAAAACATGCATCTAGAACTTACTATGTCCCAAGCACTGTACCATATAAACTCATTGCATCTTCACAAACCCTATGGCGGAGTCGCTCTTTGACAAGAGAGGGAATGGGGGCCCATGGAGGTTGAACAACTTGCACAAGGTCACCTAGCTAACAAGGGTACCCACCCAACAGTCTGCTCCAGAGTCTTTGCTCTTAAACAGTAATCCATGTGGCTTCTTTAGTAAGTAGATCTAATACTTGTGACCCCCTCGGCCACCAACCCAACAGAGGGCAATGAAGTGTGGTGAGAGGATCACTAGCCTGGAAGGTTGAAGGACCTAAATTCAGATTCAACTCTTATTCCTTATTCCTCCAGGCAGTTTCCTTATCTGAATAATGGGAATGATAATACTTGCTGCTGTGAGGCTCCACTGAGATAATTATTTGAAAGTGCCTGCAGGTGGGAGTAGCCCCAGGCATTGCAGACTTGTTTACAGGGCCTGAGATTCCTTTTAAAGAAAATTCAAAGGGGCTCTCTGCTGAGTGGCAACCCACCATCCACCATGGCTTTTCCATCCATCAAAGGCTTACTTCCGCTTCCAGTTAGTTTTACATCTGTAGTGCATGAGGGCTCAACCATGCCCACCCGTACAGGTCCACTACCCCTTGCCCTCAGTAAACCATGTGGACAAGTAAGAATGGCAGGGAAAAGAGGGCCTCACTCTCCCTTCCCTAGCCCCTGGAGGTCTCCTCTTCCACCTTCACTAGGCTTCTGGAGAGCCCTTAGAAATATCACATTTAGGAAAAGCAGCCTTTGGGTGAAAGGCATTTTTGTGTGTGGCTCGTTGAAAGCATGGGAAGGCCAGCCTATTGAATAAGGCAAGGAGGGCAGATCAGATCGTCTGGTGGTCCCCTCAGGAGCCTACAGAACCTGCATGAGGTCCCTCCCTCCCACAGCCAGCTACCCAAAGTGTATTCAAGCTCCCACCACCACCCCCCAACCCCTCCAGGCCCATGTGGCTGAAGGCACCCTAATGCCAGACCAGCCTTTCCTGAGACCAGCCTCAGATGTTGCGATTGGATCCAGTCCACCCAGATCGTAAATACTGGCCATCCAGATAACCTCTGTGGCTCCCTTGCAGGCCTTCCGCAGCCTGGGCCTTTTGGAATCACGGCTGATAATGTGAGTTGTCAGTCGGTCACCCCCATCTCTCAGACTCGGTCTCATCCGCATTGTCCATGCCTCTACCATCCACCTGTTCGGGCTGATGACAACATTTCATTATGTCCCTTCCTAGTCATAAGGTGAGCCCGGGCCTCTCGATGGGGAGGGAAACACTCTTCAGAGAACCTGCTTTAGAAATCGACACTCCCCACACATGCTTGCATTCCTCTCAGCTCACATTACTGCAGCTGCTCCCATGTCTGGATCTAAACCCTCATCTTGTGCCCGGCGCAGCTGAATTACCTTGCCCAGGGAGCTTTTAACATCTTGGCAGGGACAGAGCACAAGCCTACCCCACTGGAGACTAGCTGGGCTGGGCCCTGTATTTGATAGCCATCTGAACATATTCAGAGCCATAGGAATTTTTTCCCCCTGTGCTGCTGGTTTCTTTCCATACTACTAAACTTTGCAAAATAAAGGACAAGAATGCCGCAGGCCAGGCTAAATTCAGTGCACAATCTCTAGCTGTGCAGCGTAGCCAAAGGGACATGCACGGGCTTGCTTTTCCCTCTCATGGAGATAAACAATCCAAGAAGCAGAGCACTCACTTTTTATTTATTCATTCATTCATTCATTCATTTATGGCTGCGTTGGGTCTTCGTTGCTGCGCGCGGGCTTTCTCTAGTTGCGGCGAGCGGGGGCTACTCTCCGTCGTGGTGCTCGGGCTTCTCATTGCAGTGGCTTCTCTTGTTGTGGAGCACAGGCTCTAGGCACACGGGCTCAGTAGCTGTGGCACGCGGGCTCTAGAGCGCAGGCTCAGTAGTTGTGGCTCACGGGCTCAGTTGCTCTGTGGCACGTGGGATCTTCCCAGACCAGGGCTCGAACCGGGATTCTTAACCACTGCACCACCGGGAAGCCCCAGAGCACTCACTTTTTTTAGGACCAGATGTTCATTCACCTCATGACGTGGGTTGTCCCTGCCAGTAAAGAGCAGGGAGCCCAGTGGTCCAGACTGACCAAATCAGTGTGGTACCCGACACCCGAGAATGTCATCTAGCCGTTCCCCACGGTATATTCTTGCCACACCTCAAGTGAATGGCCAAAGGGTCCAAGCCCAAACTACCATCTAACTAAAAGCTATTACAATCTAGGATTTTAAAGTTACATATCCTAGACCATCACAAGGCGTAGTAGACCACGTGCCGTTGAGTTTTGCCGTTTCTTTCCGTTTGAGGGATCCGCATACGTAATTGTCCACAGTTGTTATGTGGCATCAGAGAGCCAGCATGAAGTCTTGTGTCCAGGAGAAGTTCACTGATTCCAAACATATTACACAGCTGTCACGTTAGTTTTTACACAGAAAATGATTCTCTGCGAACTTAGCCAAGATGATTTATTAGCTTTGATCTTCTAATTGAACTGTGTTTCTCTGCCTTGCCATCTTCCTCCATCATTTTCCAATTAACCTGATGGGGCAAAAGAAAAGTTGCCCAAAAACCATTTTCACTTTGATAAGTGTTTTTTAATAATGTTTAACAGCAATGTTTTAGTGCCCCCTACTGGTAGGTGATATTATTGGTCCATATGCAAAAAAGGTTCACTTACCTTTTAGAGAAAAGATAATAAAAGATAACTCATAGAAAAGAAAAAAAGAGAGAGAGAGTCTTTTATGAGCCTTTAAAATTTGTCTAATTTTTATACTATATAAATACTTAAGAGTACTAGATACTCCACCATTTTTATTATTGTTCATTGTATAGGCATATTTTACCATTAAACATCTTGATTGATTTATATGTTTCACTCTATACCGTATTTAGTTAGGGTGAAAAAAACTATCAGTTTCATTTTGGGAACTGGATCATTTTTATTTAATAAGTCAATATACTCGTTAAGAGAGAATTTCCATTAGATCTTCACACCCTCTCTGAGGCTGCTTATTAGTCTAAAATAGAACCTTTGTTTCACTTCAGAAAAAGGGAGGAAGTAGGCTTTGGGAATGGATCCATCTTTAAAGGAAATTTATGCTTTGGATTTTCATGAACAATGGATAATAATTATGGAGGCAGGTTGCTGAATAGCCATTATGATAAAATCCAAAATCCCAGTAAGGAGAAAGGACAAACACTCCGCGCCATAAGAGATCAGGAGACTGAAGAACTACTAGATGGGACAGGAAGTAAGGCAGAGAGGTGGGGAAGGGGGTAAGAGTTGGAACTGGAGTGATGATTAATTAAATATGGAGAAAGATTTTTGTCCCTGATAAAGCAAGCCCTGTTTGAGATAGTAAAATAATTTTGGAGCAACGATTTGCACTTAGAAACCATTTTTTTCTCATTGTATTTGGGTAGAATGTGCAGCCAACTAGGGCAAAGGGAGCCCATATGGCCTAGAGCTCTCTGTCTACTCCTAGCCAGCACTAAACGGGAGAAAATGTAAGCGGGCGTCCAAGAACGCTCCACAGCCAACTGGAGCCTGGTCTGCGCTGAAAGGTCCCCAGGGCCCAAGAGGGGAAGATACGCAGTGAATCGGGCTTTCCACTTCAGACAGTGATGGGCGAGCCTGTTTTTGAAAGCCAGAGGGAAACTAGAGATAGCTTCATGTCAAAAACGGGCCAAGTGAAGCCTTTTCACTCATAATCTTGTGCCAGGTTTGAAAGATTAGCCCTGACAGTGAAAACCACTCTCAAAATATTAGATCTTCACAGAGAGCAAAGCTTAGCAGGAAATTTAAATTTCCCGAAATACTCTCCTCAAGGATTTTCTAAGCTGTTTTCAATCCTATAGACTTGACCTTCTACTCAGACTTTTTTCCCTTATCCTACTTTTAATTTTATAATTCACTGGAGGAGCATTTAAGATACATTTGTCATATAACTTTTATTTCTGTCACTTATTTCCACCTCTTGCTTTTAAAATCTGTTAAGAGAGAAGTGAACATTTCATCAAGGCATATACTTAAAATGTCCAAAACCATGGAATGTCTCAGTATGTTCTGCCAAAATCTTAATTCTAGGTATTTTAGATTCAATTTTAATAACTGCCATTATTAGTCATACTGTAGGGGAAGAAAAGCTGCCTTAACTGACAGTTCTTCTAAAACCAAACCTACCCATTATAATTTCGCAGGAACTAGACAACTTGAAAACTGTCTCCAGGGCCTATTTCTCATAAGGTCAGAAGCACATTATAAATTTAACTCAACTTTACATCTCAGCTCACACTCTAGGGGGGAAGGGAAGGGACAGGACAATTTTTTTTTTAAATAACCGAGCCTATTAAAATACAGATTGTTATTATGAAAGAGCTCATGTTCATCTGCATCCATAGCTAGACTAAAATACCTAGCTCAAAAAAAGAATAAAAATAGACTGTCACCTACAAACACATTATGGCTTATCCAGTCTTGAATGGGCATGTGGGGCTTCTTGTTTTGAAATCACCACCCCTACAGGTAGGTAAAGTTGGAAACCCTGATATAAAAAGCAGTTGCCCGGGGCTTCCCTGGTGGCGCAGTGGTTGAGAGTCCACCTGCCGATGCAGGGGACACGGGTTCGTGCCCCGGTCCAGGAGGATCCCACATGCCGCAGAGTGGCTGAGCCCGTGAGCCATGGCCGCTGAGCCTGCGCGTCAGGAGCCTGTGCTCCGCAACGGGAGAGGCCACAACAGTGAGAGGCCCACGTACCACAAAAAAAAAAAAAAAAAAAAAAAAAAGCAGTTGCCCTTATTTTCTTTATGCTGAGTTCTTACCACTAACTTAGAGAAAACCTAGGATCGCATAGTTGTTCAACAAGATACTCACTGATGCTTCCTTACACAATGTTTATGAATAAGAACTAACATTTAGTTCCTGCTAATTACGTGTCAGGCGCTGTGTTAAGCACTATATTATACAACATAGCACAACCCTATAGGCTAGGAACTGAGTTTTACGATCGCTGTCAGATGGGGAAACCGAGGCACAGAGGCAATAAGTAATTGACGCATAGTGGCACAGCTGGTCATGGAGCCAGGCTACCCATGTCAGTGATCTAAGTGTTGTTTGCTTCACGGACACTGGGCCACGCTGCCCCGTGGGAGCAAGCGGGGAGTCTGGGGCTCGCGCTGCAGCAAGTGCCTGGGAGGAGGCCCCCCCGCAGCCAAGTGCTGAGCTGTGTCTTTCAGGGATGGTAAGGAGTTTCCCAATCAGAGAAGGGGGTTGGTGCTCTAAACAGGGAGAAGAGCAAATGGAAAGGTACAAAGGGATAACGTTTGCCGTTTAATCAGTGCAGGGCTGTGGAGGGCTTTTGGGGGGTAGGTAGGGGTGGGGAGAGGCTTTTTAAAAAGAAGATGATCATTATCAACACTGTGTTTTAAAACAAGATCACCCTGGAGAAATTGTGTGATCTATTTTTAGCTCTTTTAATCATGCGCATGGAAGCGAATTCAACCCCATTGTTCTTGGGGAAGACAGCAAAGTGAGGCTTCAGGAGATGCAAAGTGCTCTACTATTATCTTCTCATAAGACTATGTTCCGTACATTATATTTTCATTAGTGGAACACCTCCCCGAATCTGGATTTAGCCCACTCTATGCTTATACATTATAAAATGATCTTACAAATGTGCTGAGCAGATGTTTGCAAGGACGGTGGCACTGAGGGAGAGATCTGGAGGTTTGATGCCTTCTCCACCTGTAACTGGATGGAGAGCGGGGAAAGGACTGGGTGGCTCAGCATGGATGAGGCTGAGCTCTCTGTCCCTCAAGTGAGGGGAATCAAGAAAACTGACCTGAACTTGGGGAGACCTTTAGGACAGGAAAGTGGGTGGAGGTTTTCATATATTGGGATAGTTTAAGAAAACCTTGTCATTCTATTATATTTGCATCAAACATTTATTGAATTTCAACTCTGCCAGCTAGCAGGCTAAACCTTGTTCACTGAAAATGAACAAGGCACATTTTGGGAACTTTGGCAACTTTGCTTAAAAAAAAAAAAAAAAAGCAACCTCTTAAGCTCTATTCTTCATGCCACTGATTTGGTAGTTATGGGTAAGGCCAAGAAGCATCCTGAATATTGCTTATTGAAAACCACCACAATAGATGATGGGTTGGAGGAACGCCCTGGTTGTCCAGTGGTTAGGACGCGGAGTTTTCTCTGCTGTGGGCCTGGGATTCAATCCCTGGTTGGGGAAGTAAGATCCCACAAGCTGCATGGTACAGCCAAAAAAAAAAAAAAAAAGTGAGAATCCCAAAGAATTTAAGAATTAAAAACAAATGATGATGAGAAAGGAGTACCATGACTCAATTTCTGTCTTAAAAAAAATACGTATCCTGGACATGTCTGTTGGGCAGACACAGTGCTTTCCAGACCCAATTTCTCCTCCTAGATGGAATTGACCTGCCTATAGCCCCTAGCTCAGGGAAGCTGCCCTGGACTGGTTGGGGCAGTGTTGACCAGGTTTGAATAAAAAGGATCAGAGGTTCTGATCCCAGGGCCAGCCATCCACAGACAGGATCATGAGGTGGCCTAAAAGGATGGTTTTGGCCAATATGGACTATGGTTATTACTAAGCCAGCCAGATGGGCTCCTTCCAAGTTTAAGTATACAGGGTTGAGACAAAGTTGGCTCGTTGGTAGGGAGAGGAGGCCAGGGCAACAGTAGCAAGAGCATGCAGATCATAAGAACCGGGCAGACAGGGGCTTCCCTGGTGGCGCAGTGGTTAAGAATCCGCCTGCCAATGCATGGGACACAGGTTTGAGCCCTGGTCCAGGAAGATCCCACATGCCGTGGAGTAACTAAGCCCGTGCGCCACAACTACTGAGCCTCCTCTCTACAGCCTGTGAGCCACAACTACTTAGCTCTTATGCCACACCTACTGAAGCCTGCATGCCTAAAGCCCATGCTCCACAACAAGAGAAGCCACCGCAATGAGAAGCCCACGCACTGCAACGAAGAGTAGCCCCTGCTCGCCGCACCTAGAGAAAGTCCACGTGTGGCAGTGAAGACCCAATACAGGAAAGGAAGAGAGGGAGGGAGGGAGGGAGGGAGGGAGGGAGGGAGGACCAGGCAGAGGAGCTGGCTCCTAGAAGGGCCTCTGATCCAGGTCAAGTCCGTGTGGACTTATCACAAATCCTTTTTCTCTTAAGGGGGTTTGAGTGAGTGAGTCTTTGCTTCTGAAGTAACTAGTGCCTAGAAACCATCCCAGGAGTAGTGTGGAAGATGGATTGGCAGAAAGGCAGATTTTTGGCAACTCTGCATTTGATTAAATATTTTATTGCTCTCCTTTCAAGTTATTAGTCCAATTGTTTTACATTAGATGCTGTCACTTGTCATTTTCTTCAGGCATTTGCTTTTCACTTTATACTCCAGAATGGCTGACATTGTGTTCCTTAAACTTTGTATCTAATGAGTCCTCTATAAATGTTACATCTAGAAAGCATGGTGTGCTTAAAGACAACAGTCTACTCCTCATAAGCTTTTTGACCAACAGGAAATTCAGGTTTCATAAACATAGTAGAGGGGCTTCCCTGGTGGCGCAGTGGTTGAGAGTCCGCCTGCCGACGCAGGGGACTCGGGTTCGTGCCCCGGTCCGGGAAGATCCCACGTGCCGCGGAGTGGCTGGGCCCGTGAGCCATGGCCGCTGAGCCTGCGCGTCCGGAGCCTGTGCTCCGCAATGGGAGGGGCCACGGCAGTGAGAGGCCCGCGTACCGCAAAAAAAAAAAAAATGTTGTAAGAAAGCCACCCCCAGCCACGAAGTAATTATCATAACTCAGACCTTCAACTCTCAGTGCCTGGATCGTTTCTAATTCAGCTAGAGCTTTCTGAGCCTTTTAAGTTTTAGTTTTATTGACACAGCTCTCCGCCGCTCTTCATATTCAAAACAAAACAAAACAACAAAACCCTGTGTCCTTCAACAATAGTGTCCTTAGGGCTTCCCTGGTGGCGCAGTGGTTGAGAGTCCGCCTGCCGATGCAGGGGACGCGGGTTCGTGCCCCGGTCCGGGAGGATCACGTGCCGCGGCGCAGCTGGGCCCGTGAGCCGTGGCCACTGAGCCTGCGCGTCCGGAGCCTGCGCTCCGCGACGGGAGAGGCCGCAACAGTGAGAGACCTGCTTACCGCAAAAAAAAAAAAAAAAAAAAAAAAAAACATAGTAGAATTCCAGTTTGGAGAATTAAGATGATTAAATGTTTGTAAACACTTAGCGTTGTTTCTGAATGTTAATGGAAGCCTGTGTGGAGTGCCTGCCATGTATAGGCTCAATGTTCTGCTCACTCCTTTTTCTAAGTCAATAAATTTTTATTTGAGGAATTTCATATGCTGTGATTCCTTCCACTGCCAATCCTGCAAAGTTTGATTCTTAATCTTCCAGGTAGCCCTTTTAAAAAGAACTTTTGCTCAAGCTACTGTTGTCGAGTCACTTAGTCCACAATTCTTTTAGATGGGTTTCTTTGATCTATACTTAAATGTGGACATACTTCAAAAATTACCCACCTGTAATCTTTGGAAAGCAATTTCTTCAAACAATTTACTTTTTAAAATAAATTTATTTTATTTATTTTTGGCTGCGTTGGGTCTTCGTTGCTGCGCGCGGGCCTTTCTCTAGTTGCGGCGAGCGGGGGCTATTCCTCGTTGCGGTTCGCGGGCTTCTCATTGCGGCGGCTTCTCTTGTTGCGGAGCACGGGCTCTAGGCAGGCGGGCTTCAGTAGTTGTGGTGCGTGGGCTTCAGTAGTTGTGGCTCGTGGGCTCTAGAGCGCAGGCTCAGTAGTTGTGGCGCACGGGCTTAGTTGCTCTGTGACATGTGGGATCTTCCTGGACCAGGACTCGAACCCATGTCCCCTGCATTGGCAGGCGGATTCTTAACCACTACGCCACCAGGGAAGTCCCAAGCAATTTACTTTAAGGCCCTAGAAGTTAAATTGTAGGAAGTACATTGCTATTTTGGCAAATGATCTAAAATATATTATTCCTTAGTCGTTTCTAATACTGAAAAGTCTTGTTACACCCAATTTTCACCCGTGAGCCTGGCAAAAACTGTCTCAGGTCTCAATGGCACCACTGCGATAAACTTACTGCGATGGAAGCATAACCTGTGTCTCCACATAGCCACTCTGCTCTTGCCTTTTATCTCATTTACTCCTCACAGCAAACTTATGGAACAAATATGCTCACACCCATTTTACAGATGAGGGAACTACAACTCAACAATATTGAGTGACTTGCCCAAAGTCTCTCAGATAGGATATGGGGAAGTTAGGGCAATGAATTGAATATAGGTGGTGAGTTAAACTGTTCCATCCACAGATTTCAAAGGGACAGCCTAGCATGCTAATTAACCTTACTCCACCCATCCTCCACCATCCCTAAATAGACCCAGAAAGGGCATCTAACCCGAAGGGACCAATCTATAGTGTGATCAGGGGCTGATGATGTGGATTAAGATTAAGACTGCCCAAACGGAGACGAATGGATCCATTAGCTTTTATCCTTCTTAAGAATGTAAACTAAGAGACAAAGCTTATTGTGAGCCAGTGGTGGACCTTTTCACTAAGAGGTTATGATGTTGAATTGAGAGGGCCCAGTAAATGCAATGTAAGCAAGGAGGAGCAATGTGAAAGCAGTTAGACTTTCCCGGTCTCATCCCTTTGCAAGGTGGATTTAATTTTCCAGCTCTGAAGTCCAAAAGAAGAATATTTATTGTATCCTTAAACACCCCCCCACACACACATATTACTCTTACTATATCTCTATAGTGAGTAGATACAAATAGAGACGTCTATCTCTCTGCATGTAGTGGACATGAATAGATAATAGATGCGTAAATAGACGATAGATGATTGATGGATGGATGGATGGATAGATAGATAGATAGATAGACAGACTAATGTAAGAATAGAGTAGAACAGACCAGAAATAGTCTTATTGACAAGTCCAAGAATCTCTTGACATTATGCTGTCTCGAAGAAAAGTACATCCACTTTTATCACAGGACCTTTATGATACTGGAGGCCTTCCAAACTTGCACACAATTAATTTCCAACTCTTACTCATTTGAAGCAATAGAATCAACATTTCCTTCCTACTCCAACCTTTTAAAAATTGTTAGATGCTGTCTTAGTCCGCTCGGGCTGCTGTAACAGAAATACCATGGACTGAGTACCTTATAAACAACAGAAATTTATCCTCACAGTTCAGGAGATCAGGGTGCCTTTTCCATGTCGTAGACTGCTGACTTCTTGCTATTTCCTCACATGGCAGAGAGCAGAGGACAAGCTCTTGTGACTCTTTTACCAGAACTAATCCCATTCGTGGGGGCTCCACCCTCATGACTTTGTCTAATCCCAATCACCTGCCAAAAGCCCTACCTCCTAATAGCATCCCAGCAGTGTAGGGTTTCAACGTATGAATTTAGGGGGACACTGACATTCAATCTGTAACAGATTGTGTTGCATATGATACATGGAACCAGACAGTGGACTTGCTACTGGCTGGGGGAGAGTTAGGAACCCGGAAGACCGAAAGGGGCATTAGTGAAAGGACGTTTACATTCTAAATTAAAATACAGAGAGACAGGGTCAACCTTTCACCCTATACTTGCCCCCAGCATGTCCTGGGGACAATTTTGGTCATCAGACCTTGACAGATCGTCAGCTCTGGGAACACCAATTCCATATTTGCTCCTGTAACCAAATCAGCCTCTTAGTCTAATTTGCTCAAATCAGGTTAGACCCCTAGGGCTGCTCTGAATAGCTGCACAAGTAGTAGGTTGAGCTACATAACGTGGCCACTATTTGACTATTCTTGACCTACGTAAACAGCAGTTCCACGTAGTTCAACCCAATACTTACTGACAGAAATATACTTCCAGTGTTTCTCAACAGGGACAATATTGACATTTGGGGCAGGACTGTCCTGTGTATTACAAGATGTTTAGCATTCCTGGCCTCCAGTCACCAAACACCCGTAGCACCACCCTCCCCTAAGAGTCATGATGACAACCAAAAAGCAAAAACTATCTTTCCGACACACATTTTCAGGTATCCTCTGAGTGGGGCAGTAACATTCCATAATGAGTTTATATAGGATTGTAAGTAAATGTCTTGAGATTCTCATATATCACCAGCAAGTAAAAGAGAGAGAGATGACAGATGGTAAAGTGATTTTTCCAAAAGCAGAGGACACAATATCAGAACCAGAAACCATCAGATTCAGATTGCTTTGCAATTAAACCACCAAAAAAATCAGCCCATGTTTCCAAAATTCATGTATAGATTTGGAGGAGTGTCAAGTGTTCAACCTACATAGTACCTAGCACAAAATAGGCGCTCAATAAATGTGTGGGGCGATTGGAGGGATACCTAACCTGGGTTCAAATATACTGATCACTGATTAGCACCGTCTTACAGCTAATTGTTTGTCTACCTGTCTCTCACTCAAGACTGAAGCTGCTGTAGCTAGGGATCATAACTGATTTACCTTTCTCTCCTGCAGTGGTTTTGTAAATGGCAGGGAATATCCTGAACATAGTAAAGGCCAAAATCAGTGGAATATCATGAAAGGTATAACTGGATACACTATCTACTAAAGCGTTGGTCCCCCGGGCTCCTGGCTGTCTTTCAGAATCAACTTGGGGAGGGAGGATTGTTAAAACCTCAGATTCCCAAGACTCACCCCAGAGTCTCTGAAATCAGAATCTGGGACTGAATTAGCAGCATTTGTATTTTTATCAGTCTCCCCAGCTGGCTCCGATATGCCTGCCTGGGGCCAATTTTGAAGACCTGGGTTTATAGAACCAACATCAGTGTTTCTCATACTTGCAAGACGACAGCATTTGTTATACAAATGTCCAGGTCCCTGCCTTGGAGACCCTGATCAGAAAGTCTGGGATGGGTCCCAGGAGTCTGTGTTTTTAATAAGCATCCCAGGTGATTCTTATAACCAATCAGCATTACTAGTTCCAGGAAGGCCAGCTGAACCTAGTCCCTAGGCTGAAGGTTAGATGCCCACTTGAGGTTTTGTGTTTGGTTGCTATGCAGCGTATTATAGCAGGAGGTGTTGGAGGATGTGCTTACCGAAAGGTTAACTAAGAAAGAGGAAGACTTGGCCTACAAGAAGTAATATAACCAACCTAGGGGAGAGGTATCCTTAAGAAGACGTAACAAGAGACCCCAGGGTGATAGCTGTCCACTGTGCAGGGGGCAACCAGTCCAGAGCAGGTGAAAAGCTCCCAGGTAAGACTTCTTCAAGAAGGTGAAGCTGACGGCGCCGATGCATGTCAGTGTCTTGAGTGGAGAGGAAGCAGCCGCACAGCACAGGGAGATCAGCTCGGTGCTCTGTGACCCCCTAGAGGGGTGGGACAGGGAGGGTGGGAGGGAGACGCAGGAGGGAGGAGGTATGGGGAGGTATGTATACGTATCGCTGATTCACTCTGTTGTACAGCAGAAACTAACACACCGTTGTAAAGCAATTATACTCCAATAAAGATGTTAAAAAAAAAGGGATTTAGATATTTAGAAGGTTTTTATTTAATCCTTCTATTAGAAGTACAGTACCTCTTTTTTTATTTTTAACATCTTTATTGGAGTATAATTGCTTTACAATGGTGTGTTAGTTTCTGGTGTATAACGAAGTGAATCAGCTATATGTATACATACATCCCCATATCCCCTCCCTCTTTCGTCTCCCTCCCACCCTCCCTGTCCCACCCCTCTAGATGGTCACAGAGCACCGAGCTGATCTCCCTGAGCTATGCGGCTGCTTCCCACTAGCTATCTGTTTTATGTTTGGTAGTGTATATATGTCCATGCCACTCTCTCACTTCGTCCCAGCTTACCCTTCCCCCTCCCCGTGTCCTCAAGTACATTCTCTATGTCCGCATCTTTATTCCTGTCCTACCCCTAGGTTCTTCAGAACCATTTTTTTTTTTTAGATTCTATATATATGTGTTAGCATATGGTATTTGTTTTTCTCTTTCTGACTTACTTCACTCTGTATGACAGACTCTAGGTCCATCCACCTCACTACAAATAACTCAATTTCTTTTCTTTTTATGGCTGAGTAATATTCCGTACCTCTTACCAGTACATCTTATCTTCAGTTCAAAACTTGTGTTTTACCTTCTGTGGAACAAATCTCCAGTCTTTTGCCAGAGTAGGGGCAGGTGATATAGGCACCTCGCTGCTGCTTTTTTTTTTTTTAAATTGAAGTATAGTTGATTAGCAATATTATATTAGTTTCAGGTGTGTAGCATAGTGAGTCAATTTTATACATTGTGCTCCATTTAAGGTTATTACATAACAATGGGAATATTTCTCTGTGCTGTATAGTATGTCTCGTTGCTTATTTATTTCATACATTGTACCTAGCTGCTTCCTAATAGATTTTCAATCAGGCTTATTTTGTTATACCTACCACCTTCTGCCTTCACTTGCAGAGGAATGTGGTGTAATCAATTACTGATCTTGCCAGGGGGCGGGGGGGGGGGGGTCTATAGAGTAAAACAGGTTGTTCCCATTTTCTTGGTCTGCTAATCCCTTAGCACTCACCCATTGTCTATCCAGCCTCCAAAATCTTTTCACCTTTTCTCTATTCTTTCCAACTTTACCTGCTTATGACTTAAAAAAATAAATCCCTTTCCTGTCATTTTAGTGAGGTTTCAGGAGGGAAGGTAGATGGCAAGAGTTCAATCTGTTATCTTTAGACAGAAACTCTGGCATAGATTGCAATTATGACAAATGTCAAAACTTTTTCTTATGGAAAGCTTCAAATGTATACAAAATACAGAGGATGTTAATAAACCCCTCATATTTCTCATCACCCAGTTTCAACAACTAACAATTTGTGGTCAACATTGTTTCGTCCATATCCCTTCCTATTTACTCCTCCTCCTGGATTCTTTTGAAGCAAATCCCTGACATCATATCATTTCGTCTGTAAATCAATAATGGATTTGAAGTGCTTGAGTAACTGCCTCTAGAGAATGAATTTCTGATGAGGGTACTTCAAATGTTAACTAATCCGCTCTGGAGTGTGGGTTCCTAATTAGTGTACTTCAAATGTGAACAGCCTCTAGGATATGGATTAAAGTTAATTTATACACACATACATCACACTGTTTTGTTTTGTTTTACATTTTTATTGGCGTTTAGTTGATTTACAATGTTGTGTTTGTTTCAGGTATACTACACCACACTGTTAATACTAAAGTATTTTAAAGTAAATCACCCTACAGATCAACCTAACGCTGTGGAACTCAAAGTCTAGAATTCGTGGGTTTTGTTATCTGACCAGAGGAGAGATACAATATTAGAAAACAGAGGTTATTCGTGGAGAAAGATGGAGAACTTGAGATAATGTCGGACAGACAACAAGAAATAGAGACAATTGTTTATATATGATTAGGGCCCAGAGAGAGGTCAGGCTAGGTATTCATAGTTAATAGTTGTTCTTGCAGAAATGAGAATTGAGGAACAGGAGCACAGTGGTTTGTTCAGATGAGACCAGAATGGCCTGAGCTGGGGGTGGGAGAGGAAAAGGTGATACCTGGTTGACAGAAAGGGAGTTGGGTGGTGACACTTTCAGTTTACAATACTTCACCCCAGAGAGTGTGGTATACACGTTTGTATATGCTGTACTCTAGGGGCGGGGCTCTTAAGCACTTGGTTGTGAACTCTTTGGTTTTTTTTTTGGCTTCACCACACAGCTTGAGGGATTTTAGTTCCCTAATCAGGGATTGAATTTGGGGCCTCAGCAGTGAGAGCAGAGTCCTAACCACTGGACCGGCAGGGAATTCTCCTGGTTGTGAACGCTTGAAGAAACGTGTGGGGGATGCCCTGGAGGTCCAGTGGTTAGGGCTCGGTGTTCTCACTGTGGGGGCTCCGGGTTCGATCCCCAGCTGGGGAACTAAGGTCCCCAGCAAGCCTCTCAGGGTGGCCAAAAAAAAAAAAAAAAAAAGAAACCTGTGGACTTCCTCTCAGAGTAATGTTTTTAAATGCATACAATAAAATATATAGGACTATGAAGGAAGACAGTTATGTTGAAGTACAGTTATCAAAATATTTTTAATGTGATATAATGAGTTGCTATTTTTCGACACATTAAATAACAAGATCTAGTGGCAGGTCTAATAATTACTGTAACTTTGAAGCGGTAATGAGTATAAATTATATTTTGAGATATCTGCAACAACTCTAATGTGATATGAAAATAGCTGTGACTTCCATGGGTGACAGAGTCTTAATACTACTATTACTACTGTGTTTTGTTTTCTACATTCATAATTGAAGGAAATGCTAATTTTCAGTTAGAGGCGAATGGAAATAAGGAAGTAATTTCTTTTTCCCTAAGTTCACAGACACTCCCCAACCCTGAATTCTATCTACATATATACCTCCTCCCCTCAGACGCCAGGTTAAGATCCCATGGTGGGTGGTCAGTTGAATTACTTTATTAATTCAACAGCTATTTAGTGCATGTCAGTCTGTGCTAGACATGGAGATACAAGGATAACTAAACTTCAAGGAGCTCACAGTGAAGATGAGGAGACTGACCCACAAATAGATGATGGCTATTCAGTATGGTAGGTGCAATGATAGAGGAAAGCGTGGTGTATAAGGAGGCGCAGAGGAGGCCTCTGGAAGCAGTTATGCACGAAATAAGTGAGTGACTTGAGGTCAAAGCAAACTTGGACCCAAGCCTGTGCTCCACAATGGAGGATCCGTAGGCTGAGCTGTGAAAAACCTCAGGATAAGCTGTATGCACCACACGGAGCCTAACATGCCTGTCAAGCCTCTGTACCATCCATGCCCACCTCCTTCTCCAGCCCCTTCTTGAGGCGCTCTCCCGATCACTCTGTCTTAGTCTCCACGTCTTAAACACACCATTTTCTTTCCTGCCTCAAGGCCACCCTATGTGCTGCAGCTTCTTCTCCTTGCTCCCAGCACCACACACACACACACACACACACACACACACACACACACACACACACACACACACACACACACACCCCTTATGCCTGTTCATCCTTTAGTTCACAACTTAAACATCACTTCTCTGTGACTCTCCCCTACGTGCACAATACAGTATTTAACCAGCCCTCTCTTTTGTAAAAAAAAATTTTAATTGAAGTGTAGCTGATTTACAATGTTGTATTAGTTTCAGCAAAGTGATTCAGTTATACATATGTGTATATATCTATTCTTTTTCAGATTCTTTGCCCTAATAGGTTATTACAAAACATTGAGTAGAGTTCCCTGTGAGAGTTCCCTCCATCTCTGCTCTTCTGAAGCAGAGCAGCCAATTATATATGGGTTAACTTTAAACATGGTTTAAAATGCTCCGTTTGCAGCAAGATGTGCGTTAGGCATGAGTGCCATTTATATCAAAGCTGAGAAAGTGCTTTTCCTTCCTAAGATGTTCCTTTATTCTTTAGCAGAAATTTTAATTTTCTTTTTTATCAGTCTCTATCCTTCTATTTATAATGTCAGACTAACTACATCTTATCTTAAGTAATAGAATGATAAAATGTCCAATCTCATTAATAATCAAAGATATTCAAAGTTAGCAATGAGACTACAGCCATCTTACGAAAATATTAACAAATATTGGAAAGCTTAGTAAGATCCTATATTGTTAAGAGTGTGAGAAAGCAGGTTCTCTAGGGCACCTTTTTGAGAGCTATTGGTAGTATTAATTGAAACATTAACTGTGCACTTGTCTTAGCAATTTCATTTCTAGAAATGGATCTGTCAGAGATGTAGGTACAAGTATAAAAAGGTGTGTGTGTGCATATGTGTGTGTGAGACTTCATTGCTGGTAATTATGAAAAACTAGAGACAACTTAAATGTCCATCAGGGATGGCTGGTTAGATGCTCGACATTGCTAATTATTAGAGAAATGCAAACCCAAACTACAATCAGGTATCACCTCACACTGGTCAGAATGGCCATCATCAAAAAGTCTACAAATAAATGCTGGAGAGGGTGTAGAGAAAAGGGAACCCTCCTACACTGTTGGTGGGAATGTAAATTGGTACAGCCACTATGGAGAACAGTATGGAGGTTCCTTAAAAGAGTAAAAATAGAGCTACCATATGATCCAGCAACCCCACTCCTGGGCATGTATCCAGAGAAAACCATAATTCAAAAATATAAATGCACCCCAGTGTTCATTGCAGCAGTATTTACAATAGCCAAGACATGGAAGCAACCTAAATGTCCATCGACAGATGAATGGATAAAGAAGATGTAGAGATGCTGTGTGATCCTAAATTAGTAAATACTATATTAGTAAATTTTCTGATACATAAGCTTTATAATCATCAAATAATAAGCTTCCCCTTTGTGCACACATCTTGGTTTCTATGTTTTTTGTTTCATTTTGGTGGGGGTTTTTTGGCCACAGCACTTGGCTTGTGGGATCTTAGTTCCCTGACCAGGGATCGAACCTGGGCCCTCAGCAGTAATTTAATTGATAGAATTGTATTAGTGTCAATTTAAGAATTTTGATCATTGAACTATGGTTGTGTAAGTTAACATTAGGGGGTGCTGGGTGAAGGGTATGCATAGACTTATTATTTTTGTAACTTTTCTGTAAGTCTAAAATTATTTCAAAAATAAAAATGTTAATTAAAAATAAAATAAGCTTCATCTGAAGTGTGATTTTCATAACAGACATTAAAAACCACATCCTCCTGGTCATAGCTATGCTAAGGATTTGAATATTATTCAGCATTTCCCCTAATACTGAACTGCTCTTCACTGAAACCATGTGGTTTCACAGAATGCTGAAATGTTTTAAAAACAATTTGCATTCTCTCTCTTCTTTCATCTTTGAGTTTATGGAGCTCCCTGTTGTTCATTCAGAAAATAATTCTTACCAGCTTAAGCTACCAATTAATGTAAAAGAAGGAAGGGTCCCTGATCTGAATCTGGGGTTCTCAGCTCTGTCGTAAATGAACTATGAAATCACTGGCAAGTTACTCCCTCTGGGCCTCCATTTTCCACACCTATGAAATGAGTGAATTAGTAAAAGATATTTGTCTTTCTCAGTTGGGGAATTAAATTCTGTGCTTCATATTCATAATTCCTGACTCCTACTAGCTTGACCTCCACCTCCAAGTTAGGCTAAAAGTTTTGGTGTAGAAGTGACCAAAGACTGTAAATGCCAGTTTGTAGCTCAGTACGTCAAGGCATTAACCAAAGTTAATGTATTTGGCAGAGGTAATTGGGTTCTTAATTTTTAATATCTCAGAAAGTTTAACAAGGATCTTAATCTCATTTAAATCTCCTGATTTTACACACTAATGAATAGCAGTGAGTTATTTTCACATGGTGCAATTCAATCCATCTAAATCAGAAGCTTCATTTTAGGACCATATTTCAAATCCTTTCCCACGGAAGCATCGTTCGGCAGCCACAAGTATGGCACACCTGACTCTTTCCTCCCCTTTCTTTTCCTGATCCCTCTTGCTGATGGTATAGGGAATAGAGATTGACTCAAAGTCAGACATTGGTGGCCTAAACCACCAATCTCTGGATTACTACAAGCTGACCTAGAGCCTAAAAGAATACTTTTCTTTTTTTTTCTTAATTTTATTGAAGTATAGTTGATTTACAGTGTTGTGTTAATTTCTGCTGTACAGCAAAGTGACTCAGTTATCACAGGATATTGAATATAGTTCCCTGTGCTATACAGTAGGACCTTGTTGTTTATCCATCCTATATGTACTAGCTTGCATCTGCTAATGTCAAACTCCCAATCCTTCCCTCCCCCACCCCCCTTCCCGTTGGCAGCCACAAGTCTGTTTTCTGTGTCTGTGAGTCTGTTTCTATTTCATAGATATGTTCATTTGTTTCGTATTTTAGATTCCACATGTAAGTGATATCATATGGCATTTGTCTTTCTCTTTCTGACTTACCTTGCTTAGAATGATAATGTCTAGGTCCATCCATGTTGCTGCAAATGGCATTATTTCATTCTTTTTAATGGCTGAGTAATATTCCATTATATCTATCTATCTATATATTCATAGAGATATATATATTCCACATCTTCTTTATCCATTCATCTGTCAATGGACATTTAGGTTGCTTCCATGTCTTGGCTGTTGTTCATAGTGCTGCCATGAACACTGGGATGCATGTATCTTTTTTAAAAATAAATTTATTTATGTATTTATTTGGCTGCATTGGGTCTTCGTTGCTGCGCTCAGCCTTTCTCTAGTTGTGGCAAGCAGGGGCTACTCTTCATTGAGGTACACAGGCTTCTCACTGCGGTGGCTTCTCTTGTTGTGGAGCACAGGCTCTAGGTGTGCGGGCTTCAGTAGTTGTGGCATGTGGGCTCAGCAGTTGTGGCTCGCGGGCTCTAGAGCGCAGGCTCAGTAGTTGTGGCGCACGGGCTTAGTTGCCCCGCAGCATGTGGGATCTTCCCAGACCATGGGCATGGGTTCGAACCCATGTCCCCTGCATTGGCAGGCAGATTCTTAACCATTGCGCCACCAGTGAAGTCCCCATGTATCTTTTTGAATTATGGTTTTCTCCAGATATATGTCCAGGAGTGGGGTTGCTAGATAAAAGAACAATTTTCTTTTTTCCCATAATGACACTGGAAAAATGACTTCTCAGTGCTGTTTCTCACTTACCATCCCATTAAAAATTCTTTTTCCATGGTGGCCACTTTGACATTTGCCCTACTGAGCTTTCTGCCTTTAATTTTTTCCCAAATAGCCCTACGGAATTAGCCCCCCAAAACTCTGAGTTATTACATTGTTATTCCACTCTTTAATGAGTTTTTATCTAAACATTACCACTTCAAAGTTCCTATGTTTGCAATGATCCCATTAGAATATTTTACTGAACCCAAATGAAGAAATTCCTTTTCCCTTTACTCCAGAGTATCCATATAATTGCCCTCAAATCTCTTCTTGAGGGGTACTGGAAAAAAAAAATACTTGGTTTTTGGAGTTGTTGATCTAGGGTTTAAATCCTGGCTGTACCACTTATTTGCAACCTTGGGAAATTTATTAAATTCCTGTAAATGGGAATAATACATACCTTAGAGAATATTCCAAAATTCAGTGATGTAATATGTGTGAAGCATACAGCACCAGGCCAGTCAGCTGAGAGGAACCCACCACCTCAGTGGTGCCTGTGACCATCTCAGCCATGATGCTGATGACAGTAATTAGACTGGCATTCATGGAGCAGCCACCTCTACTGCCCTCAGCCCCTGAGCTACACCCTTGCAGCTTTCCTGCACCTTGGCTAACACATGCTTCTTCCCGAAATGGTAGGTGGTCCTCTACTTAGCTTGAGAACAGAGCATTCTCTTTTCAAATGGTTGGAGTATCTTCATTATACACATAGACCATAGGACCTAGAATCTAAGGATAGTAGATTCTTTAGAATTAAGTGTGTATATGGACAAAGAAAGGATGTTTTTAATGTCATGGTCTCGACTGTGAAGGTGTGATACTCCTTTCAAAACTATGGCCAGATTCTGCATATCTTCCACTTCCATTCATTCCTCAAAATATGAAATGTTGTTACATACAAAGGGATATCTGTAATATAATTTTTTTATTTGTTTATTTTTGACTGCGTTGGGTCTTTGTTGCTGCGCGTGGGCTTTCTCTAGTTGCGGCGAGCGGGGGCTACTCTCTGTTGCGGAGCACGGGCTCTAGGCGCGCGGGCTTCAGTAGCTGTGGCTCACGGACTCTAGAGCGCAGGCTCAGTAGTTGTGGCACACGGGCTTAGTTGCTTCACGGCATGTGCGATCTTCCCGGACTAGGGATTGAACCCATGTCCCCTGCATTGGCAGGCGGATTCTTAACCACTGCGCCACCAGGGAAGTCCATGTAATATAATTTTTAAAGCATGATAATAAAATGATCACCTGTGAACCTACCATCCAACTTGGGAAATAGAATGTTAGTGCCGTTTAGGGTCCCTGGGTATCCCTCCTCAACGCCACAGCCTGTCTCCCTTGGCTCCCTGAGTTAAATAAAGCATTGTGTTTATCATTCCTGTGATCTTTGTTATAATCACATTTATTGCTCTGCAATATATTCAGAATTGTAAATGGGAGTCTATTACATGTATTCTTCTGCAACTTATTTTTCACTCAACGTCTGAAATTCGTCTGTATTGATGTATATAGCTCTATTTTAATTATTTTTGCTTGTTTAGAGTTCCATTGCCTGAATAAACCACAATTTATTTATTAGTTCTCCAGGCAACGGGCACTTTCTCCCCAGTTTTTACTACTTTGACAATTTTTGTAAATGCCTCCCAGCACTTATCTGCAAGCGTTTCTTTTTTTTTTTAAATTAATTAATTAATTTATTTTTTGGTTAGGTTGGGTTTTTGTTGCTGCACGTGGGCGGGCTTCTCATTGCGGTGGCTTCTTTTGCTGCAGAGCACGGCCTGTAGGCGCATGGGCTTCAGTGGTTGTGGCACACAGGCTCAGTAGTTGTGGCTCGAGGGCTCTAGAGCGCAGGCTCAATAGCTGTGGCGCATGGGGCTTAGTTGCTCCGCGGCATGGGGGATCTTCCCAGACCAGGGCTCAAACCCGTGTCCCCTGCATTGGCAGGTGGATTCTTAACCACTGCACTACCAGGGAAGTCCTGCAAGGGTTTCTTTAGGTATATACTCCAGAAGCGTTGTTCACAGTTTATATAAATATACATATATATATATATATATATATACACACACACACACACACACATATGATAGATGTTTATACTATGTATTTACATATAATTATTAAAAGATAACTAAATGTTTCATGTGTTATATATTAATATTTACATACTATATATGTATATTATAAATATATAATTATGTAATCCAAGAGTGTTTGCCAATTTATACTCCCACCAACCTCAACATATGAGTGATATTGCCTATCTTTTGATTTTTCACCCATCTAAAGAATACACAGATGTTATCTCAATATGGGTTTTTAAAAAAAATTTTTAACTGAAAGTTTCTTTAAATTCTATAGTGCTTTAAAATTTTCAAGAGTTTCACACACAATTTCATGTAATCCCATAATAGCCTTTCCCCCCACCCCTATGTTGCGCCTCCCCCTTCCCTCTCCCCACTGGTAACCACTAGTTCGTTCTCTGTGAGTCTGCTGATGTTTTGTTTTATTCACTAGTTTGTTTTTTTTAGATTCCACATGTAAGTGACATCCTACAGCATTTGTCTTTCTCTGACTTATTTCACTTAGCATAATACCCTCTAAGTCCATCCATGTTGCTGCAAATGGCAAAATTTCATCCTTTTTTATGGCTTAGTAGTATCCCATTGTGTATATATACCACATCTTTATCCACTCATCTGTTGATGGACACTTGGGTTGCTTCCATACCTTGGCCATCGTAAATAATGCTGCTATGAACATTGGGGTGCATGTATCTTTTCGAATTAGTGTTTTCTCAATATGGTTTTCACTTGCATTTTCCTCACATTCTTTCATATATTAGCCACTTATATTATTGCTTCTATGAAATTCCTGTTTATATATTTTGACCATATTCTTTTGTGTTGTTTTTCTTCTACTTGATTTTTAGGAGTTCTTTGTATACTCTACGTACTACTCGTTTGGTGATTGTATTGAAGCATTTATCTTCTCCATGTTGGACACTTGTCTTTTCACTCTTGGTGGTATCTTTTTTGATTAAAATTTCTAAATTTTAACATAGCCAAATTTATTAATCTTTTTCTTAGAGATTGTGCTTTGGTATTTTAAATCCTTGCCTACATCAGAGCCATAAAGATATTCTTTTGTATTTTCACTTTAAATGTTTATAATTTTATCTCATTTAAGTATCAAATTCAATTGAATTGGATTTTTTTAATGCGAGTAGAGAATCCACTTTTTCTCCTTCATGTGTATAAGCAATTGTCCTAACACCATTCATTGAATATCCACCCTTCCCATTGATCTGCAATGCCAACTTTGTCATGTATCAAGTTTCCATATACTAATGGGCCGGTTTCTGTGTTCTCTATTCTGTTCCATCAGTCTATTTAACTATCTCAGTGTGTAATATCCTGCTAATTATCACAGCGTTATAATAAGTCTTTTTAAAAAATATTTGGCTACATTGGGTCTCAGTTGCGGCACGCGGGCACCTTCGTTACAGCATGCGGGCACCTTCGTTACAGCACACGGGTACCTTCATTACAGCACGCGGGTACCTTCGTTACAGCACGCAGGCTTCTCTCTAGTTGTGGTGCGCAGGCTCCAAAGTGTGCAGGCTCAGTAGTTGTGGAGCGTGGTCTCTAGAGCATGCAGGCTCAGTAGTTGCCGCACAAGGGCTTAGTTGCCCCGTGGCATGTGCAATCTTAGTTCCCTGACTAGGGATCGAACCCGCATCCCCTGCATTGGAAGGAGGATTCTTAACCACTGGACCACCAGGGAAAGTCTTGATAGCTTAAAGTTAAGGCAAGTTCCTTACCTGACCTTGTCTTCTTTTTCAAGAGTATTTTGAAAAATACTAAGTATTACTAATACTAATACTAAAAATAACTAAGTATCTTCTTAGTTATTTGCTTCCCTCTATAAGTTTAGCTTAAATGTATGAAGTTCTGTGAAAAACCTTGTTGGGATTTTGAATGAAACTGCATTAAAGCCATATAGATAAATAGCTTACCCATGAACTTCTTATCCATTTGCTTACTTATTTTTAAAATTTATTACTGTTTTATTAAAGTTTTAAAATGTTTCCTTCATAAAGATCTTATTCATTTATAATTTTCAATGGTACTATAAATGGTATCTTATAAATTGTATTTTATCTGTTTGTTGCTGATATATAGACATGCAACTGCAAACTTACTAAACTAGCCTATTAATTGTAATTTACAGTTTCTTTTGTTTTCTACATAATCACAGGCTCTTACTAATGATGGTTTGTTTCTTCCTTTTTGTATTAAGTATCTATCTGTACGTAATAGATTACATCAAGCTTAGTGGCTTAAAAGAACATACACTTATTATCCCCATGTTTCTTTGGGTCACTTAGCTGGGTCCCGTGCTCGGGGTCTTTAATTAATGTGTTAGCCAGGCTGTGGTTCTTTTTAGAGCTTAGGACCCTCTTCCAAGATCACATGGTTGCTGGCAGAATTCAGTTATTTGAGGCTGTAGAACTGAGGTCCGCATTTTGTTGCTGTCAACTGGGGGTTGCTCTCAGCTTCTAGTAACTCGCACAGTTCCTTGCCGTGTGGCCGATTCACTGGCCTTCTCACATGGCAGTTTACTATTTCAAAGCCAGTAGCATACTCATCTAGTCACTAAGAGTCCTGCAGAACAATGTAATCATAAGAGTGACTGATTCTGTCACTTTTTCCACAGAACATAATCCAGTCAAGGGAATGCCTACACCCACCATCTTTGCCATATTCTATGGATACTTGCTAGAAGCAAGTCTCAGGTTCTGCCTGCACTCAGAGAGGATGTGGTTCATTGGAGATTATCTTTGTGTGGTAAGGTAATTAGAATTTCCCATTCTAATAGCTTTATGTTTCTTCTTCTCGCTACACTGCACAGTCTAGTCCTCCAGTATAATACTGACAATAAATTGTGGTCTTATCATCTTAAAGGAAATGGTTTAATGATTCACCAGAAAGATGTCTGCTGTAAGTTTTTTGTAAATGCCATTTACCAGGTTAAAGGAGTTCTACTTGAAGTTTTCTAGTTTCTTTAAATTATAAATGACTGTTGAATTTTATCAAACTATTTTTTCTATATCCTTTGAGGTGACATATATATTTTTTCTCCATTGTCAAACCACTCTTGCATTCCTGGAATAAACTAGATTATCAACTTTTCTTTCCTATTTATTGCTGGATTTTGTTTGCTATTTTGGATCTTTCAAATGTGTCATGATTGAGATTAATCTTTGTTATTCTAATCTCTTGAAACTGAGTTGGATTTTTTTCCTTCTTTTTCTATTCTTTGGACTAATTTGTAGGATTATTTGCTTTCTGAATATTTTAAACTCTCCTGAGAAATGGTCTGAGCTTATTGTTTTCTTTCTGGGAAGATTTTGAAAATAGAGATCCTATTTCTTTAACAGTTATTAAATTATCATTTTTCTTTTAAACTACCCAAAGAGAGCCTCTGGCCCATTTCTTCTTTTCTCTTCTGGAAATCTGATTATACAAATGTTACTTTCTTATACTCGTCTTTACCTCTCTTTCATATTTCTTTTCTCTTTGATTCTCTGCTGCATGTGGAGAATTTCTTTAGATCTATTTTCCAGTGTCTAATCGGTTGTTAAATTAAACTAGAACTAGATCCCACAGGTCACAATTAAGACCTGGCACAGCCCAATAAATAATATTTAAAAATAAATAAATAAAAATTAAAAAAAATAAATCCCTTCACTAATTTTTTTTTTTTTCAGATCTGTTAGGTCACTTTTATAGTCTCCTGCTCTATACTTCATTCTAAGTTACACATATTTTTAGATTCTGAATATGATAAGCCCAATATTTAAAGGTTCTGTGAGTCTGATTTTGTTGTCTATTGTTTCTGCTGGTGTACATTCATGGTGCTTTCTTTCCTTATGTGTTTTGTAATTTGAAGACTGGGTTTATGGTGAGTTCCTTCACATACAATTTTTGTTTGCTTGTGCCAGAGCCTGAACACTACTAGCCTGAGGCCACTGTAAACTAAATTCTTAATTGAAGGTTTTTTTGTTTTTTGTTTTTTTTTAAAAAAAGAATCCTCAGTCCTTTCAGTTGTATGAATCTGAATCACGTTGCTATACACCGTAACAGAAATTAGTTCTGGGCTTCCCTGGTGGCGCAGCGGTTAAGAATCTACCTGCCAGTGCAGGGGACATGGGTTCGAGCCCTGGTCCAGGAAGATCCCACATGCTGCGGAGCAACTAAGCCCTTGTGCCACAACTACTGAGCCCGTGCGCCACAACTACTGAAGCCTGCATGCCTAGAGCCCGTGCTCCGCAACAAGAGAAGCCACTGCAATGAGGAGCCCACACATCGCAACGAAGAGTAGCCCCCACTCGCCACAAATAGACAAAGCCCGGGCGCAGCAACAAAGACCCAATGCAGCCAAAAATAACAAACAAATAAAATAAATAAATAAATAAATAAAAATTAAAATTAAAAAAAAGGAAATTAGTTCTGATTTTGGCATGATGACCTAAAATTCTAGAAGTGATTAGTATAAGCCCTTTATTTCTTTTATTTTTTTTTTGCGGTACACGGGCCTCTCACTGTTGTGGCCTCTCCCATTGCCGAGCACAGGCTGCGGACGTGCAGGCTCAGCGGCCATGGTTCACAGGCCCAGCCGCTCCGCGGTATGTGGGATCTTCCCGGACCAGGGCACGAACCCGTGTCTCCTGCATCGGCAGGCGGATTCTCAACCACTGCGCCACCAGGGAAGCCCCAAGCCCTTTATTTCTAAAAGGTTACTTCACTATAGTGACCCAGACTTAGGTAAGGGTAGTTAATTTAGTGTGAATATATAAATATATATATATGCAAATATAGAAACTACATGTATATGTAAATATAGTCAATGCATATAAATTTGTCTGTAAATCCTCTCAACTGTTATAGTCCTCTGATGATGTCACATGTATGGCAACTTATATTTCAAAGAAGTATGGTCACTGAATGAAAAGAAAAAGGTTCCAGGAAGTTGTCTTAAACTTATTAGTAATTCTAAGATACTCTTTTTGTTTAGAATTATTAGTTGAATCCATAAAAGCTGGTAACTTTTTTCCATGCAGGAATTTTTCAGTTACCACTGTATATACTTTTAAACAATTTAACATTTATACCATTCAAATCAGATGCAATAATGAACACAATATAGGAAAACGTCTAGTAAAATTATTTAATTATAATATGAATCTCCAACAGCTTGAAATAAAAATTTCCATGATCTTCAATTGAACTGTATGCCACTTTCTTTTAGAATGTCCCGTTTTTCATTAAAATAATTCCTAAACCACTCTATATGTTCAACCTTCTGTTTAACACTCAGATATGGGTTTCTGGAAAGGCCACAGGTCACCAACTCCATGAAGTGGCGAATTGGTCCTTGTTTTGGAAAATCCTCCAGGTATTTATCCAGAAATATATGTTCATGAAATTCTGAACCATCATCATCAAAACCTAGGAAATGAGACAAAATACATTACAATTTTGAATGTAAAACCTACACTATAAAATTAACATTAATGAGGTAGTATAATAGTATTACAGTAAAGGCATGAACATTGGAGTAAAACAGAGGTTTGCTCACCAATTTAACAACCATGTGATTGGGCAAATTAACTTCACTGAGCAACAGTTTCCTCAGGCATAAAATGAGTATTAAGACAGCACCTTCTTCATGGGGTTTTATAAAGTTAAATAGACATAAATTTTATAAAGTTCCTTTACAATGCTTAGCATACTACAAATATTCAAAATGTAGCAGCATTACTACTAATGGATATTTTAATATCTAAAGAAACCACTAAGAAAACTATACAAACTACACTAAAAAAAATACATAAAGCAAAATAAGATGGAATCCTAAGATATATTCAAGCAGCTCACAGGAAGCCAAGAAAAGACAGAGGAGTGAGAAACAGAGAAAATGAACAGAAAACAAATAACAAAATGAGACTTAAATCCTAACAAATCAATAATTACTTTAAATGTAAATGTCTAAATATACCATCAAAAGAAAAACACGATCCAACTATATGCTATATACAAGAAACTCACTTTAAATATTTACCTATAACATAGGTAGGTTGAAAGTAAAAGGATGGAGGCGGACATATCTTGCTAACATTAATTTTTAAAAAAAGAATGCATGAGTGGCTATAGGAATATCAGACAAAGTAGACTTCAGAGCAAAGAAAATTACTAGAGAGAAAGAGGAACATTACATAATAAAAGGATCAACCCACCAAGAAGACAAAGCAATCTTAATTATGTATGCACCAAAGAGTTTCTAAATACATGAAAGAAAAGTTGATAGAAATAAAGTAGAAATTTTAAAATCCACAATTACAGTTAGAGGTTTCAATACCCCACTGTCAACAATTGCGAGAACTACCAAGTAGAAAATTAGCAAAGACATAGAAGAACTGAACAACATTAACCAACAGGATCACACTGACTTCTACAGAACACTCTACCAGACTACTGCAGAATACAAATTCTTTTCAAGTATCCATGGAACATTCACCTAGTTTAACCATATCCTGGGTCACAAAACAAATGTCAACATATTTAAAATAACTGAAATAATATACGGTATGTTCTCTGATCATAAAGGAATCAAAACAGAAAATTGGTAACAGGAAGACAATAGGAAAATCCTCAAACAGTTGGAAATTAATGTAAGTAATTCATGGTCATAAAGGAAATCTCAAAATAAATAATATTTATTTATTTGGATATGCAGGTCTTTAGTTGTGGCAGGCGGGCTCCTTAGTTGTGGCATGCATGTGGGATCTAGTTTCCTGACCAGGGATTGAACCTGGGCCCCCTGCATTGGGAGTGTGGAGTCAATACCTGGTTCTTCACACACACACACAAAACAAAAAAAAACAAAAATTGATACATTTCTAGCACGTCTGATAAAGAAAAAAAGAGAAGGCACACACCAAGAATATTAGCAATGAAAAGGGGGTTATCATTATAAATCCTGAAATCATTAAAGGGATAATGAAGGAATACTCCAAACAACCTTACACTCACAAATTCAACAACTTGAAAAAAATGGACAACTTTAAAAAAATCCATTGAACTACCGAAACTCAACCAAAATAAAAGATAACCTGAATAATCTTATAACTATTAAAGAAAAGAAATGTGTAATTTAAAAGCTCTCAAACATTTAAAGAAAAACGAACACCAATTTTACACAATCTCTTCCAGAAACTAGAAGACAGGATACTTCCTAACACATTTTATGAGACCAGCATTACCTTGTTAAAAAAACAAAGACAAAACAACAACCAAAAACAGGAGCAAGAGAGAGAGAGAACTACAAAACAATATCTCTAATAAAGTTAGAGGAAAAACCTTTAAACAAAATTAGCTGACAAATCCAACAATGTATAAAAAGATTTATACACCAAGATCAAGTGGGATTTACTCAAGTAGGATTTTACTGCAAGGCTGGTTCAACATCTGAAAATCAAGGTAATCTACCATATCAACAGGTTAAAGAAGAAAAATCGTATGATCCAACACTCACTTTGATAAGTACTCTCAGCAAATTAGGAAAAGAGAAGAACTACATCAACATGGTAAGCCTACAGCTAATATCATAGTGAAAGACTGAAGGCTTCTCCCCGAAGTTCCTGAACAAGGCAAGGAGATCAGCTCTCACTATTCTTACTCAACATAGTACTGAAAGTTCCAGACCCTGATGTGGGAGGCAGGAAGAAAAGTCACATAGATGGGAAAGGAAGACATAAAACTATTTGTAGACGACATGATTGTCTACATAGAAAATTCCAAGGAATCTACAAAAAAACCCCTAGGACTAATTAGTGAGTTCAGTAAGGTTACAGGATACGAGATCATAAAAATAAAAATCACGATTTAAATTGGAAGACTCAGCATAGTAAAGATGTCATTTCTCTCCAAACTGATCTACTGGTTTAATGTACTTTCTACCAAAATTCCAGCAAAGTTTTGCCACAGACAAGCTTATTCTAAAATTTATATGGAAAGGCTTAAGTCCGAGAAGAGTTAAAACAATCTTGAAAGAGAATAAAGTGGGAGGAAAAATGCTAGGGCTGACTATACAGCTACAGTACAGGCATGCCTCGTTTCATTGGGCTCTGCTTTATTGTGCTTCACAGATACTGCCTTTTTTTCTTCTTTTTGTACAAATTAAAGGTTTGTGGCAACCCTTTGTCAAGCAAGTATATCTACACTATTTTTTCCAATGGCATTTGCTTACTTCCATGTCTCTGTCACATTTTGGTAATTCTCACAATGTTTCAAACTTTTTTCATTATTATTATATTTGTTATGCTGATCTGTTATTGCTGAAGCCTCGGATGATGGTAAGCACTTCTTAGCAATAAAGTATTTTTAATTAAGGTATGTACTTTTTTTAGACATAATGTTATTGTACACTTAATAGAATACAGTGTAGTGTAAACATAATTTTTATATGCACTGGGACACCAAAAGATGCATGTGACTTGCTTTATTACAAGCTTTGCTTTATTGCAATGGTCTGGAAACACACCTGCAATATCTAAGGTATGCCTGTAATCAAAAGAGTATGGTATTCACAGGGAACTCTACTCAATACTATGTAATGACCTATATGGAAAAAAAATTTTTTTTAATAGTAGATATATGTATAACTGACTCACTTTGCTGTACACCTGAAACTAACACAACATTGTAAATCAACTATATGCCAATAAAAATTTTTTTAAAAAAGAGTATGGTATTGGCAGGCGGTAAGACACAAAGGTTGATGGAACAAAAATCAAGGACCCAGAAATAGACCCTGTTACGGACTGCCAACACATGGATCTTGGACTTCCAGCCTGCAGACTTTGAGGAAGTAAATTGTTGTTTAAGGTACCTAGTCTGTGATATTTTGTTATAGAAGTCTTAGCAGACTAACACAGATCCACGTGAATATGCCCAACGTTTTACAAAGATGCATAGACAATTCAATGGAGAAAGGACAGCCTTTTCAACAAATGGTGCCTGAAGAATTGAAAAAGAACCTCAACCTCATACAAATTAACAAAGAATGGATCACGGTCTAAACTATATATCTAACAGAAAAAAAAAACAGGAAAATCTTCTGGTTCTAGGGCTGGCAAAGAACTTGACACAAACAGCACAATCCATAAAAGGAAAAATTGGACCCCATCAAAATTGAAGACTTTTGGTCTGTGAAAGAATCTGTTAAAAGGATACAAAGACAAGTTATAGACTGGAAGAAAATATTTGCAAACCATATATTCAATGAAGTATATGGAATATATTTAAAAACTCAAAACTCAACAGAAAAAAACAGATAATCCAACTAGAAAGTGGGCAAAAACCAAGAGACATTTCACATTTCAAGAAGAGATACAGATAGCAAACACACACATGAAAAAGATGTTCAACCTCATTAGCCATTAGGGAAATGCAGATGAAAAACACAATGAAATATTAATAAACACCAATCAGAATATGAACACATCTAAAAGAAAAAATAATAACATCAAATGCTGGTGAGAAGGAGAAACTAGATCGTTCATATAATGCTGGTGGAAATATAAAATGGCATAGCCATTCTGGAAAACAACTTGGAAGTTTCTTTAAAAACTAAACATGTAACTACCATACTACCCAGCAACTGCACTCCTGAGTATTTATCCCAGGGGAATGGAAATTTGTATTCATACAGAAACCTCTACACGAATATTTACAGCACCTTTCTTGTAATAGCTAAAAACTGTAACAGCCCAGATGTCTTTTATCAGGGGAATGGTTAAACAAACTATAGGGACATTCAAACCATGGAATATTACTCAGCAATAAAAAACAACAGCAGCAAAAAACCCCTATTGACACACATAACAACTTGGATACATCGCCAGAGAATTAATCATGCTGCGTGGGGAAAAAAAAAAGCCAATCCCCAAAGGTTACATACTGTGTGATTCCATTTGTACGTCGTTCTTGAAATGACAAAATGATAGAAATGGAAAGTGGATTTAGTCAGATTGCCAAGGGTCAGGGACTAAGGACGGTCGTGGGAGGTGAGTGGATGCCGTTATGAAGGAGTATAAGAGAGATCCTTGAGGCGACAGAACTCGCCTGACTGTATCCTGACTGCGGTTGGTCGTGATTACATGATTCTACATGTGTGATAAAACTGCACAGAACTAAGCACACAAACACACTCACACAAAGGAGTACTTGTAGAACTGGTGACATCTGAACATGGCTGAAAGATATGGCTGCCGGCCGCCTGCCTGTGATACTGTGCTGTGGTTACGTGGGCAGTAACTACTGAGGGAAGATGGGTAAAGGGTATGTGAGATATTTATCATTTCTTACAGCTGCATGTGAACCCACAATTACCTCAAAATAAGAAGTTTAAAAATGCTCTCTAATCACTTACAATTATCTTACACTTACTGAAATAAATTTTTAAAATTTCATTTGGACATTTAAAGATCTATTCATCACTTTTATAAAAACTAAAACACACACAAGAAATAAATTAAGGCGTTAGACTGCCACATGGCCGCATACTACTCCTATGCTTGTATACATGCCCCTTTGCAATGGGCCTTTGCCATAAAGGCCTTTCCCATAAAGAGGTAGATACAGCCTGTTTCTCCAACCCTTAAATTTGAGGTTGGCCAGGTAACCTGCTTTGGTCAATGGGACATTACCAAACACAATGCAAACAAAGGCCTGAAAAGCGCTTGCTCTTCCTTGTGTTAGGAACTCTTCTATAGCCAGGTGAACAGCCCAGGCTAGCCTGTGAGATGATGAGTGACATATAACCCTCTTATCGCCTTCTCTGACAACCAACTAGACACCAACCAGCCAGCACCAACTAGACATTTGACAGAAGCTACTGTAGAACAACCCACGCCCAGCCAACCTGCTAAAACCAACCAGAAAACCCATAAGCTCATGAGCAGTTACAACTTAGCTGTTGTTTTAGTAAGTTTGGGGTGGTTTGTGATGTAGCAAAAACTGATTGACATGATCGGCTGAGGTATTCCTAAAACTTCTTCACATTCAGAATCCAACTCTTCTGAACTGGCTTTTCAACTCAGAGTTGTCAGCGGCCGTGCTTTCCAACTTCTATTAAGAATATTTGCGATGAAGCATTTCTTAAGAGTGTTCCACTATGGCTTCTCTGACGCCCCTAATGCAAATCTGGATGCATATCCACAACAGGCAATGACAGCTGCTCCTTCACTGATGCCTGACTAGCATAACCAGGTGCATCACGATTTCAGAGATATTTAAAACGGTGAAAGACAAAAGTAGTCATATTCAATGAAATACAGGGAAAAAGCTGTGCAGGAATTTTTAAAATGGAAGTTTTCTCTATCCTATAACCCCCCAAAGTTTCTACTCACATTTTCCCAGGCTAATCACTTCCAAGACTAATCACTTTTAAGGTGTGATTATATCCTTCTAGTCCTTTCCCTAAATGCATATGTATTTTTAAAAAATAAGACAAATTATTGTTTAAAAAAAATCCTTCTCTGAATCCCATTCAGAATTCTCTATGGTTCTCAATAGTTTATACCACCAAGCAAGCATGTTGTTACTCCTTCACTTTTTTTCCATTTTTTGTTTTTTTTTTGTGGTACCGGGCCTCTCACTGTTGTGGCCTCTCCCGTTGCGGAGCACAGGCTCCAGATGCACAGCCTCAGCGGCCATGGCTCACGGGCCCAACCGCTCCGCGGCATGTGGGATCCTCCCGGACCGGGGCACGAACCCGCGTCCCCTGCATCGGCAGGCGGACTTTCAACCACTGTGCCACCAGGGAAGCCCATCACTTTTTTTCCTTTTGTTTTTAAGGCATCTGCACTGGGGATAGGAATGGGAGAAATGCAATCCAGAGTGGTAAAAAATGAAAAATAAAAGCCTCGCTTTGCTAAAGGTCTTTTCCATATCGTCAAACACTGCTAACAGTTTCCTGTGACAATTATTCTTAAAAACAAAAACAAACAAACAAACAAAAAACCAATATGGCGAATGTGAAAAACAGGGCAGGTTTACATGTTTGATATATTTGAAAGAGTATGTTAGGGCTAAAAAATAAGGTCTGTAGCACTGGAAACTTAATAAATCAAGGTGATAAGTGCTCTCAAAAATCCAAGGGTGGGGCTTCCTTGGTGGCGCAGTGGTTAAGAATACTCCTGCCCATGCAGGGGACACGGGTTCGTGCTCCGGTCCGGGAAGATCCCACATGCCGCGGAGCGGCTGGGCCCGTGAGCCATGGCCACTGAGCCTGCGCGTCCGGATCCTGTGCTCCGCAACGGGAGAGGCCACAACAGTGAGAGGCCCGCCTACCGCAAAAAAAAAAAAAAAAAAATCCAAGGGTGACTTCTGGATTGAGATTTTGTTGTTGTTGTTGTTAGTTATTAGTATCCTTAGATGTACTTAAAATGTAAGACTTAAGACAGAAAATTTTGCAAGAGCAAGAGAAATCATTTTTAAAAATAGCTGTGTTAACACAAGCTCAATAATCAATTTATTAAATCATTAACAGGTCGACTATCTCTGACATAAAGTTATAATCAGTTAATGGGTGGGTATAGCAATTATGACTATGCTATATTAGGTGGAAAAGCATCTAAGGGCATAGGTGATCTTATTTCTTATTACTCTTCCCCTAGATGAGAGATCAACCATCTTTTTAACTCAGAATGTTCCAGCAGGGCGTAATGAACAGATTCTTCCTGAATAAGTCAATGAGTGAATGAAAGCCAAGTGGTACTAGCAAGTATAAAACAAAGGAAAAAACGAGAAAGAGATAAAGAGGGGATACTATACACAAAAATAAGTTCCAGATAGATTAAACAGGAAAAGGCTAACAGATCTGACTGTGTCCAAATTACAATCACTGTTGGTTGAATACATTCTGAACAGTTAAAAGAGAAGCAACAAGGACTTCTAGTTAAAATGTAGCAGATTGAACCCATGCTTTAAAAATCTCTGCTCCCCTGTAATATCTACTACATGGCAATAAAAGGAATAAAAAGACAAAGAGAACAGAAGAAGAAACAACAGACAGGAGGTATCAGCAAAACATTAGAAGAAGGACAGTGGACAGATAAGTAGTAACTGACTCAGCTGAGTCGAAGATGCTAAAACCAAGTTAAGCAGACTTCAAAGGCTTCGGGAACTAGTGGCAGCATATACCACTGAAATTAGGAATGGGATGAGGGACAAAAAAAAGAGGATTAATTAAAATTGGTTTAGGGACTACTTAGATCTCCCATCTTCTACCTATATCTCTAGATGACTACACCATCCATTTCCCAAAGAAGATGGGAAGTTCACTTTTTGGAGAAACTAAAACAGAAAGAGGAATGAGTCACTAAACTGACAAGAAGGGGGATGAAGTGGAAGTCTGTGTGCTGAATGCGGAGACGTTCCACGCCGCCCCACGCCCCCATCCTACCAGCTGGAGGGTCAGCTGGCTATCTTTTTAGAAGAAAATGTGCCAATAGTTATTGCAATATAAAACATGCCTATTGTTTGACCCTTCTAGGAATTGAAGTACTCAGACATATACAGAAGGATATGTATAAAAAGATTCACTACAGCTCCATCCATCAACAGGAAAATGGTAAAATAAATTACAGTGCCTTCATACAATGGCATACTATAGAATATGTAAAATAGTTCCATTTTATGGTCCCATATAGAACAAACCAACAGATAAATGTGAAACTACCATTTAAAGTGGACTGTGACAACGGTTGTTTCAGAAAAAGGGAAGAGAACTGAGAGGTAAAGGTATATTCTCTATTCTTCCATATTATTTAACTTTTCTGCAAGTAAACTTTAATATATTTATTTCTGTAATTTAAAATAGTTTTTAATAAACAAAAGAAACAGAGTAAGGAGGAAATAAGAGAGTGTGGGAAATTAAATACAACAAGGAAATCCCAAATGTTATACAATCAACTCAGGTTAAATCTGTGTCTAATTCTCCTTTAAATATTACTGAATACAGCTAAAAATATGGTACAGCAAATAAACGGTAAAAATCCAGCAATAGCAATGACCAATTATTTTTGACAAGAGTGTATTACAGCACCGAAGCAAATTCAGTCACTTTCACTTTGACTCGTTTCCACTTCTATTTTGTCAAAACTATTATTTCTTTTCCTGTTAGTATTCTGTGGCTCTTGTTCAAAGGCCACCATCTCAAACAACCAACAGATTGTTTCAGACAACACATACTTAATCATCTTTATATTTGCCCTAATTTTCTCCACACTATACCCTCCCACATAACAACAGAGCCCTCTTTAGAGTTCTATGGTAATTCTGAATTTTTCTCACTATTCTTGCTAGCTCATATTACAGCACACATTCCAGATACCCTAGCAAAGGATGGCACATTACAAGTGAACAAGTTTAAACCAACTGAAGAATAAAAACAAAAGTGTGACTGACATCCATGACTGAGCATTTTGGCCCACTGAAGCCTCTAAACTGAGAATTACTCTTGGAGCGTATTTCAAAATCACCCGTAACTTGGTGGCATGTACATGGCTAATAGATATTTAAGAGCAAGACTCTGTTAACTGGGTAGTGGTTAAAAATGAGATTAAATTTAGATAAAGCCAAAGCTAAAACAGAAGTGATCTTATTATCAATCCAATAGATAACAAATACTACGAAATCTAACTGGGAATAATTCCATCTAACAGCTTTTATAAATCTCTCGGCTCACAAAGCACATAGAAGGGACAAACCAGGTTTTAAAAACTGACAAAAAGCTACTTCAAATTGGAAAAACAATTTTTACATTTTAAGTGGCAAAACAAACAACTGCAATTTTTTTATATAACAGAAAAACGCAACACTGGGAAGTAAACTGTAAACACGAGACATGCATTTTATCATTTTTGGTATTATGTTCCCAAACTGACATGGTGAGTCCCTAAATACACAACAAAACATCTTTTCCCAAAAACATCAAAGTAAATCTTCATGAAGCTAATTATTAGGAGAGAGAGCATGATGTTTTACTACTCTTAAAATTTAAGTATAAGAAATATAAAAGAATGTTACTGAATGGCTGAGGCTCCAGGTTCTAAGGCCGGTCCTCTTAAAGTATTCAGAAGATCCTAAGTGTGTACTGAGAGGAGGGATCAAAGTGAGAAAGTTTCCACAGTTCCCTTCCTGTTTTTCGTTCAAATAACAATTGCCTTCAGGAGCTGGAAATGAGATACCTCCCTTTCCGACCCCAAAGCATCAATAATGTGTACAGTGTATATGGACACTTGTCACATTTATCTCCCCAACCTGACCAGAAAACATGTTTTTTTCCTTTTTCAGAAATTACACTTTCTCAGAAACGAGGTCAAATCTAAGATAAATTCCTTTGGAGTTTGGACACTCAAGATTCTGATGAACTTAGATGTTTTTCTGCTGATGACCATGTACTGCCAATTCATGCTTTTCTGTTTTCCTACTTGGTGGCTCCTAGAAAATACACAGTATCCTCATGAATATTTTAAGATTTAAAGATGCTATAGTATAGAAGAGAAAATAGTTATAATAGCAAATCCCCTCACAGTATCGTTGCTGTAGAAACAGGAATGATGATGGTGACAATGCTCTACTTGTATAATGAGTTGTTTCTCAGAAGAATCCCATAAAATAATCCTATTATTATTCCCCTCATTGTATAAGATGGAGGAAGTGAGGCTTGGAGAGATGAAGACTCACTCGGGAACTTGATCTCTAACCACCACACTCACTGTCTCTCCTAAGTAAAGTCACATATTCTACCTCAATACTGGGTTTTAAAACCGTATCTTGAACCATGAGGACCCGGAACACCCAACTTTCGTCAAATATGGAACGAAGTCTTCCCTTAATATCATAGTTTGTATTCTGTTAGGTTTTTTTTTGCTACTTTTAAAATTCTATCATCATACAGGAGGAGAAAAGAACTAACATTTATTCCTATGTATTATATGCCAAGAACTGTGCTGAGCAACTCAATATCGTGTTTAATTCTTACATTCTTCCAGTGAGGTATCTTTAATTTTACAGATGAGAAAACTAAGGCTCAGGAGGTTAAATAATTTCCTCAAAGGCAAATGGCTAATAACTGACATAGCTGGAATCTGAACTCAGGCTTACACAAATAAAAGTCCTTGGTTTTTATTTTTATTTTTTTACCTTATCTTGATACCTTCTAGAATGTAGAAGCCATAATACTTTAAAAAATATTTAAAGTATACTTTAAAAAATACATATTATTTAATAGATGAAATGCAAATTTCTATATTACTGAATATATCATACAAATATACAAATTATTAAGAATTTGCTAAAGGATCTGTAAGTCCCTAAAATTTTCCTATACAAAAGATTGCTTTATGAAAATATAAGACTATTTAAGCTACCACTCCACTTATTATAACAAATGAAAGGTTATCAAAAATGAAACTATTACAGTGCAGCATAATACTGCAAAGGTTAAAATACAGACTGCGTTTTCCTAAGACTCCCTGAGGTCTTTGCAGTTTCTATTTAATCTTACCATAAAAGTAAATGAATCCCTTCTAACTGAAAATACATCAATAAAAATTCAATGAAATGTTTAGCTGATGACATCATGGGCGCCATAAAAAATAAACAGCATAGCAATACTGTTTTCCTTTTGATGGAGGAAGATGTAACACCTCTAGAAAAATCTCCAGGAAAGGAGATAATGTTTTTTTACTGGCTCAAAGCATCTGGGTATGCAGCCAAAGAATTTCAAAGCCTCCTAACATATTTGTTTTGAGTGACTTTGAAAACAAGAAACTTGTGCCCCATTAATGCAGCAGTTTTAAATAAAAGATACCAGCATAAAACTTGAAGGTTGTAATGGTCCCCAAAACTGAAGGATGATCTCATACCCAGTATTTAATGTATTAGAAGATTTACCAGGTAATCTCCTGCTTTTAGCAAGTAGAAAACTGTCATCATTTGCAGTTCTCAACACTTCTATGTCACAGAAATTCATGATGCATTTCTGCCATATAATTTTACTTTATTTTCCTTATCCAACAACTAGAATTCAGTGAAATCGTAGCATTCTTTTAAAAAAAAACACTGTCAGATTTCTTTTAGGACATCACAAAGATGTTTACACAAAGTTTTAAAATTCAGGTAAATATCCAAAACCTACAACTGAACATCTGCCAGATTTAATCTCAATCATTGAGTTTTATAAACCTATGGCATTAAGACTTACCTGCTTCATTGTTAATTGGGAACTCCCACAATTTGCCCTCTTTTGTCAACTGGATCATCTCTTCAAAACCATTCTGAAAGGGTTGTTCATTGACTGCGGCTAACTGCTTAGCAAATTCTACATCCCAAAGAGAAGGTACTGCCTCTGTAGAATAAAAACATGCAAATTACGCACAATTCCATGTAAATATCTTTCTTTTTTTTTCTTTCTTTTTTTTGTGGGGGGGGGTGGTACATCGGCCTCTCACTAACGCGGCCTCTCCCGCTGCAGAGCACAGGCTCCGGACGCACAGGCCCAGCTGCCACGGCTCACAGGCCCAGCCGCTCCGTGGCACACGGGACCCTCCCGGACCGGGGCACAAACCCTCATCCCCTGCACCGGCAGGCGGACTCCCAACCACTGCACCACCAGGGAAGCCCTATCTTTCTTTTTTAAAATGTTATCATCAGGGCTTCTCCGGTGGCACAGTAGTTAAGAATCCACCTGCCAATGCAGGGGACATGGGTTTGATCCCTGGTCTAGGAAGATCCCACATGCCTCGGAGCAACTAAGCCCGTGCACTATAGCTACTGAGCCTGTGCTCTAGAGTCCACGAGCCACAAGTACTGAGCCCACATGCCACAACTACTGAAGCCTGCACGCCTAGAGCCTGTGCTCCACAACAAGAGAAGCTACTGCAGTGAGAAGCCCACGCACCGCAACGGAGAGTGGCCTCTGCTGGCCACAACTAGAGAAAGCCTGCGCACAGCAACAAAGATGAAAGAGAGAAAAGAAAGGGAGGGAGGGAGGGAGGAAGGGAGGAAGGAAGGGAGGGAAGAAGAAAGGAAGGGAAGGAGGGAGGGAGGGAAGGGGAGAGACAGAGAGAGAAGGAAAGAAAGAATATAGTTATCATACAACCATTTTACTCCTAGGTATTTACCCAAAAGAAAACATGTCCAAACAAAGACCTGTACATGGAAGTTCATGTATGACCATGCCTGACCACACACTGACTGCTGGTTGTGAAGTATGTTGGTCTTGAACATCTGATACAGAGAAAAAATCCCAGCAGTTAGGCTAATTAGCCACATTTAGAGTAATCATAACAGAAAATAACTTAATTATCATGGTTACAACTTTTAAATTTATTCAGTGGGCACTGATCAACTTAATGTCTTTTCCATGATCATCATCACCATCATCACTTTTATTAAGAGCTGCAACTCTTTCCAGGCACTGTACCTGACACTAATTATATTACCTCATTTAATCCTTGAGATGTATGTATAGGTGGGAAAAGGGAGACTCAGACAGGTTAGTATACCAGAATCTGAATTTGAATAATCAAATCTACACAATACCAAAAACTCTTTCCGTTAAGCTAAACTGCCTCTCCGCTGTAGTTTACTCCAGGATAAGCGGTCGGACCTACGACAATACCCTTTGCAGCAGTGGTAAGAATTTAGGGGGGAGCAAAATGTGGGACTCATGAGATGGAAGAACTCATTCATTCAGTCAATAAATAATTACTGAATGCCAGCTACATGTCAGGCATTATTTTACACAGTAGGGAAACAGCAGTGAAAAAACACTAAATTTAAGTTTGCACATTGTTGCTATTCTTGTATTTGGAAACAAAGGACAGTCTTCAGATTCATGCAAGTATACTTATTAAAACAGTACCTTCAATAGAGTAAATTTATATAAACCTGTGCATTATTTTCCTTATTAGAACATAATCATTTTATATTGTTTTATAAAATACATATAACTTCAGTACCTCCTTGCCAGCTAATTTCAGTTTTAGGAATAAGATTTCTGCTTTAAAAAAGCAAGCTGGGGGCTTCCGTGGTGGCGCAGTGGTTGGGAGTCTGCCTGCTGATGCAGGGGACACGCGTTTGTGCCCCGGTCCGGGAAGATCCCACATGCCGCGGAGTGGCTGGGCCCATGAGCCATGGCCGCTGAGCCTGCGCATCCAGAGCCTGTGCTCCGCAGCGGGAGAGGCCACAACAGTGAGAGGCCCGCGTACCGCAAAAAAAAAAAAAAACAAAAAACCCCCCACACACACACAAAAAAGCAAGCTGGGGGCTTCCCTGGTGGCACAGTGGTTAAGAATCTGCCTGCCAATGCAGGGGACACGGGTTTGAGCCCTAGTCCAGGAAGATCCCACATGCCGTGCAGCAACTAAGCCCATGTGCCACAGCTACTGAGCCTGCACTCTAGAGCCTGCGAGCCACAACTGCTGAGGCCACATGCCACAACTACTGAAGCACACACACCTAGAACCCGTGCTCCACAACAAGAGAAGCCACTGCAGTGAGAAGCCTGTGCACCACAATGAAGAGTAGCCACTGCTCGCTGCAACTAGAGAAACCCGCACGCAGAAACAAAGACCCAAAGCAGCCAAAAATAAATAAATAAATTTATTATTTTTTAAAAGCAAGCTGGCTCCTTCAAGAACCCAAGCACCTCTTCTGGCTGTTCATTAGGTGGACCATAGCAGCTGCCCTGACAAAAAATTCCCCTTTTGGGGCAAGCTTAAGAGTTGCCACTTCAGGAATTCCCTGGTGGTCCAGTGGTTAAGATTCACGGCAGTGGCCAGGATTCAATCCCTGGTCCGGGAACTAAGATCCCCGCAAGCTGGGCGGTGTGGCTCTCCCCCCAAAAAAGAGTTGCCACTTCAACAGGGCAGAGGTGATCCATTCTCCACGCTTGTGCACTTTGCATTTCCTTCTCATCAATCATAGAGGACAGAATGCAGTTGTCACAGTACAAGAAGGGGGGCGTTGTTCTCTTAGCTTCATCTTCAGCTTAAATGAACAGTGATTGAATTAATGCCTTTCCTCCATGGATATTTATTTTATAGCTCAACTTGTTTCAAAAAGGATTTAAGATTTAAGATAACTGATTCCTATTATTTGTAAGCCACTTGGCTAGGGGCTATTGGGTATACAAAATCAATGAGACCCAGCCCGTAATATCTAGGAGTTTATTGAATAGTGGGAAAATCAGATGTTTTTATAAGTAACTGAAAGATAATGAGCCACTGGAAGATGGCCTAGAAACTTAAATATCAAAAATAAAATTATTTCTACCAAGGTCCAAAAAGTTAACTGATAATCCTTAGAAATGAAAGTCACTTATAAGCTAAGACCATTTGTATGGTGTTTCTTCATTTATTTTAAATTATCAGTAAAACAAATTTAATGTCGCGCAAGAGGACACTTATTTCTCTTTTAATTAGGCTTAAAATGGTGACTGTGAAGGATTTGACTTCTTGCCGAAAGAAGAAAGGGGGAAGAACAGAGAACAAACACTAACTGTGTGTTAGAAAAAAAACACTACAAGTCTGCCAAATATATTCCCTGAACGCTCTCCTTCCCATCTCCTAAATAATCTCTAAATCACTTCAATAAATTAGCATCTATAAATGCTATCTCTTCTTCTAGATAGTAAGCTGCCTAAGGGCAGACACCACAATTTATCTTTACGTAATAGTACAAAGGTGTGTTGCAAATAGTAGGTGATCATTAACGTTCTAACCCAAATTAGCAGCCAATCTATAGATCTGGATTCATGCGGCTGATGGTACTTACCTCCCATTGCCTCATGGGCTGCAGCATTTCAAGGGAGAAATCTGACCAACACCAACAATGTCAACAACTACGGTTTTTTTTTTTTTTTTTTTTTTTGGCGGTACGCGGGCCCCTCACTGCTGTGGCCTCTCCCGTTGCGGAGCACAGGCTCCGGACGCGCAGGCTCAGCGGCCATGGCTCACGGGCCCAGCCGCTCCGCGGCACGTGGGATCCTCCCGGACCGGGGCACAAACCCGTGTCCTCTGCATCGGCAGGTGGACTCTCAACCACTGCGCCACCAGGGAAGCCCAACAACTACGTTAATAAGCAAGATCCAGGTCAATGACAGGATGGAATATTAAAATACCTGATTATTATGCAATCAAAACATGAAGGACATTTTTCAAAGATGGAATGTTTCTACACCTGAGAAATAGTGTTATTTTCTTAACAAACCTGTTTCAGGTGCCTCTTCAGTAACTGCCTTAAGCTCAAAAATATTAAGCCTCTTCCCCTTGAATATATTTTTCCGAAAACTGAAAAAGAAAAAAACAATTTTAATGAATATTTTATACACAGTCAACAAAAATTGTTTATGAGAAGAAAATGTTATATGAAATATTCAATGTAAAAATTAAAAATAATTTCGCTGCCCCACACCAGACATTTTAACTAAATTGCCACGTCTTCAGGAATGATAACCAAAAACAGGAACAAGTTCACCTGAATTTTTGCATCATAAGACAACAAAGTAGTTACAACAATTTAACTACCAAAATACCTAATTGAAAAGATCAGCTTAATTTGCCACAATTTTTATTTGATCCATTTCATATTAAGGTTTTAGAAAACCTAACATTGTGGAAAGCTATTAAAATATGCTAAGTTAGAAGTTGTTAAAGTCAACATTTGTCTTAGTTTAAGGGTAAAAAACACTGCCTGCTTAATTATAAATATAATTATAAAAGATTGCACAGAAAAATCAAAACATTCCCACTTACAAAGCGATCATTCTGTAATTTTAAAATAATGTTTAACACTCTTTACATAGCTATTTAATTAACTTGAAATTAATGTCAGAGAGTTAACAGGTAATTTTTCCTTATATGTTTTAATCAACTGTTTTATGGGAAGCACAGCAACAGAAGCACATACAACAAGAATGTGTATCAATTCACATTCTTTTTTTTTTCTTTTTTTTTTTTGCGGTATGCGGGCCTCTCACTGTTGTGGCCTCTCCCGTTGTGGAGCACAGGCTCCGGACGCGCAGGCCTAGTGGCCATGGCTCACGGGCTTAGTTGCTCCGCGGCATGTGGGATCTTCCCGGACCAGGGCACGAACCTGTGTCTCCTGCATCGGCAGGCGGATTCTCAACCACTGCGCCACCAGGGAAGCCCCAATTCACATTCTTGAATAAATTTACTGGCATACTAAACACTAGTTTATAAACTAGAAGGTTTGTTTTTAAAATAATTTTGAATTCTTTTCTGGATCAAATTACTTTTTTCTACTAAATTAAACTAACTGAAAAAACTGAAAATACTGCGTTAAAATTAGATAAGATGATCTCAAATCATACAGTTTTCCTCTAGCAGGTCCCCAAGTATTTGTAAACAAAGGCTACAGAACTACCCTCAGTGCCTTGCCCTCTTCTCCCCACCCGGCATTCCCTCAGCGATGTGTCAGGGAAACAGGATGATGGATTAAAGTACAGTCAAGAGGGACTGATTCACCAAAGTATGGAATTTTATAAGAGGAATGTACTAAAGAGAAGGGAAGGGAAAGAACATTCGCCATGCATCTACTATATATCGTTCACACATTTCTATCCCTCAGGAAAGCCATTTAAGCAGGCTTCACTTCCAGCATTTCACAGATAGGGAAGCAGACTGATGGGGCTATGAGAGTTTAGTCAGATGCACAGTGCAGGCCAGCACGACTCCAAAGCCAGTGCTTACGACTCACACCTCTCCATCTCTAACGGACGGAATCAGTCCAGGCCCGGAATGTCTCAGGCTGGCCCAAGTCAGAGCAGGTGAACAACTTGGTATCTCACCATAGCTTCCCCTTATTCTAGAATCCTTTAGGCAGCTTTTTAAAAATTAATTAATTTATTTAGTTAGTTTTAGTGACATTGGATCTTCGTTGCTGCATGCAGGCTTTCTCTAGCTGTGGCGAGGTGGGGGCTACTCTTCCTTGTGGTACGCGGGCTTCTCATTATGGTGGTTTCTCTCTGTTACAGAGCACGGGCTCTAGGTGCACGGGCTTCAGTAGTTGTGGCACATGGGCTCAGTAGTTGTGGCACACGGGCTTAGCTGCTCCACAGCATGTGGGATCTTCCCGGACCAGGGCTCAAACCCATGTCCCCTGCATTGGCAGGTGGATTCTTTTTTTTTTTTTTAAATAAATTTATTCATTTTATTTATTTATTTTTGGCTGCACTGGGTCTTCATTGCTGCACGCGGGCTTTCTCTAGTTGCAGTGAGCGGGGGCCAGTCTTCGTTGCGGTGTGCAGGCTTGTCATTGCACTGGCTTCTCTTATTGCCGAGCATGGGCTCTAGGCACGCGGGCTTCAGTAGTTGTGATTCACAGGCTTAGTTCCTCCGCGGCATGTGGGATCTTCCCGGACCAGGGCTCAAACGCATGCCCCCTGCATTGGCAGGTGGATTCTTAACCACTGTGCCACCAGGGAAGCCCCACAGTTATCAACTAGAGAAAGCACATGTGCAGCAATGAAGACCAAACGCAGACAAAAATAAATAAATAAATAAGATAGAAAAGGCATTAAATTTGTTAAAAAAACAAACCAAAAAACAGTGCCCCAAAATATTTAACTTTAGTCTTCTTTAAATCAGTCTTCTTTGAAATGATACCATGCAACTACATCAGAATGCTATATTATAGATTGATTTTTAATGATTCGAGCCATCATCAAAAATTAGAAGGTGGTGAGGAAGAAGCTGAAAAAGTAGGGAGGGGGTTTATGTGCATATAGTGACTGCATTAAAAAGCTGCCTAGGACTTCCCTGGTGGCACGGTGGTTAAGAATCCGCTTGCCAATGCAGAGGACACAGGGTTCAAGCCCTGGTCAGGGAAGATCCCACATGCCGCAGAGCAACTAAGCCCGTGTGCCACAACTACTGAGCCTGCGCTCTGGAGCCCGCAGGCCACAACTACTGAGCCTATGTGCCACAACTACTGAAGCCCACCTGTGCTCTGTAACGAGAAGCCGCTGCAAGGAGAAGCCCGTGCACCACAACGAAGAGTTGCCCCCGCTCACCACAACTACAGAAAGCCCGTGTGCAGCAACAAAGACCCAATGCAGCCAAAAATAAATAAATAAATGTATAAAAAAACCCCAAAAAACTATGTAAGGCATGGCTTAGCATCTTTAAGAACTTCAAATTACCAAATTCAGATTGCCACAAATAATCTACTTTAAGGTATTATAACAGATCTTCTTTCTTTTTCTGATGGTGGGTTATTTCTCTGAGGTATGAAGAAAGATGATTATATAGAGAGATATAGAGAGTACATGAATATACACTGTTAGGCACACATCAGAATGAAAAATAGTGTTTCTTGCAAAACATTCATTTGTTCAGAATTCAGTCAGCTCCACTTACTCTAAATCAGGAGACCTTTATTCACCGTGGGTAAGTGTGAGGCAGGGCCCATTCTGATATACGATATAGGAAAATGTAGGGCTGCTAAACCCAGTACATCTTTCCCTCTCTAGGAAATGGGACGTGGAGAGTAAGGAGGCAGATATAAATGCATCCGTGACGCTCAGACACCCAACAGCAACGATATGCACAGCAACAAAGTAAATCTACAGTTCAACAAACAAAACCAAACAGACTGCAGAGCCTGAGTACCTTCTTCTCAGATCAGCAGGCTTCTCTTGGCCAACAGAATCATCAGTCCCTTCATCAAACTGAATCTGATGCACTGGTCTTGTGCTAACTCTTGCTGTGGCAGATCTGGCAACTTTCATATCTGATATGATGTCAGTGAAACTGAAATAAGAAAAAGGTCAAGTGTGTTAAGAAATTTTAGCTACAGAAGAGTAATAAACTTTCTTAAACATCAGATTCATATCACCTAATTCTTACTTCACTTCTATGCAGTAATACTGAACAAAAAGTCATGTTTAAATAAAAAATTATATGTTGCCTATTAACACCACAGACAACTAAGATTGATGTGGCTTTCTCCCTTTTAAAGATATTCTTCAAAAATGTTCATTTAAAACATAATTAAGGGCTTCCCTGGTGGCGCAGTGGTTGAGAATCCGCCAGCCGATGCAGGGGATACGGGTTCGTGCCCCGGTCCGGGAAGATCCCACGTGCCGCGGAGCGGGTGGGCCCGTGAGCCATGGCTGCTGAGCCTGCGCGTCCGGAGCCTGTGCTTCGCAATGGGAGAGGCCACAACAGTGAGAGGCCCGCGTACCACAAAAAAAAAAAAAAAAAAAAAAAAAAAAAAACATAATTAAAAGTGTCCCTCATGAAAAACTGTCAAACATCCAGACAAGTGGATATCAATATCTGTATACCTAGCACCCAGACTAAAAACCTATACTGTGGGCTTCCCTGGTGGCGCAGTGGTTGAGAGTCCGCCTGCCGATGCAGGGGACGCGGGTTCGTGCCCCGGTCCGGGAAGATCCCACATGGCGCAGAGCGGCTGGGCCCGTGAGCCACGGCCGCTGAGCCTGCGCGTCTGGAGCCTGTACTCCGCAACGGGAGAGGCCACAACAGTGAGAGGCCCGCGTACCGCAAAAAAAAAAAAACCAAAAACCTATACTAAAGTTGAGATTTAGCCGTATTTATTTATTGCCTTGCATTTGTTCAAACACAAATAAAATGTGTGATCATGTTGTGCATAAAACCAGCATATTATTTAACTAAAAAAAAAACTTCTCAGAGAAATTGTCTTATTCTATTATTTATTTCTTTATTTTAAATAACATTACTGAATTTACCACTTCTTTTTCAAGGACAAGAAATTATGTAACTTCTCAAAAGAAGTTTAATCATTCAGTTGGTCTTTTAAAACTGAAATCTTACTTAACACACAAGTTTTAAAAGAAATTAAACTGCTAATACTTATGAGGCATGTTTTATATATAAATGAGTGTATTATGTAATATAACTCAGCGCTCGCATGAAGCCAGCCTGTTTTGACATATAGCATCACTGGCCTAGCTAGTTGAGTCACCAACCTAATTTTAGGCCTCTCTCCATCCTTCTGTGCCCTCGAGACTAACTCGTGCTGCTGGAGCTGCTGGAGCAGCTCCGACTTGGTCATCCGCTTGTCAAAAGGGAGAGAGTCTGCAACCGCGGAGGCAGCCGCCACCAACTCCGGCTTCAGGGACTCACTTCTGAAAGAGAACATGGAAGACAAATGAGAGAAAAGAGGCATTACTTCAGTGGAAAGTAAAATGATTTCTTGGGAGAAAACTTTTTGTCCTTCAAAAAGTATCATTCAGTTCAATTTCTGACAAAATCAAGAATTCTTAACACAGCATTGTAAATCAACTATACTTCACTAAATTTTTTTTTTTAAAGAATTCTTAAATATTAGGTATCGGGATTTCCCTGGTGGCGCAGTGGTTGAGAGTCCGCCTGCCGATGCAGGGGGCGCGGGTTCGTGCCCCGGTCCGGGAGGATCCCACATGCCGCGGAGCGGCTGGGCCCGTGAGCCATTGGCCGCTGAGCCTGCGCGTCCGGAGCCTGTGCTCCGCAACGGGAGAGGCCACAGCAGTGAGAGGCCCGCGTACCGGGGAAAAAAAAAAAAAAAAAAAAAAAAAAAATATATATATATATATATATATATATATATAAGGTATCAGTTTTATATAAATGTTACAATATTGGAAGTTAAAGTTAATGGATCCCTAATGAAGCACAATACTAACTCAGAGCAATAGATTAAGGTGGAGGAATGAGGGATCAGCCTCGAAAGTGATAAATTAGTGGATTTTTAAGTTAGATGTCATTTTATTTCAAAAACAATACAGATTGCAAGCAAATATAAAAGTGGTGAAACCTGTTTATACAAGCTTTAATTGTAATATCCTCAAATTGGAAACAACCCAAAGGTCTATCATCAGAACAGATAAACAGGGATATATCCATGCAATGGAACAGTATTCTGCTTACTCCACATGTATGAAACTGAATGAAACACGCTGGATTTTAAAAAGTATACATGGTATGATTCCACTTATACCAAGTTCTAGAAGAGGCCAAATTAAGGTGAAAGAAGTCAGAACAGTGGCTGCCTCAGGACAGAAGGTTACTGATGGGGAAGGTAAAGATGGGAAACGCTCTGCATCTTGGAAAGTGTGTGGGTTACATGGTTACATCAATTTGCCAAAATCCTACAGCTAAGAATTGCACACTTTAATGTATGTAAATTTTACCTGGGAAAAAAAAAACATAAAATCATCACGTGGGAGATGGAAAGTGGGTGGAGGTATAGATGACAAGAATGGCAAGATTTGATAATTATCAAAACTTCATCATACGATTTTGTTTACTTTATGTTTTAAATTTTCCATAAGCTAAAAAAAAAAAAGCTGTTCTTCAGTAAATTAGGGTTAGTTAGGAGAAAAATATGCCAGATATAAAAAGTTATTTACATTTTTTACAATGAGTGGGATCCAAATTACGGTTTTACTAAAACTGGCTTCTATCTTAGGAAATGATGTCTAACATGCAAATCAAAGTCCCCACATCCCTGAAGCTGGGCCTCCAAGAGGCTGGCAGAGCCTGGAAACGCTCAGGGAAGCTGAGAGTGAGGGCTGTAGGAAAATCAATGTTACTGGAAGCTGGAGGAAAGGGGACCTTAATGAACAGGTAGCTGAAATCAGAGCAGGTAGTTGCTTGGTTGAGAGGATGTTACTTAAAGGAGGAGCTAGAAACTATGGTTATTACTGCACCCACCAGGGGTCTTGTAAGGTTTCACAATACATGCAGACTCACAAGACTACCGATGACATGCCTGGCCCGGACTACTCAGAAAGGTAAAGGGCAGAACCACAGCAGGCTGGCAGGGCAGCCTCAGGTGTCCCTCTCGGGGAGTCCCTGCAGCACTCAGGGGTGACACGTCACACAGCCATGCAGGAGTTAGGATAGGAGACCCCCATCGCGCAGGTGCAGGAGCTTAGTGCCCCACAGGAACCAGTATCTCTTGTAACAAGGCCACAGGCAGAGTATCTGTGGTCCCTACGAGGGACATGCAGTTACAAGAGTAACTGCACTCAAGGAAGCCCTAAGTACGCTGAACCATAAGGTACCTATAGTTCGCCCAATCCAGATGCAATCAGTTATTCACGGGGTCAATTTTATCATGATAATGTTGCCTTCGATACAGCTGACTACTACAGTAATCAGGTTTACGGCTGTGGCAGATATTTTCATAACACAGAGACAGCAGTGTTTCTGGTCCCACAGGCTCTTCCAAAACCCTGCTACAAGCCCATCTAGAGAGGCAGTTTCCCCTCCCCCTGAAACCAGGGGAGACCTCGTGACTGCCTCAATGAACAGAATGAGAGAGAAATGATGCCCTGTGACTTGTGAGGCTAGGCCACATAATGTGACACAACTTTTGTTGGGATCTCTTTTGAGACGTGTGTCCATGGACCCCAGCTCTCAGGTTGTGAAGAAGCCCAGGCCACTTGGAGAGGCCCTGGGTAAGTGTTCTGGCCAAGAGCCCCAAATATGGTCTCAGCCAATAGGCAGCGTCAAGCACTGGAATGTACTGTACGTGGGCAAGCTTTCAGAGAAATCCAGATGCCAGCTTTGAAGCTGCCCTTGCTGACGCTGAGTGGAGCAGACACAACTATCTGCAGCTCTTTGCCCAAACTGCAGAGAGAGGCTGCCGCTAAGCCTTGGGATGGTTTGTTATGCAGCGATAGATAACTGGAACAGATTTTGGAGCCTGGAGCTTGGGTGCTGCTGTAATAAAACAAAACCAATAAAACCTAAAATGTATGGGAGAGTTGTGGGTACTGGCAGAGGGGGTAAACCGGAGAGATCCTGAGGCGAGCGTTAGAGAAAGCTTAGGGCCGCAAAGAGACTGTCAGAGCCTGGCGGCCACGTGGAAGCTATAGGAAACTCAATGTTCCTGGAAGCTGGAGGAAAGGGGGCCTTTGTTTGGCGACATTATTGCTTGAAGTAATACGGCAAATGAGAGAGATGCTCAATGAATTGGACGACCTCGCAAGGAGCCTTCCAGACAGAATACTGAAGGTGCCTCCTGCCTTCTTAGTGGCCGATGGTAAAGTGTGAGAGGAGGGAGAAGAAAGAACTGTCCCACATAAAGCAGCCAAGACCTGCTGGGATCAAAAATAAAACATTTCTCATTCTTAGCCCCTCCAGGTAGCAAATGATGCTAAAATTTAGAAATGGCTTCTGTACAGTAATCAAATCCAGGGCAGCATTAGGAAGACGGTCTAAAGATAAAGCCATGGGCATGACTGTAAAACCCTCTGTTAAGATCTTAGAAAGATTTAAGATGGTGCCTTAGAGTGCCCTTCAGACAACAAGAATTCTAGAAACTTAAAGGTGTGGTCCCAGGGCCTCTCACAGGGAGCTCAATGTAGACCAGGACCCTGGTTCCCAAACTGTGCCCTAAGGCACCCTGGAGTACCACAGGGAAATACCAGCCACGTCTGTCAGTGACTGTGAACTACTAACTCAAGGTAGTTCACAGTTTTAACATTAGACTACTGCATTCCTTTCAATGCCACCATATCTTTGTGAAGATGGTTCTCCAGCAGTTGCTGTGATTAAAAAGCAAGAACCCTTCAAAAATCAATATGGAACAGGAATGAGAGCTGCGGTGTCCAGTCTGACTCCAAGGCTAGGTCATAAAACGATACAAATTCCTAGGGGCTCGTTTTCTCTTGGGACACTCACCCCTGGAACCCAGCCACCATGCAGTGAGGAAGCCCAGGCCACATATAGGTGGTTCTGTAACAGCCCTGGCTAAGGTGTCAGCTAACAGCCAGCATCAACTGTCAGACCTGAGTGAGCAAACCCACAGATGATTCCAGCTCGCAAACTTCCAAGTCTTCCAGCTGAGGCCCCAGACATCACGGAGCAGAGGTAGCCTTCTCTACTGTACTCCGTCCAAACTGCTGACCCACAGAATCCGTGAGCATGAAGAAAGGCTGTTTTATGCTGCTGAATTTGGGGGCAATTGTTATGCATCCATGGTAACTGTATCAACATGGGGGAGGGTGTTTGACATATAATACAAATAAACGAGCTAAAAGCGGGCCATGCGCGGGGCGGGGGGGCAACGATGACAGTACATCATGAATCAAAGACGATGACTAACCAAATTCTCTGCATCTGAGATTCCTTAAAAAAAAAAAAGCATACTGGAGGGGGTGGGAATCATTAAAAGATACATTTTTAAATACTCAAAACAAATGTATCTCATTCACCAATCTTTTGATATAGGATCAAAGCCTCTTCTTTGAACAGGGGACCACTGATAGAAGTTCCAAGGTATCGATACATCTCTTATATGTATACTACACCCATAGTACATCCTCCAATATTGCCAATTTTGGTTTCTTTAAAGTGGAAACATGGAGCAAGAACTTAAAACGCTTACAAAGCAGTCTGAGTGCAGAATTTTCCTGGACTTTTATGCTTGTGTCATTCATACCTAATTGGAAAGCAACTTTTAAAATTATCTTTACTGAGTCTTTGCAAAGCAATCAACTCATTTTAACCATTTCATTAATAGTTAATTAAATTGTATCATTATAATAAAAAGCAAAATGAATCATAAACAGGTCTGGAAGCTGGGTAAAAAACCTCACTCTTCATAAGTAATTATAAATGTGTGTCGGAGTATTACCTAATTACGTATGTATATATTTTTTATTTGTTTTATATTCTTTCTAAAAAGGAGAAGGTACTTAACATGGGCATTTCCTGTTTGAATTAGCTTACTCTCTACCACCCAATTATGCTTTCCAGTGGTAGTTTAGATACAATATGATACAATGTAGAAACCAAGCAGTTCTGTTAAAATGTTAAGTCATTCTGGGAATAGAAACCTATACTATCTGTTTATTCTGCTAAGCGAAGTCAGAGATGGGGATCTTAAA